>NC_056735.1:1803998834-1804142556 GCF_019279795.1 Protopterus annectens
TAGTTATGTTAAGTCTGTTACTCTCTATGAATGTGTACACCTCAGTACTATGTGTAATGTGTAGCTGGGAATTACTGTAGAGCTTCACTCCCCAGGTCACTGTTGACAATGGAGAAGCGTCCAGTCAGATTGTCCCAGACAACAAATGTGAACTAAATACATGAAGTAGCATAGGGGTATGCTGCAGCAAGTGGGATTACACTTGTTTGGGTGGGGGTAAGTAATGCCCCACACTGGTTAAGCAGTGTGGAGTTTAACCCAGTGTATGACGCCATAACCGGAGGTCAGCAGATCTGAACCTCGCACACACCAGCGCATACCTGCCTACACTTCCTCTACAGTGTCTTAGGTCCTCTGTAGCCAACAGCTCTTGTCATGCCCATTAACAAAGTAATTTGCACTCCTGGGTTCCAACCCCCCACCCTGCACACTATAGTCTAAGTGAGTTACCACTATGGCATGGCAGATACACATTCAGCTGCTGTTATCACAAACATATCATCCAGCACAGTTATTCAACAGTATAGGAAATGTATGTAGGTATGTAGATTAATACCAGCAAACATGTGCACATCACTCAATCACAGTATTCTGAGCAGTCTATGTGTATCAATGAACTGTGCTTGTCCAAACATACTGTGAGAACAGTAGTCTTGCATAATACTGAAGAGAAGAATGAATAATGGTGAATGCCATGGCAGTGTGTGGGCATGCTTCATGCACAGAATATCACACCTGGGGCATTGGTACTGTAGAACTGGGAGATGAGGCTGGCCTGGTGTGTGGGCAAACCACTGCTTCCCGAACCCCTGGCAGGATGCTACCAGTGGGAGAAACACTGTACACCAGCAAAGTCTACACGTGACACAACAACAGGTCAGTCCCTGGCAGGATGAACCAAACCATGTGGGCCACATAGGTGTTTCCACCAGTATCGTAGAGGATCAAGGGAAGGCTCGAATGTATGTGGACTAAATGGATGAAGAGCCTCCTGAAGCTTGGGACGAGACAGTATAATGGAGGCGTACCGACATGTGCAGAGAAGGAAATGTGTGGAGGTGTGGTATGGCTGGGGTAACAACTGGGGAATGGATGGATGCTGTGTACATGGAGCTCGGGGGCCGGTGGAAGGAAACATGGGTATTAAAATATGGTAGAAATATGCAAATGGAGCAGAACAGCAATAGTTTAGTAGATAGAGCATCTGACCAATGAGCAGGTATTCCTGGTTCGGGTCCCACTGTAGCACAGTCTATTTTACACAGCAAAGCACATTATGAACAATATTTTTGTTGCAAGACCCATGAAATAGCTGAAATATATGAAATGGAGTACCGCAAGATATGCACATGTGACGTATCAGTGTCAGATGGAATAAGGCACTAGTAGGCAGGTTTAAGCACAAAAAAGCAGTAGTAAACATATATAAGCACTGGTAAGCGTGTTTAAGTATGCTTGTGCAGGGGTAAGTATTACCTACACAGAATAAGCAAAGTAGAAGCTAACTGAGTGTTAGAAACTGTAACCAGAGGTTAGCAGTGCCTAGCTCCACGCAAACCCACGCACACCCACGTACAACTGCTTTAATGTGCCGTAATCACTCTGTACCCAGTGGTCCATGTTCTGCCCAGCAACAAAATAAACAGCTCCTGCAGGGCTCAAACCAAGGACCCTACACACCATAGACAAATCGATTTACCTCTAAGCCATGACAGATACAAATAAAGTAGATGTTGTCAGAAACATATCATCCAGTCCAGTCATGCAACAGCACAGAGAATGTATACCTACAGCTAGATGGGTGTGTGTGTGCAAATATATCACTATCTAAAGGGATACAACATATCTATAGTTGTAGTCACACACACACACACACACACACACACACACACACACATATATATATATATATATATATATATATATATATATATATATAAGAAATATCCAGAGATATACACACACACACATATATATATATATATATATGCACAGATATACATGCAAATGTTGACAACTACACATATATATGTCAACATCTATATGTCCACATATACACAGCAAGTTACATATATGTACGCAGATATATGTCTCTGTAGGTATATACGGACATAGTTAGAAATATGTCAGCAAATATATATATACCTACAGATGTATATATGGCCAGACATCTGTAGATAGCAATGGTAGATTAACAGACACATATATGTCCACATGCACAGTGAATGGGCTTGAGAGGCCCCAAACAATATACGTCACGTATGAATTGGCATACCCCCCACCCAGCCAAACACATCCACCCTGCAATACAGTACCAAGCTCATTGTATTGTACATGTGTCATTGAAATAGGGATATAAATTCGTCCTCTGTAATGTTTCACATGTTGAAATCACATCCCTCTCTCCCCCACCAACTTGGTGGGCTGAGCAGTACAGGCCCATCCAACCAAGGCCATCCCCGACCCAGACATTCATTACCCACATCTCCGCTTCCCCCCACCCACTGCACACATGCAGCCACCATCCCTACCCCGGTTACCGGCCCATAGCTACCACACCACCACACATAGCCACCCTCAACACCATTCCTCAGGACACATCCCTTATGTTGTCTCGACCCAAGTATCCTAGGTCTGGCACACGCCGTAGTCCATGCACATAGCCATGGGTACCTATGCAACTCTGAGTATAGAAGAAAGTTGTATACCCAATGTTCGGGCTGTCCCACATGGGACGAATGATTACCTGGTACTAACAATAGATTTCATGTGTGACTCTGTGTACAGTAACGGATTTAGTTGTAGGTATCTCAAAGCATACGTGGCACACAAGGATGGCCGGTATGCACACGAAACACAGTACCCAGCAATAACAGGCAACATTACAGTATATGTAGCTAAATATGTAGAGGTATGTGTGTGTATATATACCCATAACTACATGGAGATATACCTCTCCCTCTCTGTAGTACAAATGTATACATACATAGACAGACATATATATAAATACCCACATATAAATATATACATATGCAGACACCCATACATCCATATGTCGTTAGATATATACACAGCAATATATATACATACACACATATATATATATATATATATATATATATATATATATATATATATATATATATATATATATACACTAAAAAATCTCTCAAGCAATGGGATTGGAATATACAACCAATAAAACACCAATCCTTGGTAAAAGACTGTCCGCTCCACAGCAAAATGTCTGAAGAATTAACTGAAGTTTATTCCACAAAATAAAAACAATTTCACTGCAAGGTGTAAAATAGCATGATAATCCCAACAGAAATAAAGTAAGTGCTTTCATCTGTGATCCTAACAGACTTTATCAAACTGTTGAATTTCATTCCACTTTACACTTTTATACAATGGTATTCTTAATAATATATATATATATGTATGCATACATATACAGATATATATATATATATATATATATGTGTGTGTGTGTTTGTCTGTGCGTGTGTGTGTGTATATATATATATATATATATATATATATATATATATATATATATATATATATATATACATATAGCTATATATATATATATATGTGTGTGTGTGTGTGTGTGTGTGTGTGTGTGTGTGTAAATATACACATATATATAGCTAGGATATGATACAGCAGTTAAGAATTACATATGTTCACAGACCGTGCCAATGGAGGTGAGGGGCCCAATCAACAAACGTGTAACATGTAGCATCAATCCCCCCCCACCAGTTAGACAGGTGAAACATACAAACACACAATCAAAGTAAACCACTACTTCCCAGATTACAGGCAGGATACTACCAGTAGGAGAGACCCACCAAGTCTAATCTTAAAACAAAGACAAGAATATCCTTTGAGGGTCAACCCAAAAATTCTATGGCTATTTGGGTTTCCAGGCATTACATGGATGTCCAACTGCAGGGCACGCATGTTCCCGGACTACAAGGTTGGGGAAGCCTGATGATCCATGGGGCGAGACAACATACAGGATGGGTCCCGAGAAGTGGAGAGTGGGCAGTGTGTACTGGTGTGGCCAGACATAACCTGCACCCAGAGTAAGGAAGTGTGCCGAAGAGGAGGTGTGGGTGGGGAACTATGGGTATGTAATTATGGGCCTAGGCATGCAGGTGTTAGCTGGATCGGTTCTATGTGGACCGCTCCAGTGATGTAAGCAATAGTATGCATTGGGCAGACCCGACACCTAATGAACAGCCACGCCCAGTATGAGTCCCACAGTAGCAATGTCTAGTTTACAGGGCAAAGGGTGGAATAACCAGATGTGTTGTTGCAAGACCACTACATGACACCAAAAACACATGGTCGCAACACCCCACTGTAGGCATGTAAGCCAAACTAATTGGCATCACAAGGCATTATTACTGTCCTCACCCCCACCCAGGGGTGTGAGTGTCCAGACCTACCCCCAAATGCAGGGTATATACACAGCTGTCGCTGTAGAAGAAATGGCCAGCTGTGGACCTTCCCATCAGCCATCCTGCACATCCCTGGACATGTCCCTTACTATCTGCCCCTCTGTGTGGCCCAATAACACCACTTACCCATCAACCCCTGTTTCATTCGTAGTAATGTTTACAGTCATAAGTAGGTGACACCCTCCACACAACTATATTGGCAGAATCTGGAACCCCCAACTCAGGTGTATTACCGCAGCTGTCCCAGACTACACATGTAAATAACACATGAAGGGAAAACTTAAGCACACTTGGATCACCACCTGCTCACCACCTGGCGAAGTCCACCACCCCCCAACTAACACTCCACACCCCTACTCCAACTACTGACACTGACACCTCCTGTCCTGCCTCGCATACATATCCTGACACACTGCAAACCTGCACTACTGCTCCCCCACCAATCAGTTGAACGGCCTACTATACAGTTAAAATGTCCCCCCCTCCACCTACCCACCTACACCTCCACTATTCACATCTACTCTACAACACAGGTATGGCATAACTAAATGTAACCCGAATACCTGAGTGTAACCTATCCAGAACTGCTAAACTGGAATCCCAGTTCACCTTACACTGACCTTCGTGAACAGTCATACCTGACATGTACACCTGACTTAAGCATGTATAATACTAACATGTACATGAAGTAGAGTGGGGGTATGTGGCAGCAAGTGGGAGTAAGCCTGCTTGGGCAGCGGTAAGCAATGCCCACACTGGTTAAGCAATGTGGAGGCCAAGCCAGTGTAAGACGCCATAACTGGAGGTCAGCAAGTCTGAACCTCATGCACACCAGTGCATACCTGCCTACACTACCCCCGCAGTGCCTTAGGCACGCTGGAGCCCACAGCCATCATCGTGGCCAGTAACAACATAATCAGCACTCCCAGGTTCCCCACTCCCTGCACACTATAGTCCAAGTGAGTTACCACGAAGGCATGGCAGATATACAGTCAGCTGCTGTTATCACAAACATATCATGCGGCACAGTCAGTCAACAGTATAGGAAATGTATGTAAGTATGTACATTAATACCAGCAAACATGTGCACAGTGCTCAGTCACAGTATTCTGAGCAGTCTATGAGTATCAATGAACAGTGCCTGTCCACGCATACTGTGAGAACAGTAGTCTTGTATAATACTGAAGAGAGGAATGGAAAACAGGGCACGCTGTGGGGAGGTGTTTCATCCACGGAAGCGGGAGATGAGGCTGGTCTGGTATGTGAGCAAACCACTGCTTCTCAAACCCCTGGCAGGATGCTACCAGTGGGAGAAATAGTGTAGACCAGCAAGGTCTACTCGTGACACAACAACAGGTCCATCCCTGTTGGGACGCACCAGACTTTGTGGGACAGAATGATGTTTCCACCAGTATCGGAGGAGGATCAAGGGAAGGCTCAAACATAAGTGGACTAAATGGATGAAGAGCCTGCAGAAGGTTGCATCGAGACAGTAAAATGGAGGAGTACCAAGACGTGCAGAGAGGGAAATGTGTGGAGGTGTGGTATGGCAGGGCTAGGATGCTGTGTACGTGGAGCTAGAGGGCCGGGGAAAGGGAGCATGGGTATGACATTAAGGTAGAAATATGCAAATTAAGCAGAACTGCAATAGTGTAGTGGGCAGAGCATCCGCCTAACGTGCATGCATTCCTGGTTCGAGTCCCACTGCAGCACATTCTATTTTCCATGTGAAATCGGTATATCAACATAATTTTGCTGTATAACCTACTAAATGACATTTACACTTGAACAGGAGTACTGCATTACACATAGACCCTCTCACTATTCAAAGGACATGAAATGACACACAGGTATGTATACACAGACAACCTTTAATGGTGTATTTTACAATAATGTATGCCATTACCTACAGCGCATAGATCTGGACTTATTTAATCAGTGAGGAATGCAAGGCCCACACAGAAAAGTAGATGCAGACAGTGCAGATATATAACATACTATGCTGTCCAGGCCAAGCCCTTCAATTCGAGATAGGTCACAATAAACAATAACAGATGTAGTTCAGCAGCCGCCAGTTGCACCCTGTAGTCAAGGCCTAGGGGGACATTTATTACCCGTGATAATGTCTATGTATCTGTCACATGTATGGACCCTAACCAACAAATGTTGTGGGAGTCCACAATATGACTGGGATGATAGCAGGAATACTAGCAGTAAATAATGATAGGCCAATGCCGAACAACTCCTAACCATATCACAGCAAGACAAAGCCAGCCATATATGTGGAGGACAGAGGCAGGAACACAGGGCCATACTCGTAATATTGCTGTTACACACCCTGCAGATTGCTGGTGTTACAGGATTCATTGCAACATACACTTATGCAGGAATAACACATCAGGAACACAACTGGAAGTAGCCATGTACTGATAGTACGCAACAGACAGATTGCCAGGGATATACCTAGGACAAGGCCTGTGTGGTGCACAGGCAAAAGCAACCAGACAATCCACTGGCCATCTTGTGGATAGGCCCACTGTTGAGAGCTATGCAGACAGACTGCATTCCATCCTAAATCCTAAACTACTATGTACATGCAAACACTGCAAGACCAATTATATACAATGCACATAACAGCACTACTCACTCTGTCTGTAGGTCTGGAACATCTTAAGATTGTGTAGTTGGCCTGTGTCTGCAAACCCCGCTGTAATATGTACTGCAACCTGCCATCTGTAACACTGCTGCCCACATACAGGAAAGATGTCCTCCATACTGGAAAGTTGAAGGGTCAACACCCACAAGAGTAAGCAATTTATAGTACTGGGTTGCCATGACAATGGTTAACTGAATCACTACACAGCAGGCTGCACGCAGTCAGCAACTGTTGCACACTGATTGGTGCAGAGCCCATCATCTGATCATGTGCATCACTTACAAAAGCCATGCTGAAATCCATTCAAACCAACTCATTCACTCTACTGGAGAGAGTGAGACAGAGAGAGAGAGAAAAAAAAAATAAATTTATAAAATGAAACTCACACAGTGGGAAACAAATACCTACAAGCCCAAACCTGGGAAGGCGTTACACCCATCCAAAGAATAAAAGGTATGTAAAACATAACTATATGTAATTTAATGTAGTATGTGGTATAGATTAATAGGATATATGATGTAGAATGTGTGATATGTGCCATCTGTAGTTGTCCCTGTAATGATGTCCCACTGAACAACTGCTCTGGACAATACTGTCTGTCCCTGTAAGCAGTGGGACATACCCGCCAACTGTGCAGATCAGCAATGAATGACAAAGATGTCAGCCATAATATCTGTGTATGTTATGTTAGTGTGGACAATAGCTGGTGGTGGATGTACTGCCATCATGATAGACACATGGGTGTCAGAGCACATCACTTTCAGGACAATCATGTTAATGTGTAATGTAGCATGCACAAATGCCATAGGTGTATAATAGGTGTACCAGCAATTTCACACCATATTTACCACCCTAATGATAGTCTATGTTCACATGTGGCACCTGTCTGTGTTGCAGCAAGGCAGAACAGTGCAGCTGTGAATGAAAGACAGTTACAGAATGCAGACCAGATGTCTGTATGCACTCCACATATCTGTGTGATACAGAATGTACATGTATGTGTACAGATACACAGACAGTCATATAGACATAGGTATATCAACAACGTACACATATATATATAGTGGCACTGACAATGGCATGCAGGTGAAATAGTCTGTAACAGGCCAGCAAAGATAAGTGTCCCCACAGGGAGCATGGCTACAAACATATAGCACAAAGCATGGCACATACATATAGCACAAAGCTTGGTACAATATAACATATGTCCCAATGGTAGGTAAGCAGCTGACATAACAATTGCAGTCTGTGAACAGTTTGTTGTAGCTGATATGGTGGGGGAAACAAATATGTGTATTAAGAACTATGGTATCCCTGCTGTATGGGTGGCTCAGACCTGTTTCCATCCTTATGTCTTCCAGGAAACATGTCGCATAGTCGTGTTCCCGCATACAGCGCCACTGACACAGCGATCATTATCGACCACCTGGTACAGCACTATGTATTGCTGTTTGGCCGGACAGCCCATGACCAGCAGGAGAGGACCGCCCTGTGGAATGAGCTAGTCCACAGGGCCAATGACGTCGGACAGCATAACTGCAGCTATGAGCAGGTCCAGCATCATTGCACTGACCTGCTTTGCCATGTACATCGGTGTGCAGCTGCCGTAAGGGGGGACCACCTCGCAACATGGGGGGGCAACCCGCCCATCCATCCCTCACCCGTGTGGAGGAGCTTCTCAGCAGCCTTGTGGCACCTGTCCACCTGCAGCATGAACACCTGGCAGGGCACATCTTGGAAGTGGGTGCTAAGGACACACCAGCTGAGGTGTGTGCAGGTAAGGCCCCAGGGCACATCAGTACCCCACTCATGTGTATGCATCTGCATCTGTACAGGTACATCATGCAAAACTGAGATGTCATATACATAGTCTGCTGCTATGTAGTAGTAATAAACAGTTGTGTATAAGCTGTAATATTGTGTAATTCTACTGTTGATGTAATGTAATGCTGCACTCACCTTTTATGAATGCCACAGCTGTGGCCACTGACATCAGCTTTCTCACACACCTATGTAGGTCCCTCCAGGATACCACCACGGCAGCAGCCTGTAGCCAGTGAGTATGGTTTGTGTTCATGCATGATGATAAACTGGGCATGTAATAGCTATGGAATATCCCATGCACATGTCTAACACACCTACCCATACTGCATGCTGTACACATTCACATTTTGTTGCTGTGAAATGCACTGCATCACAGTAGAGACCATGCTGGGGTATGGGAAGGGTACAACAGACACATGCAAGATAACTAACATCCTGACAATGTGCAATGTGTCCACAGGGATGTGAAGTGTGGCAGGACACATGGCCTACAGTAGGGACATGTGTGACTCAACATCACCATGGCTGCAGCTGCACACAATCAGGTTAAGTAAACGTTGCAGATGTAACCCTGACCCCACAGCACTCGTGACAGCAGTGTATGCACTCTAAGGGATGTGCACATGAGTAGACCTTGCAACCATGCAGAGGTCTGGGACATGTGTAGGGCACCCCTCACAGCCATGGTAAGGTCCGCTGGTTGTCAGTGTAACAGTCATGTACTGGTCATACATGCACTGCTAATGTTGTGGTCTGTAACGCAGACATCAGGCATCTACAACTGATAGCTGTTCACATATCATCCCAGGTATGAGTTGCTACAACACATAGGGGCTGTGAGCATTGGAGCTGACATAATCAACACAGTACTACAGATGCATCAATGGTTACTACACCTGCGAGGTATGGTGCACAAAGATAAGGCAGGGTGCAGAACAGGTCCACAGTAACACTTTGTACATGGGTGTAGTGTTAACACGGGGAAGGGCCATCAGCTACCAACAAAGCCCATGCCTCACACACATGTATACTGCCGCTAGCATGATGTCACTATAGTTGCACTGCATGCTGTTGAGTTCCATATGTAATGCGTGTTGACAGAAGGGTAATGGGAGGACTGTGTGTACAAATGTTGTGCAAATCCACATGTAGGAGTGTGGGGTGTTTGTGTGTGTGTGTGTGTGTGTGTGTGTGTGTGTGTGTGTGTGTGTGTGTGTGTGTGTGTGTGTGTGTGTGTGTGTGTGTTTCAGTTGGGTTCGTAAGTGCAATCTAGTGGAGTGTGGACGATGCATGTCAGATGTGTGTGTGTGTGTGTGTGTGTGTGTGTGTGTGTGTGTGTGTGTGTGTGTGTGTGTGTGTGTGTGCCCATGTATGCACAGGCAATAGTGGGATTGACTACATGGCGGTACTTCTCCTTGGAATTGTGCTGTACATGGAGTGAGACATGGGATACCAGGACAACCTGTCAGGTATGTGAACACAGGACAGCTAATAGCATAACAAGGTCTGTTGCATGAAGCATGCATTGGGAGGTGCAGTACATACCAGGTATACACATCATATGTCCAGCAGCAGATAGGTAACTGGCTACCCACATATGCAGCACTACAAATGCAATGGGGAATTACCACAGCAGATCAGTAAGTGTATTCAGGTAGTACTGTTGTCTGCATGATGAGTCACTTGTGCAGCAGATGTGGCATGGACTGAGCAAGACTGTAGTATAATGCTCTGGTGTGAGACATATGTAATGAATGTAGCAGCCCCAACTATATAGGGGCCTTGTACACCATTACTGCCCATACACAAGGTAATACAGGATGACAGCAGTAAGGCCATGTACAACCTACTCCACCCAAATCAGGGAGGCGATGGAGTAAGAGGTCAGGTGTTGTAACCACACATGTAGGCATGGCGAGGAATGATATGATAATAGGCTGTAGTGATGCATGTATATTAGCAAGTACCATGCAGGATGGCGAACATATGTAACTGACTGTGGGACTGTCTTTAAACTCAGGGAAAGTGAGGTAGTAAGGTGGCTGTCAGTGTGAGAGTGTGTGAGTGTGTGTACTGTTATGCAATGCTGTACAGGTCTTAACATGCGTATTTGTTTCCCCCACAGGTGGTGAGGTGGGTCAGGGCCCCTCCTGCATGCAAACTGGGGTAGATGTCCCTACAGACACCGATGATGAGGAAGGTACAGATGAGGCACAGATAGGGTTGTCAGAAGCCGACACTGCACCAACATGTGTCATCACCCTCCTAGCCACCCCAAGCCTGCACACAGTTACAGTGCCCCTACAAACCCCATTACATGTGGCCATAGCAGAGGGACAGTGAGCACTTGGTGGCAATGACCAGTAAAGTGTGGTGTCCATGCCAACTGTGTTGGGTCACAGTCAGCATAGCCAGATGTCCAGAAGGCCACCATATAGGCAGATGTACCATGGTGCTCATGGGAGGACCGCAGGTCATCATGCTCCTGGCAGAGGCGCCACAACTGGTAGCACCAGGAGCATGTTTTGGGCCATAATGGAGGCACAGGCACATATGCAAATGCACACCAGACAGGTCCTGAGGCTGCAGAGGTCTGCATTTGCAGCTGTAAGTGGCAACCTCCATGAACTCGCTGGTGCCTTCTGTGAATATACCAAGGTCATGGATAGATGGTGGGGTGAGATGGTTGGCCTCCTCGACCGTGGTATGTCTGTGCTAGAACATGTGGTGTGGTGCGACTGCTGTGTGGATGTAGGCCTGAGACCAGCAGCTGGTGGTCAACGTGGATGTGCCAGGATGCACAGCCGCTCCTGTAGTGGCAGTACCAGCCCCAGCACACCACAGTTGCTGCTGTCTGCACCACACCACAGCAGGCCTCGTGCACATGGCCCTGGTCAGTCCCAGGCAGGACATGGTTCCAGCAGACATATGTCATCATCAGAGGAGAGTAGCAGCTCAAAGTCTGTACCTGCATGTGCCCATGGAACCCCTGGCAGGCACAGTCAGCGTGTCCATGGCCGGAGGCAGTGAACTGCACACCCTGCCAGGTATGGTCTGCAGCTGTCCAACATCACCCGTATAGGGCAGCCACATGGCAGAACTGTGTGCATGCATACCCACACACTATGCAACCACAACTAGGGTGACCCCATACTGACACACACCACATCACCACTCCCCACTCAAGGAACCACAACCCTCACCCACACACATAGTGACACATGTTTGGACCACCCTCGGCCTCTTGCACACCTGCACCACACCCTGTGCATATGATGATACCTGTGCCACATCCCTGTCATCCATAACATAGATACAGGGACAGGCTAACATGGTTCTGAAGCACATGGTGACTGTAATGGAGTGCAGCAATGTACCACAGTGTAGAATGTAGTCAGGGGGAATGTGTACTGCATACATGTTAGATAGTGTAGCCATGCAGCTAAGATAACTTTTACACACCCTGTGGATATGACGATACCTGTGCCACATCCCTGTCATTCATAACATCAATGCAGGGACAGGCTAACATGGTTCTGATGCACACAGTGACTGTGATAGAGTGCTGTAAAGTACTGCAGTGTAGAATGTAGTCAGGGGTAGTGTGTACTGCATACATGACAGGTAGTGTAGCCATGCAGCTAAGATGACTTTCACACATCCTGTGCATATGATGATACCCATGCCACATCCCTGTTATCCATAACATTGATGCAGGGACAGGCTACCATGGTTCTGATACACACAGTGACTGTGATGGAGTGCCACAATGTACTGCAGTGTAGAATGTAGTCAGGGGTAATGTGTACTGCATACATGTCAGGTAGTGCTGCCATGCAGCTAAGATGACTTTCACACACCCTGTGCATATGATGATACCTGTGCCACATCCCTGTAATCCATAAGATCAATGCAGGGACAGGCTAACATGGTTCTTATGCACATGGTGACTGTAATGGAGTGCTGCAATGTACTGCCTTGTAGAATGCAGTCAGGGGTAATGTGTACTGCATACATATCAGGTAGTGTAGCCATGCAGCTATGATGCATCACAGCTGTTGTTAACACCAATTGATATCCCCATACTGTCATCCATTTGTGCTGTAGGCATACATGTGTCAGCAGGAGGATGGTCCGCAGTCATATTCTACAAGGGTATGTCAATGTGGTGACACCATGGCTGTGACATATGTAGTGTACAGTTGCACACATGCCACAGGTATGTATAACAGTTATTGGCTGTGCAAACTTGAACAGTGGCCTACTGGTACAGGTATAATCTGCACCCTTATGTCAACCCATCCACATACACACACATCCTTACTTGGCGACACTGTGTCTAGACCCCAACCCGAGTATGTAGTGCTACTGAACTGTGTGGTTGTCATTGCACACATGACATCATCTGTAGGGTGAGGTATGTACCAGGTCACGTGCTACATGCAGACCATCCACAGACGCCTACAATATGGTAATGGAGGAAGTAATGTTTATATATGGAGAATACATATTGTGTCATACCATCATATACACTTTGACTGACACATAACAGGTAGACACACATCTTAGAGACCTGGTTGTATAGTTGCTGACTAACTAGTCCATGTGTCCAATGTGCTACAGGTAGGCTGCACACAGCACATGTGTAACGGGGCTTTATCCTGTTATCTGTTACCTGTATGGGTGACGGTGACATTGGCCATCTGAGAGTGGTACATGGGGTCATATACCAGGTGTACCATGGTGTAAAGACAGTGTACACAGCACCCACATCCCCCACTGGATATTGTACACACTAGAACCCATCTTGATACTCTGACATACCCACTATCACACATTGGCCATGAGGCAAAAACAGCCCATTGCATATCACAACAGTGGTACCACAGGGATATGCATGTGATGCACATGCCACAGGCATAGTAGGGTGTTGCATTGTGTTGCCACACCTATGGGCAACAGCAACAATATCCATACTGTGTGGCAATGTGTATCATAATAGGAGTATGTGGACTCGGAATAGTGTACCCAACAGATATGTACACATACATACACGTGGCAGACCTCAATGGGATTACCATGCCTACTGACCCATTGGTACAACACTGTTGTGTTGGTACTGCAAGGCACATGTAGCTGTTAGGGAGAGGAGTGTAAAAGGCTACATGTTACGTTACTGGGGTTGAGAGGCACTACACACTCTACGAGTTGTACAAATAGCCATTCCCCCAGCCAAACACGTCCGCCCTGCAATACACTACCAAGTGTTGGAGATCCCATAACCAAGGCCAGTGACAACATTGGCACACAATGTTACCTGTACTACATCCCACCTGTATGATGTCAGGCTGGTATTGGTAACATATCATGCAGTACAGTCTGGCTCCCATGGGTGATGTATTATGTGGAAGCCATCAACATTACCAGGCTTCAGATACACAGACACAGATATGCAGATACAGGTATACATATTTATAAATATATACACACACACATATATATATACATATATATATATATATATATATATATATATATATATATATATATATATATATATATATATACATATACATGTGACTACACATACACACAGTTATATGTACAGTAAGATACATAAGTGGTAGGTGCACACAATATGGAACAGCCACTATGCCTACAGTTGACCCCTGAATGACTGTACACTGTATGTGCCATCCATACAAATGTCAATCGCTGCCTGTAACATACACCCACAGAGTGGTCATAGGTAAGACAACACCCACAGGTTTGCAGACATGGAAACCTTTCATCATGTACTATTACAGTTCTACATGCCTTGCCATATAGCTGTTCAGACACTGACAACTATATCAACAGAGTGATGTACAGTGGACCAGTTACAGTCATACAGTAGGCTGGAAGGGTTCACAGCTGTTTCTGTCCAGGCCAAGCCACTCACATTGTACAATAGGTAAGACACACTGGGCCACAGGATACCTAAAAATGAACAGTATGTACTCCAGGTGTGTAGTTCAGCATCCTCTATCTACACACTGTACAAACACATTAGATGGTATAGACGTCATATGACCACATGGGTTGTAACTGCTACATAACATGGCATAACTGGCACCATCATGAGCACACCAACATACAGAACAGTTTGTATGGCAGGGGGCAGTAGTCCTGCAATACCCAGATCCATGTCAGTAATGTGTATATAAGTGAAGTATATAGTACTGTACATCCAGATACCTTAAGGCAGCTCAGCCCTGATACCCCCAAATTTTGTAGCAGCCTAGGTCATTTCTGGTGCCCCCCCCAGATTCAATAATACAGGACCATATACCACTGTTACATACACTGGGCTCTGCAGTGCATGAGGGCACACATATATTGTGTAGGTGGTGCCCACACATATATGGCCCCAGCCCCACCATATGTGTGGGGATTACAACAGCAGTGGACTGATGGCAGACATGGCAGTGTGTTATACTCCCAGCCTACTATGGATCAACCACTGACATCATGACATATGTGCAAAGGTTGGTATGTAGGTGATGGACAGAGGCTGGAATACAGGCACATATGTGGACAACTGTTGCCATACTCTATGCAAGGTGCAGGTGTTAAAGGATAGTTTGTAACATACCCTTAGTCAGGGAATTGATGGTAGAGATGGTCATGGATGTAGCCATGTACCGGTAACACGCAACACACACACTGCCAGTGTATTATCTGACACAAGACCTGTGTGGTGGACAGACAAGACATGATAGGCACAGCCCCGGCTGGCATGAGGTTAGGCCCACATTTGTGTGCTATGCAGATGGACTGCATTCCATGGCAAACTAGTATGTACACCCACACCCTGTAACCCCTGTTCTGTACAAAGCATAGCACAACTCCACTCGCAGTCTGTCTGTACTTCCTGATCTTCCTACAAATATCTAGCTGCCCTGAGTGTGCTGTTTCTCATGTATGGGGTATTGTTACATGCTGTCGGTAACACTGCTGCCCACACACAGGATGGATGCCCATCACACAGGAGATGTAATGGGACCACACACACATGATGTGGGAATCTATAATGGGTGGTTGCCATGACAGTGTTAATTGGGTGTACTACACATGTGTAATCGTATATCTGGCTATCTGGATATGTATATGTACATATATTCCCCACCATATGTCCTGGACATGATGTGTAGACCAACTCCAGCCCGTATGTTCCCAATGTCGTAGTTGCAGGGGATGTCAGGTATGTATAGCAGGTATACTAGTAGACTATTGATACTGTCATTGGGATTGCCTTCACAGACTTGGTGTGTGTGTGTGGGAGATCACATCTGCTCATAACATGTGTGCCATTGGTTACTAAACAACATCCAAATGACATCAGTGTACAGGACCGCTCCTAACACGTAATGCCACTGTGGACTGCAGCAGAGATATCAGCCAATATATGTGAAGGGTCTGACACAGTCTGTACAGTCCAGAGGTATACACATAAGCCCTTAGTGCTACACATGTGTACCATGCCTGACAATATGGATGTGGATGGCCATGTAGATGGGTATAACACATAATGACCGGCATATGATGTCCACCATAGGTCATGCATTCACACACCCCTGCCTGGCCTGTAATGGTATGACCAGTGGTACAGGGGCGCCATGGCCACATACTACACAATATGTATTGACATACATCTGCACTGTATCCCACTGCCCTGTCTGACATACATGACTGTTAGGCGAGGTCCGGCAGTGGGACATCTGGCTAGTATCTGCACATGACATTCAACTGGGTAGGTACACTCAGCTGCTAGGCATGTCACAATGCACTGTGCAGGCTGCAGGCAGACTGTCCTAATACTAGCCTACACCTCCCAAGGGGGAGTGCACATGTACCTGCATATAAAGCAGGCTCAACAGGCATGTCACAGCACAGGGTAAGATACACCTGTGTGACAGTGCATATTCACAACCAATGTGAACACAGCCACAGTCACATATGGTTAGCTAGCATGGTATTGCAGTATATGGACTATGTGTTCGACACCATCCTCATATGTGCCATTCGCAGACTGACATTACATATACTGGCCTACTACACAGTTTGGTCTGGTGGCTGTATGTGGTATGAGACACATGTGTTTATGAACCTACAAACATGTACGCCACTGCAGTACCATACAGTGGGGCAGCATGTAACATCTGATAGTAGGGGAACTAGAACAATGTCATCTACCACAGTCTGTACACAGGATAAGATACATATCAGCACTACACACACTGTTGACATTCACCATAGGTACACAGACCTCAGTACTGTATGAACTTCCACAGAATGTTCAGGTAATATCATGTAATGTAACCCCTACTGTACATAACATGTGTAGCAGTCAGATATATTAGTGGCTTGTTCTCAGATATGATGCCAGAAAGTATGGTGTACAGCACATATGCACCACTTCATGCATGTCATATGTACAAAGGTTGACAGAGGTGTGGCTGGGAGCACATACACAGGGCCAATATTGACATGTTGCTGTGATAACCACATACATTTACTGTTGTTACAGGGTTGTTGCAACATATGTCCTTTGAGGGATATGATGTCTGTGACTACCACAGCTTTCTCCATCTACTGACTGCAATCCTCACACTATCTTCAGCAGTCGACAGCTAGATGCTCCTTGGGTGACACATGCAACCATGGACACAGCACTGCCCAGGCTGCAGATGACCCTGCAGATGGAGATTCCCCATAAACATGGAACTGACATGGCAGGTATTGAGACATGTACAACAGCCATACCTACAAAAACACAGTGAAAGCAACATTACTCCAAATGCAATATAGCGGCACTTACAGTCTGTAGTCAGGTCAGGCACATCCACCTCCTGTTTGTTGCACTGTTTCCACAGTGTTGTTGTTAGAGGTACACCGCAATCCATCTGAGATGCTGTTTGCCACATGACAGATCTAGTTCCTGCTCACAGTGGGTGAAAAGGGCCAGCACCACTATGATGTTCCTAGGTATTGGAGTATTTCCATACAATTGGCTATGGGAATGTTACCACAGCTGTTTCACATGCAATCAGCTAGAGGAGGGCTGTGATTCATGCAGAGGCCATCAGCTGATCATGAGCATTACTTACATTACACATGCTGCTTCTGCCTAAGCAAAGCAGGTGTAGGTCTCCACGTCCACCTGAGAGTGGGTGGGGGATGCAGACAGAGACAAATACATATCAGGAAGGGGTGGGAGGCTAAAACTGAAGCATGTTTGTGTCACACACATAGGAGCATAGGGTATCAAACCCCTGACAACTATGAAGTGCTAGCACATTTCACTGCAATTATTGGATGCGCCACATGGGTTACCTGTTGTGATGCACTCAGAACATATATGTGATGGTGAGTGACATCTGCAACAGGGATACAGTAGCTGTATGGTAGGTGACATACACGTGCCTATCGGCATGAACAAGGGACAGAGTCAACACAGCCACACTCTCACAAGGACACACACACATTGACACATGTGGCAGGGCCAGGTGTACAACTCATCGGTTGTGGGATTGCCACATTGCATCACATCACTGTGCAGGTATCCCATGCACCACACAGGTCATATGGGGGCTGTACAGGCGAAGGGTATGGGAAGGTGTCTAACATCAGACAGCATGCTGCAGTATGCCCATGGGGGGGGTTGTAGGGAGTGTGGATGTGAACATCTGCAGCATGCAACACATGCACAAACACACAGGGTGCCAGTACTGACATGCATGGGTGCATGTCTGCACAGGTGTGTGGTATTTGACTGTGCCAGATGGCTGCCCAAGGCTAGGTGATGGGTGTATCTTGGCATCAGGCCACATGACGGTCTGCATTGTGGCTCAGGGATGTAGTGTCTGCATTTGCCCACACAGGTGGGTATTGTGTCCCCCATCTGGTCACCTGGGTGACTACTGTGTTTGGCAATGCTGTGCATCACTTGCCACATCTGTGTTCCTTAGTCCATGACATGGACGGCATCTGGGATGTGCACACCTCTGACATGCATGTACAGTGACATGTGGAACTGCAACTGGGGTGTCCGACCCATGTTGTGAACACATATTATCATCAGATGTGCCAGTCCTCCCCACCTGTGGCGAGAGCTGGTAATGGCCAGCAGCTTTACCCTGCACCTACATGGAGTGCATGCTATCAGCATTCCTTGGTGTCAGTGGCATCTGTTGTCAGGCATGGTATGTCCTTTGAGGGTCACATGTGATGGCACCACAGGTGGTGCACGTGTCTATTGGGGAACATGGGGGAAGTGCACTGTCTGCATGTATGTGCATATTGGAATGATGGACTGGGTGTCATGCCCTCTGTGGCCCACCACTGTCACTCCATAGTTACTATCAGTGGCCAATATGCAGTGTACTACCCACATATTGCCTGTTACCTAGGCATGTGTGTGTGTATGACACATGGGGTGAGAGTGTGCTCTGGGTAATACTGAGGCTGCTAACTGTGATTGCCTGGCCTTGATGTCACATGACTGGATATGGCTCTGGACCCTGGCCTATCAGCCATGTCACATGTGTTATCCCTGTACAGTAGACATTGTGATATATAGTATGGCCACCATATAAGAAATATGCAAAACCCACTCCACATTGGCCACAGGTGTCACACAGTCACAGCCATCTCTACACAGGATGCGGGTTACAAACATACACACACACACACACACACACACACACACACACACACACACACACACACACACACCTGTCATGTTTGGGAGTAGAACCCCTACCTAACTCGTGTATTACACTACAGCACTACGCAGTTATAGTACGCACCACGGATATTACTGGAGTAGTCCTGCCCAAAAGTGTATTTCACACTGACTGACATCAGCAGGATTGCCAAAGTAGGGCATTTGAAATGACTGTGAGAGACTAGCCTAAAATGCATTGCTCCCTACACAAACAGTGACACACACAATACATCTGGAACTGTCATGTGTGGGGATGGAACCCAACCACGCTTCTAATTCACAGTACAGCAGTATGCAGTTACAGGATGTGCTATGGTGATTACTGGTCTACATCCTTCCCAGAGGTGTATTTCTAGGTGTGTGACATTGGCAGTCTTGCCAAAGGTGGGTATATGAAATGTGAGGGGTGTGAGTACCCTAAAAGTATTGCTCTCTACACAGTCAGACATGCACACATACACACACAGTTGGAAGGTCGGGGTTAGAACTCCCAACTAACTCCTTAATCACACTATGGCCATACAATGTTACGGGATGTGCTATGGAGATTACTGGGCTACAATCGTGCCAGAGGTGTATTTCAAGGTGCGTGACATTTGCAGCCTTGCTAAAGGTGAGTATTTGACTTGTAAGAGGTGTGAGTAGCCTAAAAAGCATTGATCTCTACACAGTCAGTGTCAGACAGACATGCACACATACGCGCACACAGACTCACACATGCACAGTTGCCACATCTGGGGTTTGACCTTCTACCTAACTACATTATCACACTACAGCAGTATGCAGTTACAGCATGCGCTACAGAGATTACTGGGCTACAGCTTTCCCAGGAGAGTATTTCTAGGGGGTGACATCAGCAGCCTTGCCAAAGTTGGGTATGTAAATAGTAAGGGGTGTGAGTAGCCTAAAAGGTATTGTTCTCTACACAGTCAGTGAGAGTGACACACACTCACACACACAGTTGCCATGTCTGGGGTTAGAACTCCTACCTAACTAGTCTATCACATTACAGCAGTACACAATTATGAGACACACCATGGAGATTACTGGCCTACAACTCTTGCAAAGGTGTATTTCACATTGGATAACCTCAGCAGGCTTGTCAGGGTACCACTATGGGGTGGCCAGTGTGTGCATGGCCCATACACAATTCATGTAGGGATGACACGCCACAGGTGGCCACACACAGGGTCATATGTCACAGGTGCATGTATAGGGCAACTAGCAGACTACATCCTTGTACAGCCATGTTGCACAGCTGACACGTGGACCACATAGTCAGTGGTGCTGGCAGGTACTGGCCGCTAGTAACTGCAGTGTGTGACATCTGCACCCGATGTGTTTGGGGCTTTGGCTGTGTGTTCAGTGGGACAGGCGTGGATGGCTCCTTGTCATGGTCACCCTCTTCCACACATCTATATCCATCTACCTTTGGTTTATTATGGTGTGTTGTCCTTACATATATGTCTGTGTTCCTATCCACTGTGTGTGCAAGGCATGAGTGGTGCATACGGACATGTGTCTGCAGTAACAATTGCAACCACTGGATGTGTCTGGTCCACTGCTGTTTGCATACATGGCCTTCATGTGTTTAAGTGTGTGAGCATGCCCAGTATGACCTTTCAGTATGTTCATGACTGACATTGCCTTCATTTCTCTAAGTGTGTAAGCATGCCCAGTAAAGCCATCTGTTTTGCATGTGTGAAGCATGTCCGGTGGTTTGTACTGCACAGCTGACCTTTGTGTTGTACACTGACAGGTAGCATGCTGAGAGTGCAGGGTATCCATTGATCATTTGGCATTGACTGTTTCAGCATGTCTGCGGAGCGGGGGGTACACCTGACTATTTCTATGTTTCTACACAGGATTGGGGAGGGTGCACCTGACTGTTACTATATTTCTATGTGGGGTGGGGGGGCACACCTGACAGTTGTACACATTTGCTAGGACTGTACTAGTATGTCCTGTAGTCAATGTCAGTAAGTAGTCTTACCTATCATGCTGGCTACGCCATACCAGTGTACTACCATTCTTATCTTTTGATTGCATACACATTAGTTTCTGACTTCCTAGCCGTCAAAACTGACATCCCACTACCTGGCCTGCTGTAGTCTGTCCATGTAGGCCTGGGTGGGGGTTACCTATACCCCTCATTCAGAGGACATAGTATGGCATTTGTTGTGTTTGTGTACACCTGTCCTGCTGGCTGTGACTGTTGCTGGGTATGTGACCCCCTTCCTGACTGTGGTTTCCCAGTATTGCGAGAGGTGCTGCAGGGCTCCCTATGTCGGATGCATGTAGTACACTGCCTACGCATGGTTAGGCACAGGTAGTGTAATGTTTGGCATCCCTTGTACTATATGTGAGAGTCAGAGAGAAGTGCTATTCCTTTGGTCAGTGTATGTGCTATGCGTTGCCTCTTTGCCAGGGCCAAGGCATACTGGGCATGCCTCCTTCTGCCTATTGGGGCAGGCTCAGGTTGTTCCTCCTCCGAGTCACTCTGTGCCTGTGCAGGCCTTGGCATTGGTGGGTGGGCTATGTAGCCCTGCCTCTTGCTGCTCCTGCTGCAGCTGTTTCCACAGGAACATGTTGTGTAGCATGGCACATACAAAGACGATTTGGGTACATGTAGTTGGTGAGTACTGCAAGGCTCCACTGGATGTGTCCAGGTACTGGAACCATGACTTGAGCATCCCAAACACACACTCTGTTATGATTCTTGCTTGTACATGTACCTCATTATGGATTTCTTGTTTGGGTGTGTGTGCATTTCTGATGGGTGTCATCAGCCACGGCTCCAGTGCGTATCCAGCATCCCCACTAGGTGACCATGTGGGATGTCCCCATTGGCAAATTTCTGGTACAGCTGCGTCAGATGCTAGATATGGGAATCGTGATAACCTCCAGGGCAGCCAGAACACACTTTCAGTATTATGCCCTGGGCATTGCACACGACCTGGCAGTTGATGGAGGGGAAGCCCTTGCGGTTGATGTAGTCCCTACCCTGCTCACTGGCTGGTGCTTTGATGCATATGTGCATGCAGTCTATTGCATCCACTACCTCAGGGTATTCTGCTTTTTTCTGGAAGAGATGCATACTGCTGGCCAATGCCTCACGAGTGAGGGGGAAAATACGTGCTCACTGACATGTGCTGACATGGCATCCAGGAACTGGTGGTGTACCCTGGATGCTGATGCCTGTGAGATACCCACAATATCCTCAGTTGGCCTTTGGAAGGTACCTGTAGCTAGTATTCTTAGGCCTAAACATACCTTTGTTTCCACTGGGATGGGTTCCCCTCTGCTAGTTCTGTGTGTCAGGCGTGGCCAGCACAGCTCAACAATCTGCTGTAGAAGGTCCCTGTCCACCCTATAGTGCTCCACTATCTTCAGCTCATGTAGACTTTGGTAGATTACCTTGGGTCTGTACACTCTTCTCCATCTCCTCACTGTGGGTTGGTTGGCAGCATTCCCATCCTCACCACCCTCAGCCTCTTCCACAAGTTGTATAATAGCTATTGCAGCCCCTAACATTTTGCTGTCATGAGTGTTAAAAGTTCCCCGCTTGTTTACACCGGTGGTGTAGGGTGTGGGAAAAAATGGAGGGGTAGGTGTTTGCATAGTTTATAGTGGCGTTCCAGGCTGGGCTGGTCAGCTGCCTGTGTAATTGGCTGGTTCTGATATGTTTCACCTGGCAGTGAATCTAGTACCCCTTGATTAACTTCCTACTGCTGCTTTCCCTTCCCATTGCCCTTCTGATTCATCCTGGGGGCATGCAGTGCAGTCAGTCTACTCCAGTGTGCACACTGCTGCTATTTCCTGGGTTCACTTCCTTTATCTTCCTGTAGATCACGTTGCACGGCACACACACCCGCTTACACTTTGCTATACGTGCTGGGCAGGTTTAGACACACTCTCTGGCTTTGCTGTGCTAAGCTGGATGCAACCCCAAGCCACAGGGCTCCAATTCACTGACAGTATGCCTGACACTCTCACACATGACGTCACGTACCTCCTAGTCTTGCACTCAGTTATTCATACTCATACACTGTTGGGACCTGCCTCACATGCTGGGGAAAACTGGGATTCACTATCCTTCACCTCATTTGCATAGAATTGGCTGTTAATGCATAGTTACATGTGTCACACTGTGTCTCCCCCCTTAGCAACCACTACTCACTGGCCAGGTTGTCTTTTGCCTGCCATTGACTTACATGGCGGAATACTGATTTTAGTTAGACTGTTTTTTTTTTAGGTTTATTTTCTTATTTCCCCACCGATCCTATTTGCGCGCCGCTGCCCTATGCTTCAATGGCCGTGATCGGCAGACATATCATAAAAGTTGTATTTTGTACATTTGGCATTGTTTGCAATGCCAATGGCCTTCTACTTGGCCATTGGCATGCTTCCTCAATGATATGCAGCCTTTATTTGGAGCTGTCATAGCTCCATTTTGGAGTTTGCAGTACCATACTCGGTTACTAACTAGATACATTTCTGCATATTACGCTAGTCCTGCACGCCCTGATTGCTGTTTCCTGGATGGCAGATTTACCTAATTTTCATGGTTTTTACCTGCAAATGGTGTGATTTGCATACGGGGACTGGGAACCTACAGCACTAATGCTACAGAGCTTGCGCACGTCAAACGTGCACGTACGTGGATCGCTCAACCACCATATTGGCAAAATTTCCTCTTACACTAATCATGCATGCCGTGCAAGCTTTTGAGAATCCGGGGGGTAGCCTTTCCATAATTAATGGAAATGGACTAAACAGCTTATAAACCAATAAGTTTCATCTATCCAGTCCTGGTACTTTCCTTGCCATTAATGCCTTTATAGTGTGGATGATTTCTATTTCATCCACAAGACCTTCTAATCTTTTAAACCAATCCTGAAGTAATTTACTAAGTTATATTTGCTCTAATAACTCCTTGCATTTTAAAGCCTTGGAGTTAGTCATTTTTGTAAATGCATTTTCGTACTCGTGTCATAATTTTATTGATATTTGTTGGATCTTTGACCACCTTATACTGGTCATTGTTTCAAATGGCAATCAGAAAATCTTGTGCCCTTTGCTGGCACATCTCATTAACACCTTTGGAGACATTATTCCTTTTTCTCAAAAGACAAATCTGTATCTGCCAACTTTTCTCATAAATTGTTCATTTTCATCATACAGTATTGCTTTTTTAAGATTAACTTTTCTAAGAGCTGTGTCTTTATGGTTGCCTTTCTTATACCTTCCTTTCATATTTCTGACTTCCCATTTCAATGTCTGCATATTGCCTGTTTGTATAGCTTTCCATGCCCACATAATTTTTCTCCAATTTTCTTAAACTGATTCCTTAAATTCTAAACAAGTTCCTATATCATCTTGTATGTCTTGTCTCTTGTAAGCCCAAAATTCTGTAATCTGTGATTTGCGTTTGTCTACTCTTTCCTTGTGTTTTAATCACAGTAGGTCAAACTTCAAGACATTTATAGGCTTGAATATTTAAGTATTAATGATTTTCACTAACATCTAATGACTTGAATAATATTTCAGTCACTGAGACCTTTGAGATTAAGAATGTGTCTATAAACAAAATATCTAGCATACTGGATATCCCTCCTGTTAGCTGATTATATATATATATATATAAAATCCCGGGTTATGGTGTTTACTGTTCACCACAAATCTTTTAAACCAACTTTATTTATTATTTCTCTTAATTACTTTGTTTTATCAAGGTTTCTCGTCTATCTCGCATGGCTTTTATCCATCCAAGGATCTAGTATTTTGTTGAATTTTCATTCTATTAAGACATGTTCCCCAGGTTTATAATGTTTCTCCTGGTTTACTTATGAGCTATAGCAGTCCTTTGTGTGATCTATCTTGGGAACATAATACTAAACATCCTCTGCCTTGTAATGTCAAGAATTTGGAGATAATCCCTCTCCCATCTTTGTCATTATGTTCTTGTTATGGTACCCCTTTATATGATTTGTTCACTAATGTCACTACCTCTCTTTTGGCCAAGGCTGCAAAATTTCCCATTACTGGCTTGATATTTGAAGCCTGACACTATATTTCTCCTTTAATTTAGTTTCTAGCAGTAATGTTATTTTCAGCCTTTTGGTATTCAAGTATTTAAGTATGGTATTTGCTTTGTGCCATGAACTTATATATTTTACATTCAGTGTAATTAATGTGCTACCATGTGTGTCTTTTAATGTCTCTTCTTGCTTCATCTTCTTACCTGTGTCTTTCTTTGTTTAGTCTTTTTCTACACTGTGGCTGTTGTTCCCTTTTTTATATATATTTTTAGAAGCAGCACCTTTGTATATAACCTTATCAATGGTAGTCAAACTAATCGTCTTGAAAAATGTCATAGTAAGCTAAGCCTGGCATTCCTAAGGCCCTTAACTTAGCCTTAATTGGCTGTGCCTGTTTTAACATATTAATTATCCAGTCTAGTTGGGCCCCAACAGTAGAGTTGAACTGTTTCCAAAAGTAACTAAACTTTGGCACAGTGACTCATTTCCAGCACCTCCTTGATCACATCTCATTTCAATAAATCCCAATAAACTTTGTCTGTAGTGATATTTCCAGATCCCACAGTTTTGCTATAATATTGAGAATTGTAAAGTCTAGTACTCATCCTATAATGCAGTGACAATGCAATATCCTTCTTTGTGCTATACTTTATTACTAGTGACATATGTGGACTGTTCTTTAAATATGCACTTACTGATTTCCACATTGTTTTCCTGTGTTTCCCTTTTGTCGTGCAATAATACATGCATTTATTACGGATATATTATGGCCACACTTGTTATTATTAACAGCTTTTGTTACTCATCTTGCTCATTAGTCTATAAGTATCATACTTCATCCATTACTATTCTGCTCTTGCATATCCCTTCCTCATGAATACGTCACCTTAACTAAACAAAGTAAAATTATCAGCAAATTAGACTTATGTTCTAAACACTATGATTCACATTTAACTTGACACATTTTAAAAGTATATACCATGTCACTTACTATATACCATTTTATCCACTTCAGTCTTGTTTGGGATACATTTCTTCTTCCATACTCAGTAATCCCTACAACTGGAAAAAAAGGGATTCATAGTCTTTCTAAAATTTTCATAGTATGAGCTAGACAATATCAGTTTTATTTTCTTCTTGTATTTCATACAGTTTATACAAAGCTGCCACTTTCTTTCTATACAGCATGCTATCCCAGGAAACCTCATTTCCTGCTTTGTATTCCAAGCCATTTCTAAAGGGTTGCAGAACTGCCTGTTTGTCCCACCCAGCATCTGTTGACGCTCAAGTCACCATCCATTTGCAAATTCTGATTTCCTAGCCAGCTAGCCTGGTTATCCTGAATGTCCACTACTGTTTGCTATGCTGCCATTAGCTCCACCTCTGCTTTTTCCATTCTGTTTGTAGAAGTCTGCCCATCTGCTCTGAAAAGCCTGCTTGAAACATTTAAAATTTAAGATAAAACTTTGTTAATGTTAAAACTGTGATCTCAGAGGTGAGATAATCTGTGCTGCTGCTTCCTCATGTGCCTGCCATGGCTAAATATAGTACCTTCTGGAAATAATCTATGGCAGGACAATAATTCATGTTAGGTAAATTGGATGATCATGGTTCAAACAATAGAATTAGGCTGCAGAAAGTAGAGGAACACCTTGCCAGGTTCATAGCCAGAATTTGAATAGAAGAGGAGAGGAGATATAGCTATTGAAAAACAAACTCTATAGTCAAGACAATAGGACAAGATGGAAAACATGTGACAGCCATAGGAGTAAAAGAATTTATCCCCAAAGAAATTGTAAGAAGCTGTATTAGAACACAGCTGCTAATGGATCCAACTTTTCCTGAGCATCTTCATCTAACTATCAACAGAATTCAGAAGAGTATTCAGAAAGCACACCCTGAAGAATGGGCAAAACATATTGAACAAAATGCGTGACTGGAACAAAAGTAATGGCTGCTGTGAGTGACAAAAGGGAAAGCCACCCTTGAGGAAGCTGCATATATCATGCTCATGGCTGACTAGTCATCAAAAAAGTTAAAAAAAAGCATATGAAGAATGCAGAAATGAGCATCTAGGGATTTTAAACAATAACTAAATATGAAGGTATTTTGAATGTTAGAGACTCCTATGGACAATTCACCTTTACTTTCCTAGTACAACTATAACAGTTCATAAAATGAACAGAAAGCCATGAGCAGAAAATTCAATCAAAATGAAACAAATGGTACATAGTCATTATGAAAATAACATTAAGGACAAAAATAGTGGATCTGATTAAATAACCCTGGAGCAACAATTCACTAAAACAGAAGCTGCTACAGGGAGGGGATGACCAGGAAGCTGAACTCTATGAGAAGATAACAACCAAGCAATGACAGCACCTGAAGATGAAAGCAGTGAAGGGCCAAAAAGTGGTTAAGTGAACACACAATAGAGTGATGCTGAAAAAAACTGCAAAAAGAATCAGGAATGATGTACAAAAATAACTTAAGTGGGGAAAGCATTCAGCCACAGAAGTACCACAAATGGAAAAAGGCCCCTACTCAAATGTATAGCAATTTATGACAATATTTTCTATATATCCTTAAAAACTGGAGAAGGATCAGAACCAAAAGAGAACAGGCAAAAGAATATAGGAACAAAGGCATGCAAAGTCTTTTCAAGGTGGGAACCACAGACAACTTTCATCTCATGAAATGCAGTGGGTATCTTAAATTAAATAAAGTGGGAAAAAATGAGAAAGGATGCATACTGGAAACGTGGGTATAATTGTAATACAGGAAACAAAACTAAATGTCAGTAATACATGCTAATTTAAAATAAAGAAGAAAAGGAGAAGAGAGTAGGACCTCAGGCTCTAAAATCAAAGAAAAGAAATAAGGAAGCTAAAAGGAAGGATGGGAGCCCAGTACAAAATGACAAAGAATAATGGAGGTGCTAACAAAGTTTTACAAACCGATGTATGTCCTATTGCAGACAAATGGAAAAATAGGGAGTACAAACAGATGTGGAGGAGATTCTTTTGGAAATGTGAGACAGCATGAATATGTAATACCAAACAAGGAGGTAAGAGAAGCAAGATCTAATTGGAGGGAAGGCAGTTGGAATGGATGCATTCCTAGCATAATTCTATAATTCATTGCACCAAAAACTGAGAGGGGTATTAACATGGGTGTATAATATATGTGAAAAAGGCAAGCAGATGGTATCATCAACAGCCCTCCAAAGGTGATATCATTGCTGAAAGAGGAAAGGGAAGTAATGGATTCTGAGGTAGGTATACCCATCTCATTAATACACATAGATGTAAAGCTCACAGTGAAGATCTTAGCATTTACATTAAAGAAACACACGCAAGTGCTAATACAACAAGGGCAGGTAGAGTTTGTCCAATGTATGACATTAGTGCAGTACAATGGGAAGTCCTGAAATTTATGCAGTGATGCAAAAAATAAATTAGATAACTATAATTAAAATTTGCACTCTCCCATTAAGGTGACCATGGGGCATCCTACCATGCAAAAAGAGATGGTAAAGTGGGATAGTGTGCCAAATATGAGAATCATGAGTACTACCAGCATGTTGGGCTGACACATTTTTGATGCACTCACATCCATCACACACTACATGGCAATTGATGGAATGATAGACCTTCCTACTGTGTTACCACCCTCATTGATCTGATGGACCCCTAATGGCAACATGGGTACAATCTATCACCCCCAGCACCTACGAGAAGCATGCCACCTCATAAAAGAGACTGATGGTATGGGCTCAGTCCTATGGTGACACCAGTAATTAGATGTACTGATCTGCAAGTGCCAAGAGTATATCAAGGAACTGCTGAAGTATCCTCAAGGTAGAAGCCTGAAAAATACCCAGTGCATCCTAAGACTGTCTCTGGGAGGTCCCCACGGCAAACATAGTGAGTGCTATACTTACCTTAGTATCCATAGAGATAAGAAGGCCTCTCATCCTCACAGTTCCTGTCCATGGTGCATACATACTAACTAAAGCCCTTAAACTGTCTCTCCACTCTAAACCTATTAAAATGATTATCAATTTGCAATGAATTATTCTTTGACTGCATGTTTACCTTCTTGGACGGTAGGTACTGCTGGCTGAAAATGATTTTGGTAAAGTCGAGACAAGCAGCTCGCATGGTGAAATAGTAAAGCTATTAGCAAGAGAAAGCACCTTCACAGACTGCAAAACAGTTAGAAATGGCATGATTCAACCTTTTATAACATATCTGTAGAAATGTATCAAATAAGGTCTATCCATTGCAAACAGGCAGGAATACAAATTATTAGTATAACTTGTTTTATATCATTTCTCATTACCATATCATTGCTACTTCATGTGCATAAGTTCATTCATGGCTATCCTGCATAACCATAAGTGGCCTCTATATATCATGCTTGCTTTGGCTGTGCTTATGTGGGAAGAGTGCCAATTGCCTTAACACATGTATGTAACAGCTATGAATACCACCCTGTCTATGTTTCTCAGGCCATGTCTTTCTAGTTCCTTTCTTTATTTTTAGACACTTTAACTGACTCATCCCTTCAATTTTCACCTCATTTTTAGAACTATAAGTGTCCAAATGAACCCTTCCACCCAGCTTTCAAAATCACTCTATTTTGTGAGTTGTTGTAAAACCTAGCACTTTTGTATAGGTCATCTTTATCTTATGTTCTTTTCTGGTCTTCTGCTATTACCTTGTTAATTCTTTGCCCCCTCAGCTAGCAGTTAAAGTGTTGTATTTTTTCATTTCCTGATGTCCTGGTAATTTTCTAAGAAACTCACTCAGTGCCTTTAAACCAAACTACTAGGCTAGCCAGCTCCTAACACCTGCCTACTAGCTCCTTAGTCCAAGTCCCTTCCAGTATATTACTATAGTACTTACATGAATGACTGCATGTGAATCTTCCTTCCTATTAATAGCCACCCTGGTCACTACTTGGTCTACATTAGCTAGTGTTATCCAGGGGCCTGTCTCTCTCCCCCCTCTTCCTGCGGTGTAACTGCATCACCTTCTATTAGTATATTGGCCACATTTTCCTGATGTAGACTAGTGGAACCATCCACACACTGATGTTATTTCCATCTTCTCATACTTCCACCTACTAAGTTGTTCCTGCCTGTTTTCCTTGTTTTTCTTCCACACTTGAAATGCATGCCTTTTCCTTGCTAAATTCCACCTGTTTGAATCCTTGTATTTACTACAGCTTCTAATTCTACCTCTGCCTCTACCTTTACCTCTTGCTGTCTTGTCACTTTCTCAGCTTTTCTGTGTTGACTTTTGCTCCTTCCTTGGTCTGCTTGGTCTGCTACAATTTCCTGTTCTTTCAGTCCTGCATTCCTCACACCATTCATTCCATGCATTACCTCCACCCAGATCCTCACTTCACTCCAAACTTCCTTTTATACTCTGACATGTTCCTTGCCTCTTTCTCTTTCTCTTTCTCTTTCTTGTCCAACTTCTTGTTCACTTCACTGCCTACCACTTTGTCTAACATTCTGTTTGTGGGCAAATTTTCCTTCCAGAACACCTCTAGTCTATAAGCTTCAAACAACTATTGCTAGACATGTCAGCTTTCAACAAGCAAGGTACAAATGCCTCCTTCCATGCTCCTGAGCCAGGCCTCTGCCAACACCATGCACAACTAACTCAATTCCCTCCACTCCCTTTCTCCTCATCCTGTTCCCACTTCAGTCTTCCTACCTTCCTTCCCCTCCTGTGTGTGTATACCTAGATACTGGTCCATTCTTACCTTGTCTCTACCTCTGTCATTTCCTGCCTTGTCACTTACATTTCTACACATTTTCCTGTACTATTAACTCTGCCACCTTCTTTATCTGTTTTTCTTACTTTATTGTTTTCTTTTCTCTTGTTGAACTTCTTCCTTTATTTCTCAGTAATGAAGCTTTTCACTCTTCTCTGTTCCAAGTAGTACATTTTTGGTCTTTCAGCTACCGCATTGCTGTAAATTAATTTTTTTATTTCCCACTGTATTGCTGGTGATCAATACACCACAACCCTTTCTGTTTTACCTGCTCCATTTTGTTTTCTGTTTTAAGAAATCTGTGTGGCCTGGTGGTTTTGTTCTAGGTGAGAGACAGACATTTAAATTAGCTAGGCTGCACATTTCACATGTTTTTTATTTGTGAAATTGTGGGAGTGATACTTAAATACACTGTGAATTTCTGGGCATTTGTCATCATCATCAACCCCTTTTTCCCATTTTTTTCTAGATGGGGTCAGGGTATTGTGTTAACTGTCGTCAATTCTCTCGATTCTGTGCCACACTCCTGCCTTCTTTAAGACTCATGCCTGATTGTCGCAGATCTTGTTTCATACAATCCATCCACCTCTTTCCTGGATGTCCTTGTTTCCTCTTACCTTCTTCCTGTCTGTCCCAAATCTTCCTCACCAGATTGTCTTCTGCTTTTCTACACATGTACCAAACCACCATAATCTGTTCTCTTTGATCTTTTCTGCAATTGGAGTTACTTTGGCTTCTGCTCTTATGTCCTCATTTCTTCATCTGTCCCACAGTGTGCATCCTACCACCTTTCTCAGGCACTTCATTTCCATCACCTCTAGCTTCTTCAACTGTTCTGCCTTTACTGCCCAGGTTTCTGTACCACACAGTAGTACTGGTCGCACCACTATCTTGTACACCTTGCTTTTCAGCTTCTTGTACACCTTGCTTTTCAGCTTCTTTGGCATTCTTCTGTCATAGACTACACCTGATACTCTATGCCAGTTGGCTGCAGCCCCTCTGATTCTAGCTTTGACCTCTTCATTCAAACTACCCTTCTCCTCAACCACCCCTCCCAGATACTTGAAGCTTTTTACCTGTTCCACTATTTTCCCTTCTATCTCTATTCTCAGCTTCTTCTAATTTCCCCAATTTGCTGCCATTACCGCTGTCTTATCTGTGCTTAGTTTCATCCCATGTGCCTTCAGATTTGCATTCCATTCTCCTATCCTTTGCTGAAGTTCTAGCTCAGAGTCTGCCTGTACTGCTACATCATCTGCATAGAGTAGCTTTGTTCATCTGTCCCCTACAACCTGTTTGCTAATGTAATACATCACCAGTATGAACAGCAGTGGGATCAGAGCTGAACCCTGATGTACACCCACTCCCACTGGGAACCCCTCTGTGAGGCCTAACACTGTTCATACTTGCATCACTGGGTCCTTGTATATAGCCTGCACTAATTCTACCAATGTTTCTGGGACTTCAAACCACTGCAGTACTGCCCAGATTAGCTTTTTGGGACCTTGTCATATGTTTTCTCCAAGTCTAGGAATGCCCAGTTGGACTCTCTCCTCATTTCTAGCTTCTTCTCAAGTATCTGTCTCAATGCAAACACTGGGTCTGTTGTGCTGCATCCTGATCTGAATCCGAACTGTTCATCTCCCATCTTACATTCTACTACTCTGCCTATCCATTTATCAATCAATCTCTCCAGAACTTTCATGCAGTGTGGTAGGAGTTTGATCCCTCTGTACTGCCCACAGTTGTGGATGTCCTCTTTGTTCTTGTACACTGGCACAAGTATGCTTATTCTCCAGTCATCTGGGATACGCCTTTCTCTCCACACTGCTATTAGTACCCTCAGGAGCCATTTCTCCCTGATCTCACCCAGCATCTTTTTTCATATCTGCTGTCACCTCATCTGAGCATGCTACTTTCCCTGACTTCATCTTCCTTAATGCTGTTCTTACTTCTTCTAAGGTGGGCTCCTCTTCTTCTCTAATTGTAGGCTGTTTCTGGGGCAGTACAGCTTCTGTGGGGTTTTCTTCATTCAGAAGCTGCTGGAAATACTCCTTCCATCTGCCTTTGATGTCCTGTGGACTGGTAAGGAAGTTGTTGCTGGCATCCCTTATGAAGGGTGTCTGATTATCTTCTTTATCTTTCTGTCTTTGCCTTGCAACCTGATATAGTTTCTTTGTGCCCCTTACTGAGTCACTTTCTAGAAGTTGGTAGAGTGCCTCTGATGCCTTATTCTTTGCTATTGCAACTTCTTTCTTAGCTTCTTTGTTAGCCAACCAGTAGTCCTTTCTAGTCTGGTCAGTCTTTTCTATCTCCCATTTCTTTCTGCACTCCTTCTTTCTTTTAATGACTTCCTGGACTTCTGCATTCCACCACCAGCTTTCCTTATGTACCTTATTTCCATACCTGGCTCAGCCACATATCTTTTCTGTAAATATTTTAGCCTGCTGTTGATATCTTGAATTATTTGCCTTTCCTTGTGCTTATATTGAAAAAGTGTATTTTGCCTCTTATTGTCTGTTCTACTGATTTACTTGCTCTGAATTCTTTATCTAGCTAGCTTTTGGATAAAGTAGTGCATTTTTATACTCCAGCAAGCACTTGTTTTTACATCAATGGGTCAGTGGATTTTCCATCTAGTGCACTGGGAGGTAGCCTGGTCTGTTTAGGTTGGGGAAACAATATTTCTGCATGTAGATTTAATGGCAAAACAACCTATTAATCAGCTTATCTTGTTTTAGCACTGTTATAAATTCTGTACAATTGATTGGCTCTAAGCTCATTTATACAATGTGAACACCTTATTGAATAATCACACTTTTATAAGCTGTTTAAAGTGCACTGTTGTATCCATATCTTTAAGATTGTTTGTGGTAGCATTTTGTGTCTTTCAAGTTTGTTTGTAGTAGCATTTCACTCCAGACACTCCTTTATTATGCTTTTACATTAGGGGGACTGGGATTATTCATCTAGTGGCAGTAGATGTTTACCTGGACTATCTGAGCTGGAAGCACACAAAAGGGCTCTATCTTTTTGCACTTCTTTTATATAGTGTGACTGTACTTTAGCAGTTTCAAAATATATATTGTCAACTGTTGCTTTAAGTAGTTAATAACACTGTAGTGCATTGTATATGTTAGTTGTAGGGCTGTTGTAGCTAGTTTGTGTGGTCTTGTTACACTTGGACTCCAAACCAGCTATTCTAAATTAAGAAGGAGTTTTTCTGCACCTACTTTGTGTAGAAGTATGCTGATCTAACCTGTCTGAGTTGGGGATTGCTGGTGGAAGGCTTATTGTGTGCTTTCCTGATTGGTAGCAAGCTTAAAACATGTTTCTTTTTGCTCATATTTAAGCTTCACATTTGAGTGGTGCTGCTCTTCATGCAGTGGTGGTTAGCAGTGCCCTTTTATAGACGTGAAAGCATAGAAGCTCAATTTTTCCCTAAACAGCTATCAGTGAAACCCTTCCAAGCCTTTCTGCTGCTGTAAGAGCAACACAGTTGTGCAGTGAGCAGCATTTCCTTATTGATTAACCTTAGCCTACACAAAGTATAGGTCCCTCTTGTAGTCTCGGTACTAGCAGCAGGGTCCTGTCAGATTGATCCATTCCCTTCCCTAATGAAACATACAATAAGAGTCTGTTATCATGGATGGGCAGTTTCCTATCATCTCTCTGGCCAGCCTGATAGACATGGGCATCCTGAGGCAATGCAGCAATTGTCTCATGTATACTGAAAAGGTATTTGTTTGCTTCAGGAGTAAGTTGTTATGTGAGAGATGTAGTTACACTATGAAATTAGAAGCAAGACTGTCACATAAGGGCAAATTGAATGCCAAACAGGTTATCGGCACAGACACTTCCCACACTGAATAAGGACACAACACATAAATCCGCATATGCAGAGGTAATCACTAGTAACTTACTAAAAGATCAGAGGCTTCCCAAATGGAAACCACTTACACACATAGCAATGCAAAAAAAAACCCACAACACATATTAATACACACCAGTGTCTCAACAAATAAGCCCATAAGGTGTAACACCACAAAACCTAATGTACTGGTCATAGATGGAGCCATTGTGAGATACACTGATGCTCCTCTCACCAGGCTGGATAAGGAGCGGGTTATGGTTAGCTGCCTGTCAGGTGCCTGGATCCATAAAGTCACTCAATCACAAGTGCCGGTATGAATTCATCATAGTCCATGTGGGGGTGAATGACTTGTGACGTACCTCACTAGATTATATGAAGAGAGACATGACTGCGCTCTCAGAATATATGTCCCTGGCAGTTATAAACCTAGCCTTAAGCAGATTTCTACCTTCTCTAAGGATGATGCCATAATACAAATAAAAAAATAATTGACTTTAACAATTGGCTTAGCTTCTGATGTAAGTCCAAGGGGATCCAATATCTGTCAGCACAGGAAGACATGATCAACAGACCACTCTGCTTTGCCAAAGATGGTCTGTACATATCTCTGCTAGGCTTTTGGATACTGGCAAAACCATTAGCCACCCCTATTGTGCCTTTTTTAGGCAGTCTCAAAATAGCCATCCTCCCAACATAACAACATCTTCTCTAGATTAACTCAAGGTACTACTGTTTAATGTTAGGAGTCTAAACAAGAAACTGTACTCCCTAGAAGCACTCCTCACTTTGGAAGATGCTGATGTCTGAGCAGTCACTGAGACGTGGTTCAAAGGTGGGGAAAGCACCTCGATTGTGCAGGGCTACAATGCCTTCCATACATTCAGACCACAAATTGAGCATGAAATAACCAAAGGAGGAAGTGTATCCATCTTCATTAAGGATAAGTACACCTCCAGACTGGTCAAACTGTATGACTCTCTTGAGCTACTCCATGTCCAATTAACTATAGGTAAAACCCCCTACCACATCATAGCTAGTATGACCCACCATGAAACAGGGAAAGTATACCACATACCTGGATTTACTGGAGTCACTTACCATACATCCCAACACCTTACTCATGGATGATTTTAATTATCCTGCTGTCAGCTGGGAAACATACACAACCACAAACATGCTGGTGCAGAGATTTTTGGACTTTGTCAGTACAAATGCTCTGGAAAAGCAAGTCAGCACACTCACAAGAGGCTCAAATGTCTTGGACATAGTACTCCCTAACATAGGAGAGCATTTCACTCCCTCTCCCCCTGTGTGATGTCCTTCCTGGTAAAATTGGACCATAAATCAGTCTCGTTAGATGTAATTATAAGAACATATACCCCATCAATCTCAAAAATGCTTACAAATGTTTGTAAGACAAATTACCTCTTACTAAGTGATGGTATAAGAAGTTTCAAAGCCCCCCTCACAGATGACATGGACTCTTACACAGCAATATGCACCAATGACCTGTATAACCACTTAAGCAATTGCATAGAATCAGCTGTACCTGACCGGAATAAAACCAGGTTTTGCCAACAAAACACACCACCCCGCTGGACCCATAGTACAAACATGCTATACAACAAGAGACAATAACTAACATCCAAGAACAAGAGGGAACCGACTCACCAGAGGAAGAAACCCTTCTCTAGCTTAAACAAACATATAACAGATTCTGTCAAATCACCCTAAGCTAATAATGAAGCAAAAATTGCCTCCCTAGCTAAGGATAATCACAAGGCATTCTTTAAATATATCCAAAATCTAAAAAGGAATGCCCAGCTATGCACTGAACTGGTTGTGGATGGCACCACCCATACTCAACTTGAGGTAATAGCCAATCTACTAGCTGACACAGGTGGAGAAAACTTCACCCACTGTCCCCTCCAGTTACCTCCCCTAAAGTATACCTGCCACCATTCCTCAGCCTATTGTCTCAAGAGATCAGGTCATCTTAGCACTCTCCAAGGTCAAAAACATAGCATCAGTGGGACCAGCAGCATCCCAGGTTGCCTTTTAAACAACTTAAAACATTACCTAGCAGACCCACTCAGATCCCTGTTTTACTACAGCCTGAGAACTGGCTATGTTCCAGTAGAATGGAAGACAGCAACAGTAATCCCTCTGCACAAAGAGAGATCATCAATAGACCCTGGGAATTATAGGACCATAAGCTTTACTAGCCTCATCTGCAAGGCAACAGAAAGAATCATGATGGACCTCATAACAAGGACATAAGTAATCTCCAAACTCTGAACCCAACCTAGTTCGGATTCTTTAAAGGTAGATCATGCCTATTAAACATGGTTGATGTCTTCGAGAAAGTCACCAAGGCTTTAGATAAGGTGGACAATCCCCCACTGAAGTATTATAGAGAAACTCAACCAATTAGGAATTAACCCCTGCATTACCAGATGAGTAGCCAACTGGTTCATCGACAGGACACATACTGTCAAAGTGGGGGACTTCACCTCTTGCTAAAGACTACTCACCAGTGGCATACCAAAGGGTTCTGTGCTGGACCCTTATTGTTCAGAATTTGTTGTCCAGACAATGTTTGGCTGACCAAGTTTGCTGATGACTGCAAACTGGGAGCAATCATTGAGTTCCCCTACAAAGTTAATATACTGCAGACAGGGTTAACACAGACAAATGATTGGTGCCAAAGCCACAGATTGAAGATAAATGCAAAAAAATTCAATATTATTCCCTTTGGGAAACCTGACATCCCTGCTAATTACATTATAGGCAGCATCCCCCTAAGTGTAGACCCAGTGGTATGGGATCTGAGTATTCAGGCTGATAGCAATCTGCCCACCATGTATCCACAGTAGAAAGGAAATCCTTCTATGTGGCACATCTTATAAGTAAAGGCATGTCATCTGGATCTACGGATATTATAATTCCATTATACTCGGCCTTTGTCAGACCAGTAATTGAGTACAATCCTCCCTTTTGCATGTACCTCACCAAACACCTGCAACAACTGGAGAGACCACAGAGATTTCTCACCAAGAAATTACAGGGTATGAAAAACAAGTCTTATGCATAAAGACAGAAAGCCCTGCCACTGCATTCTGTCTCCTACAGGTTGCTAAATGGTGATCTCTGCCTGGCTTACAGGGCAGTCTCTGACCCAGCCCTGATTGAAATGATACACATTCATAAATCAAACTTCAGGAGAGTCACTTGCTCCTGGAATCTTAACCTAGTATCAGACATGAACAGGTCATGCTGGAGAGATAGAGCCATCTCCCAGAGACTGCTACTTCTCTGGAACAAGCTTCAAATTCACATGAAACAGAGCACCTCCCTAACCCTCTTCAAACGCAACCTAGATAAATGGTTGGGTGACAGCAAATACACTCCTGGAGTGGTGCCCATTTACCTCGTGGACAAAGGAAGTCGGTATTAACTACTATTGACCCTTACTCTGCAAAGTTCACTCACCTCACCACTAACAATTGGTGCAATGCGGGATAAATATAGCTAAACTTGTAAGGGCCCTAGGGCTGTTAGCCTAGTTACCTCCTATGGACATATGAATCCTAATTAGTCTAAATAGGTTTATTTTATACTGTTTTCTTAATAAATAACTTACAAACATTATGCAAAGCAATGCAACACTGTCAGTCGCTATGCAGTAATATGTTTAAACTCAAAAAAGAAAATGCAGTTCCTTTCTAGCCTGAGTTTAGCTGCAGTCATTTGCAAACTCTATAAGAACACTAATGAGCTATGGTGATTACATTTCCTTTTCTCTTTACAGCATCTAGTCTGCTCTTCTGCCTCTCTTCATAGCTCCTCCAACAATTTTGTTTGGTACAGAGAGTTCAGGGTTTTGTTAATGTATTCATAAAGTAAGCTGATAACATGAATGGCTTTCTTAGCTGAAAGAATATTTTTTTTCCTTTTCACTGATAGGCTTCCTGCCTCAAAGGATGCCTCCTCACTGGTTGGCAGAATGTTCCTTATTTACCTAATCTCCATCTGGAGTTTGTTTCCACATAGCTACTACAGATCCCATAGCACTTAGCTTTTCCTGCATTGTTACCCTGCCTCACTTCCTTACTTCTCAATAAAAGAGGAGTAACCACATGATATCAGCCTTGTATAAATCTGCTTCAGTTCCACATTTTTGTCAATAAACCAGAATAAACTGCACTTTTTTGGCACTCTAAGAAGAATAATCAGTCCTTTGAGGATGGCCTATTACAGGATCCATCGCCATTTCTGTGAAAATCTGTCTCAGTTTAAATATCTTTGTGGTTGGGTCACTCCTATACCTTCCTGTACATTCTCTCACTGTCCAGATTTCTTCAAAATGAGCAGATATTTTAGTCATATTTTTTCTGTTCCTCATAAAATTTGTGTTCTTCTAACAAATCATACAGGATTGAAGTCATTAAATATTAACATACAATTGAGTTTCATACTTTATATCCTTCAGAAAATGCATAATAGCATAACACCTGTTAATCTAGCAACTTTCTAAGCTTATAAGAGCAATATTTAAAATCTGTCCTTATTTTTCGGACCTTTATGCCCTGTTATTTTTTGCCTTTATCTGAGATTGTGAGGTATAGTGATCGACTGATAATAAGATAAACAGGCAAATGCGTTGTTACAATCTAAGTACTTTTTGTCCCCTCACCCTAGCAATAAAGGCATAAGGTAAAGAACATGGCACCCCCACAGCTCAAATATGGTCTGCCTTTTACCTTCTTAGCCTCTTCTATGAATGCACATCTTCTTAAGGACCTGAAAAATAAAATATCCACGGTGATATTCCTTGTTTTCAGTAGGGGTCATCACAATACACCAAATGAATGAGTAAACAGGACTCCTAGAAGTGAAATGTAAAATGAAATAGTATAAAATAAAATTAAATAGTAGTGAAATGACCTAGAAGGTCATTTGATAATGGATATATCCATATTTAAGCAGCTGAGTTAAGACCCCCAGCCCTTTTCTCTACCATATGTCTGGTTGTCACCTTTATGCTGTACATTAAGCGAGGAGCATACGTGTGATGTACGGTATGGAGTACCTAACGGCAACCTAAAAGCTTTGGTATACTGGCTGGATGTCGGGCTGCCCTTGGCAGGAGACCCCTCATGTGATGGATACTGCAACAGTGAGATGGAAGGACATTTCTAGTTACACTGTTTCAAGAACCACTATAATAATTCTAAGCATTCCTAAACGAATGATTCATCTGCAACACTGCAAAATTACAATATGTGTGTATCTAAATGATGACTTTGTATTTAGTATTTGTGTACATATCATTTGTTTATATAAATCTTGTGATCTGTAAACCAGTATTGCACTTAGACATAAAAGTACATGACAGTTACATGTGTCTACTCCTGTGTAACAAAAAGTTTTAATTTAAGTGCAATGTATTTTTGCCAGGAACATGATTAAAAAGAGTCCATGATCCATTTACTCATCTAGAAGATATAGTCAAAATAAATCAAAGTACTGTTTATTTGATCACTCTACAAATTTAGTCTTAAGTTGAGTGCATTGGCATTTGGGCAATGGATTACTGAGGAAGAAAATTTATGTTGGATGAATGATTTAGAACATGACAGGAACACACAGCAAAATCTTTGATGCACAAACTACTCATTTAGAAGAGGCAGCAAAAATGTCCATATAAATACAGACAAATGCAATAATTCAGAGAAGAATGCATGGTATCAGTTTCTTTTAATCTGCTTAGGCAATCCAGCTGCAGAAAGCTGGTACAAATTTAGACAGAACAAGGTTATATAAGGGGCAGACAAAATATCTGAATGCTGGCCTCCCACTCACAAAGATCCCTCAATCTACCATCACCTCTGACAGGTGCAAAATTAAAAAAAATGTATCCTTCTCACAAAAGATCATTGCTTTTTCTAGTTTATGGGACAAGTTTATAGAGTTGCTCACACAAATTAGGTCTGGTTATTTTTATACTTTTACAGATGCAGTTTCAACATTCCCAGACCATCTCATGTCTGGTTTTATACTTGACGTGCATTCTGTTCTTTTTAAGTGAGTTTACTTTAAAGCTGTGAAAAAGGTTATATAGTCTTAGCAATGTTCAAACACTAATGGTGCTCATAAAAGACCCATATAATTTATCCTAATTTGAAAGAGTAATCATTTAGTTTATTCAGTTTTGGTAAAATAAAACACCAATGAACATCATACTATTTTAACTGCTTTATTGCCAGTGGTCTATAATTCTTCTGCTGTTCTATTTGTCTGATATTTATACACTTTGCCTTTATGACCATCTACATGCTGTAAAGCAACCTATTTGCTTGCCTATCTGTTTATGATCCTCCTCTTTTTTAAAGACATTTCTGATTTGTTATATATAATAAAATTGCTGTGGTGGTGGTGCTGTGGTAGCGTTGTCGCCTCACAGTAAGATTTTGTCCCATTTGATTCTCAGCTAGAGCGTCTTCTGTGTGGAGATATGCATGACTGGGCATACCTTCATTGAAGGTTGTGCATCAGGGCCAGCAACTTGGCACGTAAAAATCTACTGCCAATCATTAGCAGACCGGAGTTCCGCTGTGGTGACCCCTAACCGGGAAAAGCTGAAAGACACAACAACAATAAAATTGTATGCCCCCACCTAATACAATAACTTGAGAAATGCATAGTTTAAAGATTAACAGTCTATATGCTCTGCCTGACAGATAGTCCCATCAGATTTCACACACAATATTTCTTTATAGATTAGCTCTCAAATGTATTACTTCCATTGATGAAACCCCTGTAAAGCTCTAAGGCAACTTCTTTGAGTATGTGATGCTGGCTCATGGTAGCTTACATGTATATTTATCACAACTGAGTCATATTTAGTAATTAAACTGTACAGCACACAATAGCTATTATCTGCAAAGAATGATTTCATTATAAAAAAAAAATCAAGGGACCAAAATAGATAGATAGATAGAAAGATAGACAGATTCCCCAAATGGTTGCATTTTTAAACAATTATTTTCTTTACACAGTAAAAAAGATCTTGTGTCCTTTTAATGTGCATAGCATATTTCTACCAGTTACTAATGATTTTCCATTGGAAATATGAAAGCTTCTGATTAAATAAAGACTTAGATTTCTAGTAAGGGAACATCTAAGTGCTATAAAACACACATTTCAGATGAGAAAAATATTTTTGTAAAGACAAACAAAAGCAACATTAGAACTTGCACCATCACATAAAAAATGTTGTCAGCCACATATATAAGGCCTCTCAAATCACGTGTGTGAAGAGAGTGCACGTCTTAATGAGAACGGACATACAGAATCAGCAATATGTTATATTTAACTAGACAGCATACAGTCACTTAAATAAGACGTCTGCAAGTAGTATGAAAAAAAACATACAGCACCAGGGTCTATAGAGAGAAATAAATTGGAAGCACCATTGCAGTAGAGACAACAGTTAAGCATAGAATGCATGCATTTACGTGGATCTGAGCAGATATCATAAGGCAAAGTTTAAAGAGAGAAGCAACATATGTGCAAGGAGAGTAGGCTGAACTAGAAAAGGGTATAATGACTGGGCATATATCTGAGGGAGAGTGCAGTCTCTTGTCCAGGGATGAAAAGTCAAGATATATGCTATGACACTTATACTGTAGCAAAGAAAGTGTAATCTAAGGAAGTTGATAGCTTCATAAATATGTGCAAAATTGCAACCACCACAGATTGGTAGCATGACTTTCCAGACTACCTTATGATTTGCATTTGTAGAATTGTTTTTCTTTTCAACTAAGACTATTACAGCAAAGAGGTACATTTGTTACGAGCATAAACTAGGTATATAGAAAGAATAAACCTAGTCAAATATTAAGCATTGATTTTAACTGGGGAAATCAGAGGCCTCATTCAGGAATGATAGTGTTGCACTGAGCAAGGGAATCACTAGAAAGTGTATCCTATGCATTTCTTCAGATTCCACAGAACATGTTAAGGACGTGAGGTGAGACAAAAGAAGAGTGTGACATGAAGAGAATAAACAGATGAAAATCTACAATCCAAAGTAGACAGAACCAGAAAAATGAAGGGAAGCTAATATAATGTAACAGACGTTAATGCCAGAAAACAATGAAGTAAAACAATTATGTAATAATGATTTGCACAATCTGCAAATATCACCACAATATAAACATATACATTAAGCTAAAGAAAATACACAGGCAAATGTGAGGCATTAAACATACTTAATAAAGGGGAAGTTTTTATACAGAAGTATCCTGGATGATGGAAATTATTTCAATCATCATATTGGTAACAAGAATATATGTAAGGTCAATAGCATAGCACAAACACAGAACCTATTGTACCAAGCCATGTGTAATAGAAGACAATCACAGTGCAAAGAAGACGGCACTGTGACTGTGATAACACTCCATCTATGTCATGCAAGACACCATCCACATTATGTCACCTAAAGTGAATGCCGTGGTGGAGGTTATCATGCCACTGTACTAGGGAACTAAAAGAGTTTTATTGTGCATTTCTACCTACAAAGATAAGAAGACAAGAGTGCATAGGATTAAGGCTATGAACTGATAATGAGATGTTTCCTGCAATCCAAGGTTTTGATTCCATTAACCTTCATTTGTCTATTCTGTGACTCTGCAACTCTGAGAAAGCAAGTTAGGTAATTAGACAATGCTCTGGAGCAGTTGAGAAATTGATCTAGCCTCTTCAATGGTCTCCAGGGTTGCATGCCTAGTATGTGATGTATGTGATGACCACAAATTGCCCTTTCATACCAAGAAATGTACACATAGACAACATGGCTAACTAATTAGATGTACATGGGGGGGGGGGGGCTCACCATTGGTCAAAAAATGTGCAAACCATGTAATTGCAACCAAGGGTAAACACCAAACATCCAAATGAGTTGATGCTATCAGCAGAGCCTGTATGGTCTGGAATGAAATAAAGGTAATTACATATCACACAATACTAATAACATTTGGAGAAACAGGGTATAACAGAACAAGATGAAAAAGAAGTATGAAATAAGCAGCTGTAATACATAAGGTCTGGTCATGAAAAAGTGTGCAGTCACTGGGATATACATTTAATAATGCATTATGGATGAAGACACCCCTTTAATGATATAAAAATATTTAAAGCTAGTAAAGGAATTAGGAGACAGGCATCAGGGATTAAAGATGCCAGACATGACAAACATAAAATGGTATCTGGGGTGCACATAGAAGCAGTTATGCTGAGCAGTGTAGATAGACAGGGAAAGCAGTAATCCCAAAGGATGTGTGTTACACTGGGAGGATTCATTGGTCATGGGCAAGCGGTTGTGGAGAGGAATGGACTATAATGATAATGCTGGCTGCAACACAGGAAGGCAAGGGCACAGCAGGAGATGGAGAACTGTCTTAAGCTCTATAGCCATGAAGACTCTGGACAATGAGCCTAACTTAAGCCATGCTGAAATAGCAGCCATACAGGTGTGATCCACAGCAACACCCTGATACTCATCTCTGGATGTTCGTGATATGAGATCCATCTGCTTTGAGACAGAACACCTCATCAGGACAGTGAAGCATCACCTATGCCACTTCTGCTCCTGCTGCTGCTGCTGTGACAGCCCTAGAAGGGCTCAGAAGGCTCAGATACCACTGCAGGAGCCTCCCATAATGGTTTTGGTTGGTAACGTGCTGGAGCAGAAAGCAAAGGATGTCTCTACTACATGAGTCATGTACTGATGCCATGCAGATGCCAGTGGCAACTCCTCAAAAATTCAAAGACCAAGAGCCAAAAACAGCTAGTGCTCTAGTATCCTGCAATAATATTCAACAAGCAGAACATGAGAAATGATAGCAGTGGCACTGTTTGCTCTCCTGTGGCACCAGATGCTCCATCCTCCTGCAGTTATTATTATTATTATTATTATTATTATTATTATTATTATTAACCGCTTGCTCCTCACCTGCCATGGAATATTAATACAAGTGACATCAAAGTATGTGACACATTTGTATTCTGTCATGTTGAAACTGCTGCCATAGAAACTTGCATGCACAAATTTCACAATGCATCACAAAAAACTCAACAGACACACCGACAGTGTTATGTGGGTTGCACACATTGCAACTCACAACAGGAGTTCCATAGTAACTGCAGGGGAACACCATCAGTCACTTTACCTGTATGATGGGTTTTTATATCCAGGTAAACTATACTATACATTCATGCTGTAAGAAAAATGGGATCAATAAATGACTAATCTGGCATCCAGATTATTTGCAGTAAGAGTTTGAGTGGGGTTCATACCTCTCAACTTCTTATTGGTAGAAATCTGGACAAAGCTTATAATAATGGGGGGACAGTGGCCCAGAAATAGGGATATATGTTAAATATTGCTCTTGTAAACTTAGAAAGTTGCTAGAATAAAATAATTTATGCTAGTAATAATTTTCTGAAGGATATAAAGTTTGAAACTCAAAAGTATGTCATTATTTTATTTATTTTATTTATTTATTGGCATTTGATTATCAGGAAAGTCCAACTATGTAGAAGCCCATTTTCAGGGGAGTACAGGGAGAAATGATTCAAAGTATTACAAAACATTTTAAGAATAATAATTTTACAGTCTTTAAAAATAATACACAGACAAACACAGTTTAAGTAATTATACTAAATTAGACACAATATGAAAACACTGATTAAAAATAGATGTAAGTTATATGACAATAATTTCTTAATTAGAGAAATGTTAGCTACTTTATAGAGAAATTAAAGGTAAGTTAGTATAATGCAAACAGGAATTGAAATATGAAGTGAGAGAAAAGTAGACTTATGGCATATTTAGACAGAAGCCAGGGAAGAGTAATTGATAGAAGTAAGGAAGTGAATGAAAGAGACCATAAGGAAGTGTAAGGTATAAATAGGTATTAGTCCACCTTTAGGGATATAGCGTATCCTGGTTTTAAAAACCAAAAGGTTTATGAGAAACAGATCAAATATATCAGGCAAAAATCAGGACAGTTGAGAGGTATGCTTCCATTCCTTTACTCTTATTATTACTGATACTCTTACTATTATTATTCCTATCACTATTACTGTGAAGAAATTAGACAGTGCCATCTGTGCTAGCATGTCTGGCTGAAGTTTTGTACATAGTTTTAGATTCACCTGTGTATTATATGCCAGCATGACTAGCTATGATATTGTAAATAAGTTCTTACATGTTGATTAATACTTTGCTTATACAGGGTGTTTAAAAAATGTTGAACAGTGTTCTGTTACATGTCTAACTGCACGTTTGTACAGTAGATTATAAATGCAGACTGTCTTAGAGTCAGATGATCTACAGATGATGTCATCAGAATGTGTTCATATGCTCTGTGTTTACTGTCATAGACTAAAAGACAGGATGGAACCTTAATAAATAATTGTTTGTTGATTTTCAATAAATGAAATGAAAATAAGTACTGTAACAGATGAGACAGTTAACCTAGTTTATAAAAGAGCCTGCTGAAGACAGTTCAGTTCACAGTTCAGTTGCATACAGCTGAGTTCACAGGAGAGTTGTGTTCACAGTTGTGTTGTTGCATTGAGCAGTGGATACCCAAATGACTCACCAAGAACTGTAAGCCTGCCTTTGCTCTGTTGTAACATTTAGTTAGATCAGAGACAGTGTTCTTCAGTTAGATAGGAAATTATAGCTAATTATAGGTTCATAGGTTCATAGGTTGGTACTAAGCTATCAGAACTAGGGCCTATACAAGCCTAGCCATAACAATTCCCTGGATATTTCTTCCCACAATATTTACTTCCCTGGACCCCTGTCTAGCAGGGTGACTGACATGATCCCTGGGGTGAATTTCCTATCTCCCATCCAATCATCAAGGTTCCTTTTGAAGAGGGTCAAGGAGGCGCTCTGCTTGACATGTATGGCAGTCTATTCCAGAGTATGGGGAGTCTCTGGGTCAGGAACCTATCCCTCCAGCATGTTTTGTTCATTGTGATGACAAGGCTTAGATCCTTGGAGCATGTGGCTCTGAGGGATTGGGATTTCTTTAAGTGGAGCATGTCCAACAGCTCAGGGTTTGACATGGCCTTGTATGTTAAGCAGAGATCACCTCTGAGTAGACGATATGCCACAGAGTATAATTGGAGTTTTTTAGATGGTCAGCATAGGGCATCTGCTTTAGGCTTGTGATTCTTTTAGTGAGGTATTTCTATGGCCTTTCCAGCTGTTGCAGATATCTTGTGAGGTACATACCAAATGGGGCATTGTACTCTATAATGGGTCTAATGAGGGATGAGTATAGTGGGATAATTACCTCCTTTTTTCTTGATGAAAAGCCCATAGTGATGAGGTGTGCCACATAGAAGGATTTCCTGACTGTTGTGGCGATGTGGTTATCAAAGGTGAGACCACTGTCCACCTGTGTCCCTAAGTCTCTCATCACACTTTTGGTGTTTAGTGTACTGCCACCTATGTGGTAATTCATGGGTACATGTTTTTTCCCAAAGGGGAAAACTATACATTTCTTGGCATTAAGCTTGAGCCCATGGCTCTGGCACCAAGCATCTGTTTCTGTAAGGCCCTTTTGTAGAATATCTACATCATTTGGGGATTCAATAATGGCTCCCAGTTTGCAGTCATCTGCAAACTTTGTTAGCCAGAGTCCCTTAGTGTTGGCCTGAACTTCAGAGAAGTAGATGCCAAACAAGAGTGGTCCCAGGACTGAACCCTGAGGTACTCCACTTGTCACTTGTCGGGAGCTGGATTTGGACTCGGCTACTTTTACAGTCTGGGCTAAGAGTTTTTCTAAATGTTGGATTTCTGTCCTTCAGTATTAATTTCATTTTCCTAGTTACTGAATTCTGTTTGTTTATTGAAAGTACTGTTTTACATCTTTAATCATTTTGCTTACTAATAAATCTTTTTATTTTCTTATATTGTGGCTGGCCAATCAGTGTATTATTTAGTCATTTGAGAGTGCAGATACCTGCTTTGATAATTCCTGGGCTACTCCGAAAGCCTGGCTGCTTTAGGTCATATGCTACCATTTATTTTGATATCTAATTTTAATAACTGGACACCCCTAATTGGTAGCAACATTTTACCATACTATTTTGGGGAAGGGACACAACTGGAAATCTGTGTCAGGCTTTCCCAGAAGTGTTTGGATGTGTGAGACTAAAGTGTGAGTGTATCAGAGGTCTTAAATTGGGACACTTTGCTCTGGAATGTGTAATACAAATTTATATTTGGGGTGGAGAAGTATAAAGTCCAGTCCCAGGTTATAGAGCATGTTCCTGTTATGCTGTTAAGGGAAATTGTGAAATATTACTCCTATTTAAGTGATGGTCTCACATTGGACTCATTGGTGAGGATTGAAGTTCTTTAGTTACTGACCCATGTAAGTAGTGGACGTCATATATTTCGGTGGAAGTTTGGTGGGATATTGACTGGGTGTCACATATTGGTGCCAGCAGTCCACTACAGTTTTATTTATTTTTAGTTAGTTAGTGAGGGACAGCAGGCAATGATGTCAGCCAAAGACTATAGCAAGCAGACAAAGAATCAGTTGGCCAAGGAGTGTGAAACCAGAGGACTGGTGCATGCCAACCTGACTATGAAAGCAATGATTTCAGTCTTAGTTGCAGCCACAGCTCAGATCAGCTGTTCAGAGGATATCCAGTTTTGTATTGGGGATGTGCAGCCTGCAGAGACAGGACAGTCTAACTTTTCTTCAGAGGACCTGAGAATTCATCTGGAGTTAGACAGACTGTGGCTGGAGGCTAAAGAGAAGCAGTGTTAATATGAACTGGAGGCCAACGTTCTTGAAGTGGAATCAGTAGAGAGACTGAACCTGGAGGCCAAACGACTGGAGGATGAAGAAAGGGAGAAGCAGCACAGATATGAACTGGAGGCTGAGAAAAGAATGCAATGTCTTAATGCTGTGGATAAGTCAATTCAATATGAAATGGAGGCCAGATGTCTTGAACTGGAGTTAGCAGAGAGACTGAGGCATTTAGAAGCTGAGGAAAATGAGAGACAATGCCGGCATGAAATGGAGCTTCTTACCCTTAGAGAGGGTCATGGAGGTAATGGGAAAGGGAATAACCAGACCCCAGAAGCTATAAAGGTCAGTAAATTTTTTTCTCAATAAGGGATAGGGATGACTTTGATAGCTTTGATAGTTTTATTCATATATTTGAGAGGGTATGTAGACAGTATGATGTTGACAGTTTGTTCTGGGTTTGGCTCCTGACTCCCTTACTCAATGGCAAAGCTGTTCAGACCATGTCAAAACTGTGCAATGTAGATTGTGTGAATTATGATAAAGTAACAAAACTGTCTTCTTGATTGTTTTAAACTAACACCTGAAGCTTATAACAAAAAACGTAAGCAAGATGAAAGTGTATGCGATTATATTGCTGATTTAAGTACTTACTTTGACAGATGGCTGAGTGAGTGTCAGGTCACCAATTTTATGGGACTGGCAGGCCTTTTTGGTGAGGAAAAAAGCCCTCAGTACTTTGCCTGATGACATGAGAATCTGGTTAGCAGACCGAGAGTGTAACTCTGCGGAGGAGTTGTGGAGAAAAAGGGATCTGTACTTAGCAATCAGAGCACCAGTGCATAAGAAAGGGATACCCAGTGCTGCACATGGACCTAAGAGAACCCATAGGGGGCAGTCTAAACTACTCCAATAGAATACACCAGTAACAGGGAAGACTGCTAATCCAAGTACACGGTTAGGGATTTGATGTTTCAAAGGTAACCAGAGGACCCATATAGCAGCCAAATGTCTACTGAGGCAAGATGAGAAACAAAAGATGAGAAAGCCAGCAAGTGGGGTGGGGGTGACAAAATGTCAGTGGTAAGTTGTTTGGAAACAACAGGAGTGCCAAACTGTCACAAAAATGTATATCCTATCTTAGTAGATGGCAAACAGGTTACTGCTAAGAGAAACACACCTTCTGATATAACCATTGTGAGGCCTGCATTGGTTAAAGAAGAGCAGTATTTCTTGGGCAGTCCACTCCAGTCAGAGCTTTGGGAAGGACCCCATTCCAAATACCTTTGCCTAGGGTTAATCTTGACTGGGAGGTTAGAAGAGGAAGCAAGCAGATAGGTGTGTCTGAGGATATTCCTGCAGATGTCCTGATAGAGAATGACTTTGATGATGCAGTGCCTTGTGTGCATGCAGTTACCCGCAGTCAGGCTTGGTGTCATGCAGGTCCAGTAGCCTGGGGGAGAACTAGACAGATCTCATCCCTGAAGCTGGGACTGGTGTGGTGGTTGTTTCAGAGAAAGATCCATTCTGTAGCAGTAAGTCTGAAAGTGAGCCACAGCTGCTGGTAGGTACTGATGTTCCCTTGGACACGGTGACTCCAAGGATACAGGTGAGTGGTAGTATCCAGAATGACAGTGAGGCACAGCTGTTGGAAGTTTCTAGGCTTCCTGTGGAAGGGGTGATGGGGAGGGTTACAAAGGTAGAGTTTAGACAGGCTCAGCTTATGGACCCTACACTACAAAGCTTGAAGGAGGTGACTAAGGAAGCACCTGAGGATCAAGGAAGAGGGGAGTCTGTACACTGAAACAAAGGTTTTCTGTATAGAGACTGGACTCCTGAAGGTGGGCTGGAAGGTGATGTAGTACGGCAGTTGGTAGTGCCTACAGCTTACCTTCTGCCACTTTTATCCATAGCACATGACATCCCTTTTTCAGGTCATATAGGTATAAAATATACTAAGAGACATTTATGCTGAATTTTTATTGGCCTGGGATTGGAAAAAATGTGGTAGGATATTGCAGGACTTGTGAACAGTCCCATAAAGTTGAGAAGGCAAGGGACAAGGTTAAGGCTACATTAATGCCTTTCCTGTTATAGAAGAGCCATTTCAGAGGGTGGCCATAGATATTGTGGTACCCGGAGTGCTCCAAGTTCTACAAGGAAGAAATATATCCTGGTAGTAGTGGATTATGCTACCACACACACTGAGGTGGTAGCTCTGTTATGTATTGAGGCACAGAAAGTGGCAAACACTTTGCTAGAAATTTACAGCAGGATAGATTTTCTGAGATGGATACTGACTGACCGAGGAGTCAAATTCATATCAGACCTGCTGATTTGTCTGTGGAAGTGTGGGGTGAATCATCTAAAGACCAGCCCTATCATCCCCAGACTAATGGTCTTGTTGAGAGGTTAACCTGCACATTAAAGGCTATGCTACAGGCATTTGCAGACCAGTTTAAAAGAGCAAGATTAACCATTAAACCCAGTAAGTATCAGGTGGGTATGGCAGAGGTGACTTACTTAGGACACAGAGCGGGGAGTGGTACGATTAGGCCATAACCTGTCAAAGTGGAAACTAGTAAAGTGAGGCCAGTTTTTGTTACTAAAAAGCAAGTGAGAGCATTTCTAGGGACAGAGGGGTTCTATACAAAATTTTGCCTAATTATAATGCAATAGCTGCACCTCTTACTGACCTAACTAGGAAAAATAAACTGGATAAAATAGAGTGGCCCACAGATTGAGAACAGGCATTCCAAAAACTTAAAAAGATTTTGGGAGGACCCCCTGTGTTATCCAACCCAGATTATAGCAAATAATTTGTTGTGCAAGTAGATGCTTTAAATTATGGGGTAGTGGCTGTATTTAGCCATGTTTTCTCCGAAGGAGAAGAGCACCCAGTGGTATATCTTAGCTATAGACTTCAACCTAGGGAAGAATGTTATGCAGTGGTAGAAAAAGAATGTCTAGTCATAGTATGGACATTGCAGAAGCTGCAGCCCTATCTAATCGAAGAAAATTTGCTGTGCTCACAGATCACAACCCTTTAACATGGCTAATTAGAGTTAGCAAGCAGAATACCTAGTTGCTGAGGTGGACTCTAGGATTGCAAGCATATGGCAAGCCAATTAATAATGCCAATGCAGTTGGAATGTCCAGGAGAGGAGAGGAGTGAGTTGATTTATTCCCAGACAGACCCATTTTTCACATGCTTCATTTTTCAAGAGTCACTTGAAAATCAAGCTTGAGTCATGGGGGGAGAAATGTGAAGACATTAGACACTGTCATCTGTGCTAGCATGTCTGGCTGAAGTTTTGTACATAGTTTTAGATTCACCTGTGTATTATATGCCAGCATGACTAGCTATGATATTGTAAATAAGTTCTTACATGTTGATTAATACTTGTTGCTTGTACAGGGTGTTTAAAAAATGTTGAACAATGTTCTGTTACATGTCTAACTGTGCATGTTTGTACAGGAGATTCTAAATGCAGACTGTCTCAAAAGTCAACTGATCTACAGATGATGCCATCAAAATGTGTTCAGATGCTCTGTGTTTACTGTCAGAGACTGAAAGACAGGATGGAACCTTAATAAATAATAGTTTGTTGATTTTCAAAGAATGAAATGAAAATAAGAACATAACAGTTGAGACAGTTAACCTAGTTTATAAAAGTTCCTGCTGAAGACAGCTGAGTTCATTTCTTGTGTCCAGTTCAGTTCACAGTTCAGTTGCATACAGCTGAGTTCATAGTTGAGTTGTGTTCACAGTTGTGTTGTTGCACTGAGCAGTGGATACCCAAAGTACTCACCAAGAACTGTAAGCCTGCCTTTGCTCTGTTGTAATATTTAGTTAGATCAGGGATAGTATTCTTCAGTTAGAGAGGAAATTATACCTAATTAGTAAGAGTTTTTCTAAATGTTGGATTTCTGTCCTTCAGTATTAATTTCATTTTCCTGGTGACTGAATTTTGTTTGTTTATTGAAAGTACTGTTTTATATTTTTAATCATTTTGCTTACTAATAAATCTTTTTATTATCTTATATTGTGGCTAGTCAATCAATGTATTTTTTAGTGATTTGAGAGTGCTGATATCTGCTTTGAGAATTCCCAGACCATTCCAAAAGCCTGGCTGCTTTAGATCATATACTACCATTTGTTTTAATATCTAATTTTAATAACTGGACACCTCTTTGAAAGGGCATGTAGAGTCTCTGATTGGTGGAAGTGTTTTACCATATTATTTTGGGGAAGGGACACAGCTGGAAATCTGTCTCAGGCTTTCCCAGAAGTGTTTGGATGTGTTAGATTTATTTATGTGTGAGTGTATCAGAGGTCTTAAACTGGGACACATTGCTCTGGAGTGTGTAATAAGGATTTATATTTGAGGTGGACAGAAGCAAACAGTCCAGTCCCAGGTTATAGAGTGTGTTCCTATTGTGTTCTTAGGGGAAATTGTGAAATATTGGAGTCAGTGATGATGACTGAAGTTCCTTAGTTACCGAACTGGGTAAGTAGTGGACATCACATATTTTGGTGGTAGTTCAGTGGGATACTGACCAGACATCATAGTTGCAAACAAAGACTTTATAACACATAATGTGACAAAGTCATCCTTGTTAGAATCTCTATTAGCTATGCTAACCATTATACAAAGTTATAATACAATAACAATAAAGTACAACATAATCTAACATTTTGGGTGATAATCCATATAGCACACCTGTATACCACAAATAATAAACATTAGTATTGCATATGTTGTAGTGATAGAAAGAAAGATTTACAGACTGTTAACTACACTGTTTCTGGTTGTGAGATTGGCATAATTTAAATTGGCAGCTCTACAACAGATCTGTTTCCCAGTTCTGTCTATTCTTTGCCAGTGGTCTTACATCAGTTGTCAGCTCACTTAGGATATCTGTATTATGCAATGGTGTGCATTGCCTGTTTGAAAAGATAAGAAGAATCTTTTGCTTGGTATACAGAGGCACTCCAAGAACAGACATTAGATGAGATCATATCTACTATCAACATTATTTCACGACTTAACTCATTACAGCTGAGTGACACTTCCAGGTGTTTTTGCAGTCACATCCTACTGATGCCTTTAGGCATCAAATATTGCTTGTTATATTTGCATTAATAATACCAAAACTATTCCAGCTACAAGGTGTTAGAATACTTCATCTTAAAGCTTACATGATAGCAAACATGACTGCATTGACATTTGGCCTCTGTCTGGTAAGGTTAATTGATGCTCATATAATATTTATTTATATTGTTATAAATTCCATGTTTTTTTCTGGATCTTTTGATAACCAAATAGCACAGTTCAAACTGTTTAACCTCATATGAAAGCTCTCAGCTGGATAAATAAAAGGCTATAGACACTATGTGTGTAACCAGAGGTGTTGCTGAGATACTTTAAGTTGGTTAGAAAATATTATAAACTTAATAGTTACTCACCAGGATTCAATAAACTCTGTGTAGGTTTCACACAATGTCTACCCTGCGTGTTTTCACATACATGATGTTGCTCATCATGTGGCATGGTGACATGCATATTAATGAGGTGTGGCATGCGTAAGAAAGGTCCCGTGTCTCGCACCAGTGTTGTTGGCCATGAAACCTGTAATATGAATGTGGATTGTACCTCTCAAACTTTTGGTGCAAGAAATCTGGACAAAATAGGAAGGAGGAGACAGAGGCCCAAACTTAGGGACAGATCCTAAATATGTTGTTCTTATAAACTTAGAAAGTACCTAGAATAATAGGATTTGTGTTAGCATGCTAATTACAGAACTCAAGTGTATATCATTATTTATTGACGGATAGCTGAGGAGTATGATCCAGATATCATTTCCGTGTAAGGTTGCTGGGTCACTGCCATAGATTGTTCTTCCTCATTTCAACTATTTTTCCATTTTTTGGGGGGCACCCACTCTTTGCTCGAAGTGCCACTTAACACAAATATGTTTGGCCATGCTCATCTGGTTTGCATGAAACACAGCAGTGCACAAACTGGATGAAAGGACCACCCAGGCTGCAGACAGGATGCAGAGAGTCACAGACATAAACTGGATGCATTCAATTAATAGTGTTGGCCATCTCGCAAACACAGTAAGCGACGTTGCACTGTGATTGACACCAAGAACTTTACAATGAATACTAAGATAGGGAACATCATGTAAGTAATCTTGTGGCAGAAGGTATTAAGTGTAGGTCTAGCGTGCAGATAGTCCTGGGTTTTAGTACATGGTGTGCAAACAGTTTTCTTATTGTGACATTGTAGATTATAGCAATGAAGTGAAGCACATAACTATTTTTTCAACCTTCTCGTGGAAACAGCTGAAAGTTTTGGACTACATTTCACATGGTCCATGGTTTGAATGCAGCATATTCAATACACTTTTAATGTTGTTCCACATCACATTATAGTCACTCTCACTTATAACACTTGACATAGTGTAGCTGATATTAATATATATATATATATGTGTATATGTGTGTGTGTGTGTGTGTGTGTGTGTGTGTGTGTGTGTGTGTGTGTGTGTGTGTGTGTGTGTGTGAGGGCTGAGATACTAATATTGTGTCAGTAACTTATTTATTTATCTATGTACTGTCCATTTATTATTAAAATTATGACTGTGGATATATGGAGTACTATGTTCATGCAAGTATATGTCTGCTACATGGACTGCCATGGCCTCCCCATTTAACTAATGCAGTTACACAAGTACCTGTATATCAAATAACCTTGAAATTATATTGCTTACCACTATTGTACATCACTTACTATCACGCAAACACATTGCGCAGCAGTGGTCAGCACTGACTGCTGTGTTTGCATGATTGTAAGTGATGTACAACCTTTTCATATGTTGCAAAATCAAAAAGTGCACACTCGCAGTATTCGCAGGAAAAATCAGGATGCAAAATGCAATTGGCGGGAAATGCTCATTCCACATTGGGCTTGATCTATGGTAGTCATATCTGGTGTTTCTGGTGAGGGAGTGCATTTCTGAGGGCAAAGTAGGGGTGCTCAGGAGTCCAAAGTCTTTATTGGACTCCAGGTTAAGGAGCATGGGCCCAGGTTACTGCAGCAGGACTATTCACACTCAAAATACAATTCTGAAGCCTGAAATAGTATTGCCAGGGCTTTGACCAGCGCTACAGGTATCCTCTGCACTGGTGAATAATGCCAACATCATTTTGATGACCTCCAGCAGAGGAAGTGAAATATCATCTGGGAATTTAGTACAGGGGACACCCCAAAAATGCATAAGTATCAATGACAGTAACTCATTGTAAGAGTTAAAAGCTGAATATAGTCAAGACTGGGTATTCATAATGATATTCTGTTCTGTTTTTTCCCCAGCTGCCATGGAGCGAGTATTGAATGTGAGATCCCGTGCCACACGACTGGCACAGATGCTAGAAGCATGTGGTATGTATGCATCAGAACAGTACTGTTATTATAGCATTAAAAGTTAAGGATGGCTTAGTTGGTATTTAATACAGTTGTATCAAATTGAGCATGCATATCTCAACTTTAAAAGAAAGTATGCATGCAGTAGTCTGCAGGACAAAATAACAGTAAAGTACAGTATAAGAGAGTAGTCAGCAGTTGGTTCAAAAATCACACTTAGTAAATATACAATACTGTTATGTTTTCATCATTATTGCAATGTAACTTCAGACCTCTATACCAATGGCACAAATGGCCTGCTGTAAACTGTAATCAGTATAACTGGAGCATGCATATGTGCAATATATGCAAGGATTGCTGGCTGCAATCTTTACAGTAGAGTGTATCTGTTATGGACTGGGTAGTCTTAAAAGTAATAAAGTTTGTAGCGTTAAAAGTAAATGTAACATAATAGAGTCAAATAATTGCATAAATGCTTTGTATATCACATATAAAGTTACTAATGTTCTCCATTTTTCTTTCTCACCCCAACCCTTATCTTCTTTTTTTATTTCTTTTTTTTCCCCCACAGCACAGCAGGGTAGCCTGTTCTCATAGGATCCTACTGCCCTCACTCCATCAGCCACAGCACCACTCCCCAGCATGGCTGGTGTGTGACCTGGCAGCCTCTGCACTACCTAGCCCCTCAGAAAGTTCTGCACTGGAGGATAGGCTTGTTAGTCTCTCCAGGTGCAGTGATGTAGGTGGTGACTTTATCAGCTGAGAAAAACTGCCAGGGATGGTGTGTAGGATTGTGTGCCACACTGTGGGTGCACCCCTACACCAGATGAAGTATGTGCTCTCCATCCTGGTCCAAAATACCCATAGATGATGCAGACGTTGGGTACTGCAGCCAGCGGTGCAGTGAGGTGACAGTGATGACAGTCCAGTGGTGAGGACTCGATTCCCACTGTCACCAAACTTGGCATGCATGAGACCTTGATTTCACAACCATCTACCCAGCCATGTTCAACCACCTCTTCTTTCCTTCCACATCCCTGTGTTTTTTCTTGTATGTCCTGTCTGTCTGCCATTGCTTCCTCACATACCCAACTTATCTGACCCAGACATACTTGCATCCCTTCCCAAGCATTCCTCTCTCTCTGCAAAAAAAAAAAAAAATGTCCATACATAGCTCTCCATTTCGCATATGTGTCTTCTTGACACCCTTGCTTCAGTCCAACTGGCTATACAACATGATTGTGTTGTGGTCACGCCTCCAAATTCAGCTAATATTCTGATATATGATCATGTTTTACTGTTGAAGAAGTGGATATCTATAGTTCTTTCCTATATTTCATCTGCACATTCCTGCCTTCCTTTCACTTTGCTTTTCCCCCTGCTTGCTCCCTGTTTCACCACTTTCCTGTCTTCCATATTTCTTTTCTTTAAAGCATAATTGCATGATGGTGCACATCTCAGACAAATGTGAAGCAAAGGTGAATGGCAGCAATATAAATAAATGTATTTAAAAGTATCCTACACACTTGTATAATTACTACTTATACCCTTATTTGAACCCAGTAACTTCTGCCTCCAATAGCAATGCATTAACATGTGTTGCCACAGAGTCAGTTAAGTAGCAGTTGAATTTAATACAATCAATTGTAACTGTCACAGTTTAGCAAGGTTTCCCTTTGTAATCATTCATGCTTGCTCCCCATATCATTGTTATATCTTCCCCATTAATTTTGTATGAAGCATCATTGCATGATCCCTAGTAATGTTTATAAAGCATTATTGTGCAATGCCCATTTAGTTTTACAAAGTATTACTGCATGATGGTGCATTGCTGAGCAAAATTAATACAAAAGTAGATCAATGTATTAGCTACAGCTGTATTTTGAACAGTGCATCTGGCCCCAGAAAAGAACATATCACTGCATTAAGTGAATTAATACCCCGCAGCCAGAGAGCCAATTTAGTAGTAGCTGTATGGAACAGCAGTTAAGTCTCTCATTTGCTACTCAATCTCTAAAATACACCTGCTACGTAACTGAGTCTTTAACACCATCTTTTAATGCATTGATCCATTCATTTTTGTGGTGAGATGGTACTGGGTTCAAATCCAGGTATCGGTAACAGTTTGAAATATAGTTAGGTGTAAATCCAAATTCTGAAGTGTGATAGTTGGCATGGAGTCTCTAAAATATACCTGCTAATTAACTAACTCTGTGGCATCATGTGTACATGCACTCAGTAGAGTAATATGTACGCTTTTGGGCTAGATGGTACTGGTTTCCAATACAGCTTTATATAACACTTACAACAGCTTTTTGCCACAGCCACTCATTAGTGGGCAATGTGCACCATTGTGTAATCATGCTATAAAGATATGAAATGAGAAAGATAGGAAAGTGCTGAAATGGGGACCAAGCAGGGAGGAGAACAAAGGGAAAAAGGGCAGGAATGTGCAGGAGGGATGTAGGAAAGAACCATAGCTATCCATTTCTTCAACAGTAAAAAATGTTCAGATGTGCAGAATATTAGCTGAATTTGCACTGTCAACTCCAGACAATCATGTTGTATAGGCAATTGGACCAAATCAAGTGTGTCAAGATGATACGTGTGTGAAATGGAGAGCTATGTATGGGACAACCTTTTTTTGGGGGGGGCAGCTGCCCTTTTATTTGGAGAGGAATGTTGTTGAAGGGATATAGGTATGTCTGGGTTTGGTAAGTTGGCCAGGTGAGGAAGCAATTGCAGACAGACAGGACATACAAGACAAGATACAGGGATGGTAAAGGATACAAGAGGTGGCTGAACACCATGTTTGGGGTGAGGGTGGGGACATCACAAACTCATGGACATCAAGCTGGGTGACAGTGAAAATCAAGTCATCACCCACTGGACCATCATCCCTGTCACCTCACTGTTATGATGGCTGCAGTGTCTGACATCTGCATCTCCTTGTGTTATTCTGTACAATGATGGAGAGCAGTGTCCCCATGTCGGGTAGGCATGCACCAACTGTGTGGTGCACAATCCTACTCACCAATGCTGGCAGTTCATTGCAAGTGATAAAATCACAATCTCTGCCACTGCTCCTGGAGGGAACCACTGGCCTATCCTGCAGGGCAGAACTACCTGAGGGGCCAGGTAGTGCAGGGGTAGAGGGGGTGCTACCAGCCGTAGCCAGTGGAGTAGGGGTAGATGGATCCTGTAGGTCAGGTCTAACCCACTGTGCTATGGGAAGAAAACAAAAAATCAAAAATTAAAAGAAAAAAAAAAAAAGTGAAGATAAGGGTTGGGGTGAGAGAAAACAAGGGAGAACGATAACAACTTCATGTGTGACATACAATGCATTGATACAATTATTTGAGTCTATTCTATTACGTTTACTTTTAAGACTGCCAACTCCTAACAAATAACTTTTTTACTATTAAGAGTACCCAGCTCCTAACAGATGCACAGTATACTACAGAATGAAGCAAGCAATCCTTTATGCATGCATATATTGCACATATGAGTGTTCCAGTTATACTGATTACAGTTTACAGCAGGCCATTGGTGCCACTGCTAGAGATGTCTGACATTACATTGCAATATTGATGAAAACTTAACAGTATTGTATATTTGGGAAGTGTGTTTTTTGACCCCACAATCTCTGACTACTCTCTAATAGTGAACTGTTGTTTTGGTCTACAGACTAATGCATGCATACTTTCCTGTTACAGTTGAGAGATGCATGCTCAATTTGATACAACTGTATAATAAACCAAAAAATGTGTCTTTACTTTTAATGCTACATTAACAGTACTGTTTGGATGTATACATACCACATGCTTCTTGCATCCATGGCAATCTAGTGTCATGGGTTCACGCATTCAGTTCTGAGTGTGTGGCAGCTGTGGAAAAAAAACAGAACAGAATACCATTATGAACACCAATACTGACTATATTCAGCTTTTAACTCTTACAAGTAGTCTCTGTAAGTGAAAATTACACATCTGTGGAGTGCCCCAGCCCTACATTCCTCAATCCAGTGGTTGAGGATATCCCGCTTCCTCATACAGAGGTCTCTGTAGTGAATTCTACATTGCTCACTGGTGCAGGGATAACAGAAGCAATGGTCAAAGCCCGGGAAAGACTATTCCTTGCTTCTGACTTGTAATCCCAGCCATGATAGTCCCTCCACAATAGCGTGAGCCCATGTTCATTCACTAGGAGTCCAATAAACACTTTGGACTCCTGGACACCCCGTCTTTGAGCATGGACTCTCAAAACCTTTCCATTTTCCATGAACACCTGCCCTGCCTGCCACAGATCAAGACCAATGTAGAATGATGTTTTCCAGCCAATTGCAGCTTTTGCACTTACTGAGAGTGAGTACTTTTTGGCTTTGCAACATTTGAAAATGTTGTGCATCACTTAACATTGCACAAACACAGTACTTAACAGTGCGCACTGGCAGGCAACATGTTTGTGTGCTGGCCAATAGTATTATTTTAATGCATCCACTTCATGTTTGTGGCTGTCTGGGTCCTGTCTGCTACCTGGATGGTCGATTCAACCAGTTTGTGCACTGCCGCTCTACATGCAAACCAGATGATTATAGCCAAACCCATTTGTGCTAAGCGGCGCATTACACAGTGGACCCCCCCAAAAAAAAAATAAAACCGAGAAATAGTTTAAATGAGGAAAATCAATCTATGACATACACAGCAGAAAACTGTAGTACACATGAGATATATTTACATAGGTCTGGATTTCAACTCTCACTGTAATGCACTGTCAGAAAACAGGATGGGTGCCTTATCCATCATTGCCACACAAACATCTTTGCAGAAAGGAAATTAAGTAATTCCTTACACAACCAAGTGCAACTGAATGTACACTGATATTAAGGCATAAACTATTTGTACATTTATTATATTTAATATATTTGGATGTAGTGCACTTAGCGATCACACATCCTGTTATGATTATTGCTTGCAAATATACATCTCTGTCTTACCTTTCTGTTTTTCTTGGTCATTCATCAGTTATCTGAATAGTACTCATAAGCATGCAGTGTGTAAACTAGTCTATATCATTACATTAAAAATGTATGAGGATATTAACTGGGAATATTATGATATGCAGTTGCCATCAAATGAAGGGCAGGCTGGCTGGCACAAACAAGCATAGAGTGCGCTTTCTGGGGGGAGCAAAGTTGAGTTCCTGTTGTAGCACATGCAAGAGTACACTGGTCTTTCAGGGGGGAGAACAAGGCTTGGCTAATATTATGGCATAAACAAGGATATGTTGCTCTTATTACTGTCCTTGTTTTGCATCCTGTCTGTTTGATCTTGTGAGAGTTGTGAAGTCAGAAACTGCAACGTGTCTCATTCCTTTCTAAATTCTCTCTGTAATGATTTGCCATTACAAATGTATGGTGCTAAACTGACAGCATCCAGTGGATCATCATTACTTTGGAGAGGTATGAATGTATGCATCTTTGATGCCTGAGGTCTACTACCTACTAATTGTACCTCTCAACCTCTCAGAGCAAGAAATCCGGACAAAGACAAAACTAATGGGAGGACAAATAGGGGACACTTTTTAAATACTGTTCTTACAAGCTTAGAAAGTTGATAGCATAACAGGTTTTGTATTGTTATGCATTTTCTGAAGGATATGAGGTCTGAAACTCAGATGGCTTTCATTATTTATTATTATAATATAACTTCAATCTTCAGTGATTTGCCAGAAAAATGCAAATTTATGAGGAACAGCCCAAAAACATGAGGCAAAAATCTGGACATTCTGCAAAAATCTGTACAGTTGAGAGGTATGTGGACACATACAAGTCAAATAACTCTCTGCTATCACACATTACATTACTTTCTGTACATATCTCCCACCTTTTACTAGTTTACTGTACCAAGTGATGAAATACAAGGGCATGCCATAATATTATTGTACAATACAGTACATGTTCAGGACTTACCTTGTAAATGCAGCAGTTGCCACGGTGTTAGTTCAGGGGTGACTGCGATGCAAGCAGTATGCAGCCAATACATGGGGAGGCTGCAGAGGTCGCAGAGTTCCTGTAGTGTGTCCCTGTCCACCTTGTAGCACTCTACAATGCCCATGTTGTGTATGTTGTGATAAGCTAAATGTGGCCTGAAAACTCTTCTCTGTCTCAGCCTAGGCCTATTGGCAGCAGCAGCAGCATTGCCTGCAGCCTGTAGCACATACAAATGGAGTTAAGCAGCAACAGCTCCTAGCATTCTGTCTGTGTCTGTACTCCACTACTTTTGAAATTCACAGAAAAAAACAGCATGTAGTCTACATAGATCCTTTATAACTTGTTGCATAGCTCCACCAGACTGGTTGATTATCATGCAATTCATCTGCTTACGCTGTAGTTAGCATCTCTGAAACTCAAGCTAAGGCAGATGCAATCCATTAATAATCTACTCCATTATAAAAAGGCAAATGTGCAGCTAGCCAAACTGATGGTGAGGACACTTGCTACATATTTTTCAGGACTTCACAGAAGGGAATTTCTTCCCAGTATATATTTACAGAGAGGTATTGAACTCCAGGTGGTATTCTCCCAATTTGTTACCTACATAATACATATGCTGAAATATATTAAAGAATAATGTGAAGCAAAGGTTTTTGCACTTTTATCTGTATGTATTAGTTAGAAGTGTACTGATGGCATGGTCATGTTTGTCAAACCATTTCAGAGGTACACATGATTGACAATACATGAAAATAGAATGCTGTGTGATAAATATGTACAAATGTACAAATAGGTCCTTTGAAATCACTTTTAGCTTTTTAAAGATGTTTTATTAGGAAAATAGTTCATTTGCCTGTTTTTTTTTTTTTTGTGGTTGGGGAAGCAAAGAAGAGCTACTGTTATGTCTCAAACTAGAATGGACTGTTCTTTTGGGGGGAACACAGTTGAGTTACTGCTATGGTGCATACAAGGATATGTTGCTGTTGCTACCCTCCTTGCTTTGCATCCTGCCTGTTGTTAGTATCTCACATCTGTAGACTGTTTTATGTTTTTCCAGTGGGTACTACTGACTGCATACCTTAACTGGTTTATCTAGAAACAGTTACTTTGTAGTTATGTGATACTTATGGATATTATTATTCTGTTGTCTTTTAGGACACAAACAATGTCAGTGAGGTGGACACCCCCAGTCAGTGATGTGGGAAATAATATCATTGTTGATGCTCTCAGCCAATATGGGACATTTCTGCTGGGATGGGGTCAGCCCAATATGACACACAGGCTACAATTATGGCAGCACATTGTTAACAACATCAAATCTATGGGCAGCCACAGCCAGACCTATGAACAGGTGCAGCACAGGGCCACTGACATGATTACCACTGCACAGAGGCGATAGCTGCCGTTGCCTGAGACCAAAGGATAACTGGGGAAGGGCTTGCTACGGAACCACCTCTTACCCCCAATTAAAGTTCCTGATGAATATCCTCCAACATGAGAGCTCACAGCAGAGTGGACCACAGCATGTCCTTGATGTGGGCGCCACTCCTTCTGAGTCCCAATAGACTTTGTTATATGACCAGTTGAATACTGTTGTATAGTAAAACAATTTAAATAACTGTTGCTTCTGTGTCACATGTCTTTTTTTAGGGGGAAGATTGAAGACCGTTACAGTTATACTCTTAGTTTGGAGTTGTCAGCCACATTCCTGTTGAACATAGTGTTAATGCAGATATAGAGGAGCACATGTATTACCCCCTGTGTTACTGTTAAATGTGATGATGTTGCCCTTACCTCTTCCTTAACTTATTTCAGTGTCATCAGAAATCCAGCAACATATGCATCCTGCAGATGGTAAGACAAATACATTTATATCAGTACTGCAAATCAATTTAAAGAAATATCATTATGTGTCATTTTAGGCCTGTTGTGTGTATTGGTGTACTGTCTGTAATAGTGGCATCACTATTAGTTGTTTAACATATATTGCACCATAGTAGTGGATGTATTAATGTATGCTTGTGTTTCTCCTTTTTATCACAAGTGATCATGACAGTTGGAGTGTGGCACTGTGCCACCTGATGTCAGCGTCTCAGCAGATACTGATGATGACAAAACTGAGGCACAGATGGGGGGGTGCAGAGGTTGAATCTGACACGGAGATTGACATCCAGTCACCTCCTTCATTTTCTCCCAGACACAGCCAGTAGGCCTACTCCTACCCAGTCCACTGAGACACAGATATTAGACAGGTGGAGGGTGAGGGCATTGATTAGGGAATTGTGGCTACTGCAGCTTCAGTGCCTGTTGACTCTGGCTGTAGCCGAAGTGTGGGTGAGGTGCCATGCAGGAGGGCTGATAGGGGTGCTTAGAGAGGGCCTGCTTTCCCTCCTCCACCTGGTGCAGATGTATCTTCCCATGTCACTCAATGTATGTTTAGGGCCATCAGGGAGGCACAGGCATGTTCAGAAAGGTGTTCCAGACAAATGCTCAGGGTTGTAGATGTAGCACAGTCTGACATCTGTGATTATCTCCATCATGTTGCCAATGCAATGGCTCAGATGAATGATACGTTGGAATGAGTCATGTCTGTGATGGAACATCTGCAGGGAGAGTAATGGTATCCTCGTGGCCATAGGTCAACCACAACATCTACTGATAGCCAATGTGGCCATGCCCAATAATGTTCACATAATGGCAGTACTTCCACTGGTCCAGCAGTGATTGTGCTGTCCACACCCAGATGTGGCAGACCATGGGGTCATGGTTCTGGATGCTCTCATGAAGGGAGCATGTCCAGCAGACAACAGTCACATTCAGGTAGCAGCACTGCATCTGACCTTGGGCATGGAGGTGACAGTGCAACTCATGTCAGAGCCAGTTCTCTTGTTGAGGGTAGCAGTAATGAGCTGCCAAGTCTACTATGCACAGCTCACACCTGTCCAACATACCAAGACATATAACTAGGACTAAGCTTGGCTGTGTTCATGCAGACTCTCACACACCACTTCCACATGGAGGATACCTACAGATACACACACAACAGTTACATGGTTCATCCTGCCTGCTTCCCTTTCTTACTCACACACTCACCAACCTTTTCTGTCAGCCTAAACCTCCTTCCCCCACACACAACACCCTGTGCAAGTGATGATAACTGTGCCATATCCCTGCTTTCTCTCTTTTGGAGTCAGGGATACAAAAGCTTTGCGTCTGATGCACAGGGTGCACAGCTACATTAGTGCTTAGTATATCTGCTTTGTGTTGTTGAACTGATAATTGTACCTGTCACTTATATTTGCCTTGCCAAGTTATAAAGTGGATAGCATCATCATTTCACTTCTTTCTAGTGTATTCTCATGCAAGGGTTGTGAAGTCAGGAACTGCAATGTGTCTCATTACTTTCTAACATTTCCTTTTAATGATTTTCCAGTACATACGTATGGTGCACAACATAAATCATGCCATTACATTCAGATCTCAGGATTGTATGACAGCACTGTAGTCAAATTTATCAGAACAGTAATACAGTATAATGCTCTCTTTGCATGAACCTCACTAGACACATGCAGCAGCTGGACAGATTACAGGGTTTTCTCATCAAGATAACCCAGGGCCTACTAACCATGACATGATGTATGTGGATAGATTAAAAGACATGTCACTGTAATCTGTCTGGTATCAGATGAAGTGACATCTGCCTGTACTTAAAGCCAGTTTCTGATCATGCTCTGGTGGGATGATTGCATATGCAATAATCTGATATAGCTGATGACAGCAGCTTTGTCTGTTGAACATATGGTAATAGCAGTGTCCCACATGCTGGTGTAAAATGCTCTCTGTAATGTCAAGTAACAGCTCACACACACACACACACACACACACACACACACACACACACACACACACACACACACACACACACACACACACACACACACACACAGTTGACTGCAGTGAGAATAGAACCCCTACCTATCTAAGTACACAGACTACAGAACACATCACTTTATGCAAGCAGCACATCACTAGTCTGACTTTTACATGGCTGCAGGTCAGCTTTTAGTGGATGGTATCAGCAGGCCATGTAGGAGGCAACATGTTGTGAGGGCTACATGGAATGGATGTGTAGACTTGTGCAAGTATCAAAATACTGGTAAGCAATGCCAATGGAGAAGTAACTGTAGGATAGCATGTATATTCTGCTGAGTAGAGACCCACACACACACATACATACCAGGTTGACTGCAGTGAAATTACAACCCCTACCTAAGTCCGCTAAATACAGAACACAGTATTCTATGCAAGTGCCATGGCACAAGTCTGACTTTCATATGGCTGCAAGTCAATTTATAGTGGATGACATCAGCAGTGCATGTTGGAGAAAAGAAATTGGGAGGCCTGCCTGAAATGGATATATAGGCAAGTGCATGTATCAAAATACTGTTGATTTATGGGATTTGGGTGGTAACTTCAGGATACACACTTGCTCTTCTGGCTAGACCCACACACACACACACACACACACACACACACACACACACACACACACACACACACACACACACACACACACACACACACACACACACACACACAAATTTGAATGCTGTGAAAATAGAACCCCTACCTATCTAAGTACACAAACTACAGAATTCAGTACTTTACTCAAGCACCATGACACAAGTCTGACTTTTGCATGGCTGCAGGTGAACTTATAGTAGATGACATCAGCAGGCCATGTGGGGGACACAGGTTTGGAGGCCTGCATAGGCACATAGATTCATATGTGCATATGAGGCCAGTAACCTAACAGCACTAGGGTGTGTGGAAGCCTAGCTGTGTAAAAACACAAGTACTCTTAATGGATGTTTGAGTTTAGCAGAGCAAGGTTGTCAGCACCATTGACTAGCCCTGTCCATGACAGAGCACACAACAATATATATCACACTTTGTAGTGTAGTTGATATATGTGTGTAAAAAATACTAAGACCCCATGGTTGTACTGCTTAGTGGAGGGGAGCAAAACACAGATGTATTGTGACTATATGATGCAAAGTTAGATTGTGCCCTTAGTTTATAATGCTTCTACATGTACTTTTATGTCATACAAAGGAAATGGACAATAAACACCAATAAGAAAACATCATATATACAGTGCCGTAGCACAGTGAGCAGCAGATTTGCGCGATGGTTAACAAAGTGTACATGCCTGTGAGTTACACCTGTTTGCACATAGGTAAGCAGTGCACAAACATGATCTATATTGCTAACATCTGAGAAGTAGAATGCAACAGTGGCAAGCAATTGCATATATAGGCAGTTGTGTATCTGTTTTTCACAAAAGTTAAAGCCATGCCAGTCCAGATAACAGGAATACATTTACAGGACTATAGTACACAGTCTACTCACAGTCATACATTTGATCATAAATGTGATAATACATAGATTACTCGATCAGTAAATGTAATATGTATGGAATATGATATCTGAACCAAGGACCATGTGTATGGCAGTCTTACACTTGCACCTGTTGCCACAAGAATGTTGATGAAACAGTTGTCTATGTTGCAGTTTATTGCTGTTAAAAGCAATGTTGCAGCAGTAAAACAAAGGTTGCGCAGTCTGTACTAGAACCCAGTGCCATCTGTACTCCAGGCTGTATTTTCACGATGGCCTAGGGCATTAATTAAATGCATCTGGTTTCTGTTTTTGGCTGTCTGCTTCCTAGGTGGTCCACCATGCTTTGCACTAGCCAGATAAACACAGCAAAACCTGAAATGTATGTGTTTCCTGCTTCCATTGTTTGTGCTGTGTGGCACATCAAGCAAAAGGTGCAATTAAAAATAAGAGAAATAAAAAAATAAAACTTAGTAATGGGTACATATAAGTAAAATAACTGTCTGTTGTCGCATGCTATGGTACTTTCTGTACAAATCCCACCACTGTTTACTTGATTATTGCACCAAGTTAAGACATAGAAGGATATGCCATAATATTATTAAAGAATATACTCTAGGTTCAGGATTTACATTGCAAATGCAGCAGTTGATTCAATTTTATTTCACAGCTAAACTTTTATTGTCTGAATTCCAATGGTACTGCATTATTTAGGAAAAAAACAGAATGGAGGGTACATGGATGCTTTATAGCTTGTGAAATAGCTCCATCTTGCTGAAAATCACCTGTTTATGCTATAATTAGCACATAGGAGAAACACCTGCTGCTTATCTGAGTATGTTAATTCCATTGGTGCTCATTAGTGCATGATGCGCACCTTCATGCTGCTGTGCGCACCTTCACTTAAATAAGATAAACAACACAGGTAATCTTGGTAATGTTTGCTATCATACAAATATGCAGCTCAAAATGTAAAGGAAAGGTTTCAGACCCTGTACTAGAATCCAGGACCATCTATACTTTAGCTCTACGCATACACATGCTGCCACAGGAATAGTTATATGTCAAGCATGAGAAACCTGACATTCATTCCTCCATTTCCCGTGGTTGCACTAAGTGTCGCATTGTGTAAACAATGACAAAAGTTAAAAAGAAAATTAGTTAATGCAGACAGAGGTGGCACATTTTAACAAACAATAAAGAGGATGAAACAAAACTTGTGAATTGTGCGCTGCTTACATGCACCTTCACACTTCACAGACCTATATGTACACCTCTGTAAGTGTAAGCTGACACACACCCCTGATGTTATCATTCACTGTTGCCATCCATTGAAAATGAACACTGTGGAAGTGCCTACATGAAGTGAACATCCATACATGGTTACAATTTTTTGGGATTCAGCAATTCTAATCAGTTTTGACCTCATTTGCATCTTCATCACGCTGACAGCCCTGACTCTACAAGCTTGGTAACCGTGTAAGCAGGGAAACTGCAGGGGAGCCCAATGTTGTACACACAAGGGGAGTATTATCTTTGAGTGAAGGGAGTTATGTGCGAAGCATAAGATTTGATGTGATGACATCATGTCAACAGTGGTTGACACGGGTTAGATATCTGCATGCAACCTAATCAACTAACAATTAAAAAAAATTGCCACATATGACATGCAGACCATATTACCTAGGTAGTCATCATCTGAAATGCATATGAGAGATGGCTGTGTGCCTTCAGGAATACCTAGCAGAAAAAACATCCAAGGCAATGGTGAGCAAATACAAATACAGACTTTGGCCCTCACAAGTAGGTTTCATGCCTCTACAGCTGGTATACCAACATCATTGCTGCCTCCATGCATTTAATGGGTATTCTAGCCCAGCATGTGGACTGGGGACATTTGCAGCCCACCTACTTCACCTGAGAGAGGTATGGAGACATTGCTTTGTCCATTCCTCTCCCTCCTTACACCTAGTGTTCCAGGACCCATACTGCTAATCTGACTTGGGACATCTGGGCCATAGTTTGGCCTTTATCTCCCTACACCTAGGAGCCAACTTCCATCCAGTCTATTAGATGGGGTGGGGGTGGGTGGGGGGTTTCAGCAAAGATTAAGCATACCTCTCAACTGTCCCTGATTTTCAGGGACGTCTCTGATTTTGACTCAAAATTTAGCTCTGTCCCTCTTAATCCCTCCCAAAACTAGTGACTTTTGGAGGAAAGGTGGTGAATTACACTTAATGAATAATGACAATAATTAAGAGTTACAGACTTCTTTTACTTCAGAAAATGTGTATTAATTCATATGCTCTGATTCTGTCAATGTTTCTAGTTAATAGCAGTAATATTTTAAAAGTGTCCCTGATTGTCCCTGATTTTTTTTTTGACTTGTCCCTAATTCTGTTGAAATTTGTCCCCGATTGGTTGAGAGGTCTGGTATTAAGTTTGCTACAGAGAGTACTACAAATAGTGTAAAACATTACCTCAAGCTGAAGTATGATGCCAAGAACAACATAACGAGTATGGGAAGTGAGGTATTACAATATTAAAGTTTGTCTAGCTGTCCATAGCTTCATAAAGCCTAGAACATAAGAACACAAATAAGAGATAGCACAAAGTTACTAAACTAGCATCTGTCTTGTAGGTAAGTAGTATTATGCATGATTAAGTGGCAAAAATAGCTAATGTTAATGCAGGCAAATATGAATAATACAGAGTATAAGTAAGAAGAAGGGTAAAAATATGGGAGAGAAACTCAGACCAAGTTCTGTAACATCAAAAATCAAATAATTACGCATATTGCAGTTACAGTGTTATCATGATCATGGAATTTTGACAGTATTGAAGTTTTTCTTCTTAGACCCAAAGTCATTCCATATTAACATTAGCTATTATACTGTGAAAGTTCACTGTACTAGTTATCTTATTACAGCACCCAGGACTACTGCTGCTCAGAGAGCATCTGATTTGGTGCTTAATGCATTGCTGGTTAGGTTAGCTGCAGATTATACCATGTAAACACACTTCCCTCATCCAGTTGCAAACACCTTCCAGTCTTATTCCTTTCAAGTACAGATTAGGACCTGCAATCATGGATGGACACTTTCCTGCGATCTCTGCATCCAGCTTGGTGGACATGGGTATCCTAAAGCAATGTAACAATTGCTTTATGTACACTGTCAACCACTTCAATCTCAAACAGACAAATACAGTATATGAGACATGTAGTTGACATAGGAGGATAGACTCTAATATACAGACACAAAAAGCAACAACTAGGTTGTCAGCAACTTACACACATCACTCATTGCACCCACAAAGGACCACACACATAGATGCACATATGCGGAGATGCTCACATGTAACTTATCCAAACCTCAAAGGCCTCTCAGGTGCAGTCCTCAGGAACTCTGCATGCACACAAACAAGATAATTCCCATCACAACATATAAAGCCACATCCCATTGTGCCTCAACTACCAAGCCCATAAGGCGAACCATTTTGTGATCCAATATTTTGATCATAGGAGACTCCATTGTGAGACACACTGATGTCCCTCTTACCAGGCTGGATAAGGAGAAGGCTGCAGTTAGTTGCCTGTCAGGGGCCAGAATATGCCAAACCACACAAGCACTCAGATCACTTAATCCTAAGTACCAGTATGACTCAGTCACAGTCCATGTGGCCGTGAGTGACCTGAGATGTACCTCCTTGGACTCTATGAAGAGAAACATGATTGAGCTCTCAGAATATGTGTCACAGGCAGGTATGAGCCTGGCACTGAGCAGCATTCAACCATCTCCAAGGATGATGCCATGATACCAGCATAAAATGATCGAATTTAACGATTGGCTTAGCTACTATTGTTATTCCAAAGGGGTCCAATAGTTGTTAGTCTGGGAGGACATGATTGATAGGCCACACTGCTTTTCCAGGGATGGTCTTCACCTGTCACCTCTAGGCTTTTGGATATTGAACAAAACATTATCCACCCCTATAGTACCTTTTTTAGGCATTGCCAAAAAAGACAGACCTTCCAACATAACAAAAGCTACTCAGGACAAGCTAAAGGTGGCACTGCTCAATGCTAGGAGCCTCAAGAAGAAACTGCACTCCCTGGAAGCTCATCTCACTGTGGAGAATGCTGACACTGTGCAATTACTAAAACACAGTTCAAAGCCATGGAAAGCACTCTGGCAGTGCATGGCTATAATGCCATTCATACATTCTGATTATCCGCTGAGCATGAAGAGCTAAAGGTAGAGGTGTATCTATCTACATAAAGGATGAGCACACCTCAAGGCTTGTCAAACCATATGACATGTTTCAGCTACTCCATGTCCAACTAGCCATGGGAAACAAACACTACCATATTCTTGCTAGGTACAGTTCCCACACTGTGAACCAGGAAACCCATACATCATACCTGAAGTTACTAGAATTACTCACCATCCAGCCCAATAACATACTCATGGGGGGTTTTAACTACCCCTCAGTTAATTGGAAGGCATATATGACCATTAGCATGTAGGCCCAAAGATTTCTTGACTTTGTAACTTCAAATGCCTGGGAGCATCTTATCTGCACTCCCACTAGGGGAACAAATAACCTAGATCTAGTACTCAAACATATGGGAGAGTGATGCATCCCTGCACCCCCTTGTGTTATGTCCTCACTAGTAAGATCAGATCACAAAGCTGTCTCCCTTGAAATAAAGATAAAACTAGTCCCCCCACCTAACCCCAAAACTTTAAGAACTTCTCTAAGGTAAATTACCCCTATTAAGGGATGGCATAGCTAGTTTCCAAGCTCCCTCAAATTCAGAAAACACAGAAACCTATGCAGAGGTATACACAAAAGCCCTGTATGACCATATAAGCAATTGAATAAAGACGGCAGTACCAGACCAAATTAAACCCAGGTCAAACCGGAAAAACAAGCCATCCTGGTGGATTCCTAGCATTAATAGATTGTACAACAAAAGAAAGAAAATTCTGTTGAGAAGTAAGAGGAAATGTGCACAACATAGAAATAAGTCCCTTGTTAGTCTAAAAAAGTGAATCGGGGTATCAGTCAAGCATCTGAAAGCAAACTGTGAGGTAAAAATATCGTCCAAAGCTAAGGATAACCATAAGGCATTTTTCAGTTATGTCCACAGTCCTAAGTGCAACACTCAACAATGTGCAGAATTAGTTGTAGATGGCATCACCTATACTCAGCCAGAAGACGCAGCAAATCTGCTGGCTGACAAATTCAGCTCAAATTTCACCTCACCATCACCCCCAGTTCTCTCACAAAAATACCCACCACCACTCCACTACCAATTATCACCAAAGAAGAGGTCGCCACTGTACTTTCTAAAGCTAAAAACATGACTTCAGTGGAGCCTGACAATATACCAGGATGCTTCTTAAACAGCTTAAATCTAGAATTATCAGATCCATTAAGATTTCTATTTAATCACAGCCTCTGGACTGGCATTGTCCCAATAGACTGGAAGACAGCAACAGTCATTCTTCTGCATAAAGGGGACCATCTACTGACTGTGAAATTACAGACCCATAAACTTGACTAGTATGTAAGGCCATGGAAATAATGTTCATAGACCTGATAAATAATGACAAAGGAGACCTCCAAACACTGGACCTGACTCAATTCAGCTTTGTCAAGGGTAAGGTCATGCCTACTGAACCTGGCAGATTTCTTTGAAAAAGTCACAAAGGCCACGGATGAGGGTAAAACAGTACAAACCACCTACCTCAACCTGGCCAAGGCATTTGACACAATTCCCCACTCAGGTATTGTAAATAAACTAACAAACTTGGGCATAAATCCCTATGTCACAAGATGGATAGCCAACTGGTTCATGAACAGGACACATGCGGTTAAAGTGGCTGAATCCCGATCCAGCAAGAGGCCATTTAATAGCAGTGAGCCACAGAGCTCAGTACTGGGACCACTCCTGCTCAGAATATACTTCTCTGAATTCAATGCAAATGTGGAAGGCCTCTGTATGACAAAGTCTGCCAATGACTGCAAGCTGGGGTCAATCATTGAATCCCCCAGTGATGTAGATATCCTTCAGGTGGGTCTAGATCAGACAAATGATTGGCGCCAGAACCAAGGCCTAAAACTAATTGCAAACAAGTGCATTATCATACCCTTTGGGAAGTCAAATACCCCTGCAAATTACAACATCAATAGATTGCCCCTAGAGGTGAGAAATCTAGGTACGCAGATAGATAGTAGCTTGAACTTTAACCACCATGTGTCCACAGTGGTGAGGAAATCGTTTTATTATGGCACAACTTATTTTTAAAGATATGGCATTCAGACCAAGGAAATTATAGTCCTGCTGTACTCAGCCCTCATTAGACCAATAATTTATTTATTTATTTATTTACTTACTTATTGCATTTGTTAACCAGGAAAGTCCACTGGGCCTGGAATGAGCCCATTTTCAGTGAAGGCCCTGGGAGAAAAGCTCCACAAAATGACATACAAAGATAAATATTAATATACTTTATGGAAAAGTTCACAAAATTACTTACAAAGAACATATTGATTCACATAGCAGAGGACATCAGGCACTACTATTACACTGAATGAAATTAATAAAACAATAGTGAAAAAAGTTACAATCCTGGAAAAGTAGAAGTAATAAATGGCATAGGGTCACATAACACATGAATGAAAAACTAAATCTACAAGGTTCGTAGTGTATATTCAAGTATCACTTGAATGTAGTATATCTGCTAGGCTAATTGCCATGGGGAGTTGAGTGCAGTGTAAGAAATTTTAGGAGATTAGAAGGGCTAGGAAGGTTAAGGACAGTTTAAAGAGTCAGGGAAGCAGAAAGTAGGCAGAATGAAGGGAAGGAAGTGATAATGAGAGGTATAACACTGGTGAGATTAATAATAATAAAGTACAGTGCGCCATTTGGCATGTACTTATAATATATTGATAAATACATCAAAAACTAAGCATATGAGATTTGGGAGACATAAACTGAAAGGTGAATATCTAATACAGCATACAGTGATTGAAACTGTAGATTCATTTAAGGACCTGGGTATATGGGTAAATTCAGCTATGAGTTTTTCTAATCATATCAACCAATTGGCTAATGATAGTTATAGAACTATAGGTTGTATAAAAATATTTATAAAGTCTAGGAAATCAAACATAATGAAGTCATTGTTTGTTAGTTACATTAGACTCAAACTTTAGTATGGAATAACAATATGGAAACCCTATAGGAAAACACGCATGAATAAACTGGAAAGAGTACAGCGGAAATATACCAAGGGCATCCATGGATGTGAAAATTTAAGTTATTATGAAAGACTAAAATATCTGAACTTGTACAGTGTCTCTTACAGATTTTTAAGAGGAGATCTTATTCAGGTATATAGGACATTTAGGGACAACTACCTCTGGGAATGTTTGGGGTTATCAAAAAGTACTAGACAATCATCAGATGACCTATGTAGAAGATTCTATAGGAATGAGAAATGTACTAATTGGTTCTCTGAGTAGCAGATGTTTGAAACAGACTACCAAATTACATTAAAGCAACTACTAATTTAGATATTTTTAAGAACAGCCTGGACATTTATTATGGGAACAAGTGTTTTGGTATATTGGCAAGCTAGAAGGGCATTAATGCCCGTGCTTGAAACATTTGTATGTATGTATGTATGTATGTATGTATGTACTTGACTAGGCACTTACAGCAGCTGGAGTGACCTCAGAATGTACTTGACTAGGCACTTACAGCAGCTGGAGTGACCTCAGACATTCCTTACAAAGAAAATACAGGGTGTAAACAACATGAACTATGGAGATAGACTAAAGCCCTATCCCTTTACTTTGTCTCCTGACAGTTATTAAGGGGTGACCTATACCTGGCCTAAAGGCACTCACAAATCCAGCCCTGATGGAGCTGCCACACATCCACAAGTCAAACAGCACAAGTGTCACCTGATCTAGGGATCTAAATTCAGTCAACGAGTCAAACAAAACATGCTGGAGAGACAGATATGTGTCTCAGAGACTGACCCTTCTTTGGAACAGGCTTCCTATTCACATTAGTAGAGCCCTTCCTTGGCCCTCTTCAAATGCAGTTTGGATCAATTGCTGGAGAAGCATAAATTCACACCTGGGGTAGTGTATGTGTCCCTGAGGGGCAATCTGTAAGATACTTAATGCTTAGGCACAAATCCATCCCATCCTCTTACCCTTAGCGGTCATTTATTGGGTAAAATCGGGTTATATTGGCTAGGTTTGTAAGGACCTTTAAGCCATTAGCCTAGTAATCTCCCATGAGCCTATGAACCTATATAACGCAGAGGCAAGAGATCTCACACCCCCATACAAAATCACTTACTTTTGATGTTATTGTGTAAATCAGCTGTTTGCATTCTCAGCTTTCTGGTAGAAGTCACACAGAAAAACTCAACTGTCTTTCTTGTCACCTGCCCCTTATGTTAATTTGACCTCATATCTCCTTCCCTCTACAATTTCATTGGCTGTTTTGAGTAGGCAAAAATTATCATTTTGTGAAATCACTTTCCTTCAACTATTTTAATTCCATAGAACCAGAATACAAAGTGCCTACTCCCTTACAATCTGTGTTGCTATTTAATATAGCCAAAAGTTTAGTTACCCCTCTTTCATGTTTAACTGCTAAGTAAACATTGCAGCTCTTAGGATATTAATCCATTTTCCATCTTACCTTTAAAATCTGCAACAGCTACTCTAAGTCCACCGGTTATTGGAGAGCCCACATTCTGCCTCTCAGTAGTCACCTTGGGATTAATGCTTCTGCTTTGTTCCTGGTGAGAGAAGGAGCAGATAGACACTATTTTCTGGAGATTGCTGATCACCGTAAAGCCTAATAATTGATTCATAGGTGCCAGCTTGGAATTTGTGCTTATATTTTGCTCCTGGTGAGAGATGGAACAGAGTGCATTGATTCCTGACTGTTTCTGGTTGGGCAGTGAGTGTCTGTGCTTGATATTTCTGATTGGTCTGGTTGCTATACAAGGCATCTACTAGGAAAAGACTACAAGAAGCCTACAGATCCTTCATTATCTGGGACAAGACTGTGGATCACTGAGTAGGCTGTGGCCTGCTTCTCATCTTAGGATTGGTGCTAATGTTTTACTTCTGGTCAGAGAAGAAGCAAAGGAACATTGTATCCCAGCAGAGTGAAGCCATGGTGAGATCAACACTAGTAGTAGCCAGGCATGTGACCCCCCCTCTCTTCATTATTTTTGACAAGCAAATTCTTAAGTACTACTCGATTTGATTTAATTTGTTTCTAACTTCAGAATATCTGCCTAAATACTTCATCCATAAATCATCAGGGTCTACTTATGAGTTTTCCCTCATGTATTTGGCAGTGCCCTGTATAGACACAGGCACCTTGAGTGTCATTTTCCTGTAAAAGCACAATTGAAATTTCACCAATACCTAGCACACAAAAGACAACTAGTTTGCAATGACAAGGACTATCCCATCTTTGCAAACTGGATACGCCTGACATTGCTTTATAATCTCACTCCAACTGTCTAATCAATAAAAAAGGGTGTATTGCCATGGATGTGAACTTTCCCACTATCTCTGTTACCAGCATGGCGGCTCTGAACATCCTGAGGCAATGTAGAAATTGTCTCATGTTTACTGACAACCAGTTAATTCTCAAACAAGCTGATATGGTATGTGAGGGATATATTTATACAATGTCACTGGAGGCAAAGCTCTCACATAGAGCTTCTCCTAATGTCAATAAGGTTGTCAGTAGTACACACGCTGCACCCATCACACACAATTCAAACCAGACATATAGACCCACATAGGCTGAGGCACTTAAATTTAACCTTCCTAAACCCCAAACACCTCCTAGATGAAGTACACATAACAAATACCCTCAGCAGCCCCAAATGCAATCTCTCAAACCAACACCCACATCAACACATACAGCCACATCTCATGGATCCTCCATTTTTAAGCCCATAAAGTAAGCCACCACACAATCCAAGATTCTGATCATTGGAGACTGCTTTGTGAAACACACTGATGTCCATCTCACAAGCCTGAGTAAAGAGGAAGTCATGGTCATTTGCTTATCAGAGGCTAGGATCCACCACATTACACACACATGCACTCAGGTCATTGGGCTACATTTACCAGTATTACTCAGTCATAGTTCATGGGTGGCCATGGTGGTGCAGCGGTTAGCATTGCCACCTCACAGCAAGAGGCTCTTCGGTTTGATCTTTGGCTGGGGTGCCTTCTGTGCGGAGTCTGCATGTCCTCCCTGTGGTTGCTTGGGTTTCCTCCAGGTGCTCCGGTTTCCTCCCACATCCCAAAGACATGCTGTAGGTGGACTGAACACTCTAAAGTGGTCCTAGGCATGAGTGCGTGTGTGTGTGTGTGCCTTCTGTGGAAGGCTGGGCCCCAGGCTGGCAACTCGACACTGTAAAACTCCACTGCCAATCATGACCGGACAGATGATCCGTTGTGGCGAGCCCTAACCGGGAAAGCTGAAAGAAGAAGAAGACTCAGTCATAGTTCATATGGGTGGAAATGACCTGAGACATACCTTCGAAGACTATATGAAGAGAGACATCATGGAGTTCTCAGAATATGTGTCTTAGGCTGGTATGAGTTTAGCACTGAACAGCATTTTACCTTCTCCAAGGGTGATGTCACAATACGAACAAAAGATGACAGACTTTAATAATTGCCTTGATTTCAGGTGACATTCTAGGGGGTGCAATGTATGTCAGCATGAAAGGAGATGGTCGGCAGGCCACACTACTTTGTCAGGGATGGTCAGTGCCACTCCCCTCTAGGCTTTTTAATATTAGCTCAAACACTGTCTTCCTCCAAAGTGCCTTTTTTGGGCAATGCCAAACTGAAAGTACTTCTGACATAGCAAATCAAAACCAAGAAAATATAAAGGTATTACTGCTCAGTGCTAGGAGTCTAAACAAAAACCTCCACTCCCTAAAAGCTCTCTTCATACTAGAGAATGCTGACATCTGTGTGGTCACTGCGATATGATTTAAAGCCATGAGAGCACACCGACAGTGCCAGATTATAATGCCTTCCACACATTTAGACCAGCTACTACACAGACAAGGACTAAAGGTGGAGGTATCTCGATTTACATCAAAAATAAATATATCTAAAGGCTAATCAAACTGGACAATACACTTGAGCTTCTCCATGTTCAAATTGCCATAGGCAAAATCCAATACCACTTCCTTGCAAGCTATAGGTGCCCTCAATGACCCAGAAAACCTATACCATTTATTTAAACTTATTGGAAACACTTCCATCCAAACAAATACCATATTCATGAGTGACTTTAATTACCTCACTATTAACTTGGAATCCTATACAACACCAAACGTACAGGCACAGAGATTCCTGGATTTTGTAAACACAAATTCCCTAGACCAGATTTTCAATACACCAACCATACTGGATCTGGTCCTCATTAATATCAGAGAGTACTGCACAACCCTAGCGTACTGTCTTCCCTGGTAATGTCAGACTACAAAACGGTTTCATTTGAAATAGAAATAAAACCTGGACCCCCAGCTAACCCTGGAATATTCAAGAACTATTCAAAGGCTAACTTTCTGCTATTAAGGGAAAATTTTCAAGCCCTCATAAACCCTAAGAACACTGCCACCAATGAACAACTGTTCACAGAAACTCTACTCAAGTATGTTAATAGCTGCATAGAAGAAGATGTACTAACCAGGAAGAAGTACAGAACTAACTCAAAAAACAAGCTGGTGGAATCACAAAAATCAATAGGCTGTATAACAGAAGGAAAAAAATCATGGCAAAAATTAGGAGGTGCTGCACCCAGCAGGATAAAAGCACTCTCATCAAACTAAACAAACAACTCAGAGGACGAGTAAAGTCCACCAAAGCTAAATTTGAGGGCAATTTGGACTGACAGGCCAAGGGCAACCACAAGACATTATTTAGCTATGTCTACAACTTCAAAGGCAATACAACATTTTGTGCAGAACTCATTGTAAATGAAGCCACCTATACTAAGCCAGAAGATATAGCAAACCTACTGGCTGACAAATTTAGCTCCAACTTTACACATCTGTCTTCCTCAACCTTTGCTCAGGAAATGCCATCAAATATAACTCCCCCTACTCTCACCAGGGAATAGGTCCTTAATGGTCTCTCTCTCTCTCTCTCTAAGGCCAACAACACTGCATCAATAAGCCCAGACAATATCCTAGTATGTCTTCTAAATAACATGAAGCATGACCTATCAGGCCCTCTGGAATTGCTATTTAACTGTAGCCTCCAAACAGGCTTCTTGCCTCATGAATGGAGAACAGCAACAGTCATCCCTCTGCACAAAGGTGGGCCATCTACATACCCTGGAAACTACAGACCTATAAATCTCACTAGCTTCATATGCAAAGCCATGGAAAGAATTATCATGGAATTGACCAATAATAATATAGTAAACCCCCAGGCACTGGCCCCAACCCAATTTGGTTACGTCAAGAGCAGATTATGCATACTCAACCTGGTGGACTTCTTTGAGAAGGTCACCAAAGCAATGGATGAGGGAAAAATGGTTCACATTGCCTACCTTGACCTGGCCAAGGCATTTGATACAATACCCCACTCAGGCATTGTTGACAAACACAAGAACTTAGGTGCAAACCCTTATGTCACCCAGTGGATACCCAACTGGCTCACTGACAGGAGCCAGGAAGTTAGAACTGGGGAATCCACCTCTACAAAAAAGCTAGTCACAAGTAGAGTCACTCAGGGTTCAGTTCTTGAACCTCTCCTTTTGGTATTTACTTCTCTGAAGTCAAGGCCTAATGTCAATGGCCTCTAGCTGACTAAATTTGCATATGATTGCAAATTAGGAGCTGTCACAAGTGTTCTCCTGGCAGGGCTGACACAGACAAACAACTGGTGTCAGAGCCATGGACTAAAACCAAATGGCAATAGCGGAGTTCCGAGGTTACCAAACTACAATAATAGAAATGATAGCGTTGACAGCATGGGCAGTATTCCTCCAGGGCAGGTACCAGGGCAGGTATCAGTGTATCAAGAGGAAGAATCACATAATAATGATGTGGTATTCAATGCCAATGAATTACAACAATGGCTTAACCAAGAAAAATTTAATGGTGATGATAAGACCACCAATGTTTCTAGTTTTTCACAACTGGTGGATGAATTTCATGACTTGGTATGGCGTTATCGCAGATTAGTACATGAAAGCAATTATTTCAAAGAATGTATTAAAAGGCAACATGTTCCAAAAGGTTTAAGATATTGGAAGTACCCTACAGCTTTAAAGGAAAACAGTGCACTTCACAAGGAGCTATTAATGTTATTTGATCGGCAGGGGTGTGAATTCTTACAAATTCTTATAAAACACAATAATATTGAAATGGAGCAATTAAATGCAGAAATTCAAAGTATGGATATAAAAATAAAACAACAATCGTCATTTAAAGCATGTCACTATCAGTATACAGAGGTGTTTAATAAGATTGACAAGTATAGCGTTATTGTGGTGGAAAGGAAAAAATGTAAACTGGAAAGAGACCGAGTGGATTATTCCAAGAGGCTGGCCTATCCGAAACCATCGCGAGGGCAATGGCGTAAGGAAGTAACACGCAACAACTCGCAAAATATGGATGAATTTCCACCGCTTGTACAACAAAATGGCAATGATCAGGAATACCCTTTAGAGGATGGCAGTTTACGATGCTCGGAACGCCTTCGGAACAAGGGCAGTTACAATATGAGGAACAACAGCTCCCGAGTGTGGAACAAACAGAGGACTGGTTCACGCAGCAATCGCAATTAAGTCCAGTAAGTTTGCATAATGTTTCACATAACAGTTTATACGGTAATGAGAGTGTAGCAAATTCATATCAGCTTATTTCAAATACCAAGGGTGACTTTCATATCTTCAATTATAGTGAAGCTTTTATTACAACTGAACAAGCGAACATATTCAGTAAAGGCCTTACCTTTGTTCCCACAAGTAGGGCAAGAATAACTGATTTGCTCACAGAATTAAAATTATTTACCAGAAAGATCAACTTAGCTGTACTACATCAACAAGCCACATCTATAGAGCAAAATGATAATAACCTTTTTCGTATACCAAGTATCATGAATCCACCTCTTCATCCTAAAATAAAGTTATTTGAGGACATATGTGAACTTGATTTCAGGCACCACATCTGTTTTAATAGTAAAAGACAAAATAAAAATAATAATATGATCTCAACAAATTTGACAAAAATTCAAAGGGACATGATAAATGAATTGAAAATCAATCATAACATTCGGATTATGCAGCCGGATAAAGGTGGTGGACTTGTCATAATGAACTCACATGACTACAATCAACATCTAACAAATATATTATTTGATGAAGCCTATATAGAAGTCTCAATCAATGAAATTAATATTTCTTATTCTAGAATTGGCTACAGTCTAGAGGATATGCTTTGGCAGGGGCAAATAACTAATGAGGCATATATGTATATGAAAGTGGATAATCCCAAAATTCCCATAATGTTTGGAGCACCTAAAATACATAAAAATTTGGACAATCCACCAATGCGTCCCATGGTGGACGCAGGGGGCTCAAAAACCTATCATATAGCAAAATATATTGATATAACATTAAAAGGGAAAATAAAAAGTCTAGCATACATTTGTAGGGATTCTTGGGATTTTCTCACTAGGATAAATGATTTAAGCATTAATAATGTGGAAAATATTAATTTCATTACTGTTGATGTAAAAGATCTTTTCACTTGTATACCTCACCAGTTAGGTATTACTTGGTTCTCTGAATTCTTTTTTGAAATAATACCAATACCTCAAGACCAGCTTAATGCCATGGTAGATTTATTGGAATTGGTATTAACCAATAATTATATTTTCCATGATGGTCAATATTTTAAACAAATAAAGGGAGTGGCAATGGGTTCGCCTGTAGGCACTCTATATGCAAATGTCATCATGGCAGTTTGGGAAAATAGATACTTATTCCCATCAGAATTCATGCAGCACATTGAGATGTATAGTCGGTTTCTAGATGATTTGTTTTTCATCTGGAAGGGTCCAGTAAATTTAATTGAGGCTTTTATCCAATATATAAATAATACCACTGAATTTTTGTTTTTCACTCATGAAATAGGATATCAAAGTATAGCTTATTTAGATATTTATTTACAGAAAGATATATACAAAAATTCTTTAAAAGCTAACATTTACCGTAAAAAAACTTATTCTAACAAATTTTTACATTTTGACAGCCATCATCCTCCACACATAAAAAAAGCAGTTTTAAAAGGTCAATTGGTTCGAGCTGCACGTATTGTCTCAAATTTTTATGAATTTGAAAATGAATGTCAATTCATAGCAAGCATGTTTTTAAACAGAGATTATCCGAAACATTTCGTGGATGGAATAGTAAATGAAGTCATCAATAAAAAATCTAATGGATTTTATAAACCGTTGTTAGAAAAAACATCAATTTTTAATGTTAGTCAACAAGATTTAATAGTTAGTAATCGATATAAAAGTAAAATACAAAATAACAATGGTATTAATTCTGACACCACCATTAATGATAGGCCCAATGTAAAGTGTAATTTGGCGTTTATTACTACATACACGCAAGATTCTGTTCATATAAAAGACTTAATTATGAAAAATTGGACCTTATTGAACAGTGATATATTAATGGAAAACATATTAGGAAAACATCCCTTAATTATATATAAAAGGGACAAAAATTTAAAAGACTGGTGCAATTCTGGACCTATATCAGATGTAAACAATGGATTTATGAGAAAATGTAACATGTGTAATTACTGTCCATATATTATTGAGGCTGAACATGTTTATATTAATGGTATTTACATAAAAGTGAAAGGGAAATTTAATTGTAATGCCTCTGGAGTAGTTTATGCAGCAATATGTAGACAATGCTCAGCTTTTTATATAGGAAAAACTGAGTGGAAAATAAAACAGCGTATTTATGAGCATATTTATGATATTGCTAGAAAATCAACTAATAATGCTCTATTTAGGCATATTTCACATAATGATACACATAGATTTGGCTTCACAATATTAGAACAAGTACGACCATCTCCAAGAAAGGGTCCTTGGAAATTAATTTTAGAATCCAAGGAATATTGGTGGCAGGTTTATTTGAATGCAACACATCTTCCAGGATTAAATGATTCTATATCCATTGCTAGTATATTAAAGCTTAGAGTTTTTAATAGATAAATTTATAACATTATATTATTATATATTTGGATTAAGTATATAAGTTTTGTGAGAATGTATTCAACTATCAAATATTTTAATACTTTTATATTTCTATATTTTATAAATGAGTTTATAGTATATATAACCATGATAAATTATTCATGAATTTTATGCTTTAATTGATGCTAATTAATGAGCTGAATATTATTGGCTTATTAATTAATTGGTCACATGCTACAAGCTATATTAATCGCAATATATGTTTTAAACGTTGTCTGATGAAGGCTTGCATTGCATAGCCGAAAGCGCTTACCATTATTTTATTTCGTAATAAATTCAACTTGGAATTGGTGTCCGGCACTTGTCATTGTGCTTCTGGTTTGTGGTTCATTAGTTTGTCGTTTTGGAGTATATTAATATAGTAAACCCCCAGGCACTGGCCCCAACCCAATTTGGTTACGTCAAGAGCAGATTATGCATACTCAACCTGGTGGACTTCTTTGAGAAGGTCACCAAAGCAATGGATGAGGGAAAAATGGTTCACATTGCCTACCTTGACCTGGCCAAGGCATTTGATACAATACCCCACTCAGGCATTGTTGACAAACACAAGAACTTAGGTGCAAACCCTTATGTCACCCAGTGGATACCCAACTGGCTCACTGACAGGAGCCAGGAAGTTAGAACTGGGGAATCCACCTCTACAAAGAGGCTAGTCACAAGTAGAGTCACTCAGGGTTCAGTTCTTGAACCTCTCCTTTTGGTATTTACTTCTCTGAAGTCAAGGCCTAATGTCAATGGCCTCTAGCTGACTAAATTTGCATATGATTGCAAATTAGGAGCTGTCACAAGTGTTCTCCTGGCAGGGCTGACACAGACAAACAACTGGTGTCAGAGCCATGGACTAAAACCAAATGCCAAGTAATGCATAGTAGTATCCTTCAGGAACTCATCCAGGTCTTGTAACTATCATATTGACAACAAGTCCCTCAGAATTGACCCAGCAGTCAGGGATTTAAGGGCACACATAGACAGTAACCTAGCTTTTGACCATCACGTTTCTACACTAGTGAAGACATTATTCTAAGTTATGCAACTTATAAAAAAGGTATGGCATCTAGGTCCAAGAAAGTCATTGTTCCACTGTATTCATCATTCATCAGACCTATTATTGAGTACAATTCCCCCTTTGGTATATACCTAGCTAGGCATATCCAACAATTGGAATGTCCACAGAGGATCCTCACTAAAAGAATACAGGGTGTAAGTAACATGTCCCGTGCAGACCACCTCAAGGCCCTATCTCTGTATTCTGTCTCCTATAGGCTGTTGAGGGGAGATCTATGCCTGGCATACCATTGTCAGACCCCACTCTTATGGACCTTCTGCATATCTGTAAACAAACAATACCAGAATTATCCATTCTAAAGACTTAAACCTTGCCTGTGATATAAATAGGACCTGCTGGAGAGACAGGTATGTATCCCAGAGACTACCCTTCCACTGGAACAGGCTCCTGGTCATTGTGAAGCAGAGTTCCTTCTTAACACAATTCAAGTGTAACTTGGACAACTGGATGGAGAACAGGAAATTCATCCCTGGTTTGGCACCTATGTCTCTAATGGGCACAGGAAGCCTGTAAATGGTTTATCTCCCAGGCCCCTGCTTGTAAATGTTTCATCTCCCAAGCCCCTACTTACACTTATCAAGCATAACAGAATGTGTCAGAAATTTGGGATGTATGGCTAAGCTTAAAAAGACCCTTGTGGTCATTAGTCTAGTAAACACCTATGAACCTATAACTTTTTATGCTGTGATTTTATTCCATTTGACTAGAAGCTATAAATCCCAAAATTATGTTCATTGTCAGTAGCTCGGCCAAAAGCTAATCAAAAATTAGGTTAACAAGCAGTAGCAACAAAAATTAATTAAAAATGAAATTTAACAAGATCAGAGTTTAAGATAATTAACAACTGAGGTAAAACATGTTTGAAGTAATGAAATGTTAATACTCCAACAGTAAAAGCTATGGTTATGAACATTGCTTTAACAGCCTGTTAAGAACAGTAGCAGATGTAATTCCATTGTCAGTGTCCAAATGGTAAAAATGCACTACTCTCTCAGAATAAGAATGAATACTATTCTGCATGTCGTGGTATAATCAAGCAACCATTAAACATTTTAAATAACAAGCTCGTTAAGTAGAAAAAGACATTTTCCATGACTTTAGAGAAAGGGACATCGTGCATAAATCTTAAGCAACAAAAAACAAGGCAAATGATAACACACTCTGCCAACATCCAGAAAGAAAAGTAAATCATGTGAAGTGGACAGAACTTAATGTCAACAGAAAGATACAGTAATGAAAGAAGACATAACTTAAGCCTGACATATTTTGCACTTATGACATGCTAATAGTACAAATGACTTCTAAAGAGATCTGACTCCAAACCTCTCTTTTTGGAAACATATTATTTTCCAAAATGAAATATAACATCTCATAGAAATACAACAGGACTTAGCGCAATTACCAATAAAAGGAAACTGAAGTATTAGTAACCAGTCAGTAGCTCTGATTAACTATAATTTCTGATACAAATGAAACAATTAACCGTGCATTTTCACTACTGAATTGAAGTAAAACATATAAAACTGTATGTCTATGATATGTATTTTTCTGTTGCTGTAACAATTTTAATATGCAGTGACAGATATCTGCTATGTGAAAAGAAACATTGCACTAGCAAACAATATTTACACAAAAAAGGGAAACATTTCCTAAAATAAACATTTAAAAATCTAATTCAGATAATTCTAGTTTTGCCTTTACAATATAGGTAAATGATGTGGTGCATTTCTTAGAATCCAGAGACATTTTAATCTTATAGCTAAAAATGGGTCTAATACAAGTGCTTATGTGCCATGACACACTTCCTTGCTGCTGCTTTTTAAATTTGGCAAGTACACTAACTCCTACTAACTCAAAATGTCTTAACTGTTTAGCCCTACCAGAACCCTGAACTTAACCATAAAAGCTCCCACCCAGTCGCTAACCCCAAAATCCCCGCAGTTGCTCCATAAGCCTAAAATCCCCTTCCCCTAAATCTAAAGTGAAGATTGCTCCCAAAGCCTGAAATCCCCTCCACACCCTAAACCTAAACAGACAATCACTCCCTATACCTAAAATCCCCTTTCCCTTCCAAAACCTAAAGTCCTAGTCACTCCCTAAGCCTAAAATCCCCTTCTTTTCAATGGGCTACAAGACATTCGAGTGACTGGAGTCAAGCAACTTATCTTCACAAGCTTGTAGTATTCCAGACAAAAAGGTATTGTTGTAGATTTTCTTTTAATTTTAGAGATGCATGCAAGCTGAAGAACACTGAGACAGTTGTACTTCCTGGAAATATCCTGTCCTGCAATAAGCACTCTGCAGATAGGATAAAATGGAATTCCTGAATGTCTTTTAAGAAAGGTTTCAGGAAGCTGCACTGGTCTGCTTCTGCTGAAACATTACAAAAGCTGTTTTGAATGTAATTAACTCAGTAAATTTATTTTTTGCATTTTTTTTTTCTGGATTATTTGTACTATGATTAAATTAATTTAGAAAAGCCTGCCAAAATGTAGTTGTTTAGACTGCTTTTTCTCCACTAAATTTCAGTTTGCATTGTTTACAACTGGTTTGGCCTTGTTTGGTGACCATATTGAAGCAGTGAGAGTTGTGTAGTAAGATTAGATTGATTGCTCTTGTTCTGCGTAGTCTGGTACTTTTTTAATTGGTCTCTACATTTTATTGTCTACTTTATGCGGTGATCAGCTGTTGTCAGCTGTACTGAGTGCAATGCTGCAGAAGCTGTAGCTAAATAGTGGCCCATGTACACAAGCAAAATTTATCTTAGTCATCAGTGTAAACAAAAAATCATTCTTCCTTCTTTTCTATGGTGATTGGCACCAGCCAGATCTGAGGTTTCGCTGTTTGTGTTGATCTTCACAGGACTTCACAGACCTGCATAGAAAACCTAAAATCCCCTCCCCACACTAAACCTAAACTGAGAATCATTCCCTCTACCTAAAATCCGCTTCCCCTTCCTAAACTTAAAATCCTCTTCACTGCTATAAACCTCAAGTCCTGATCAATCCATAAGCTTAAAATCCCTTTCTTTTCAAAGTGCTACAAGACGCTTGAGTCCCTGACATCAAAGAACATATCTTCAAGTGATTGTAGTGTTCCCAACAAAAATATATAGCCATAGATCTTTTTAATTTAGAGATGTATGCAAGCAGAAGAACATTGAGTCAGTTGTACTTCTTGGAAATAGAAAACCTAAAATCCCCTACCCACACTAAACCTAAACTGACAATTACTCCCTATATCTAAAATCCAGTCATGTGGTATGATATGAAATGATTTTGCTAAATCTGTGTGGACAGTATGAACAGTGTGACCAATGTCCACAGCTTGCATGCGATTCAGCAGGCATGAACTTCCCTTATCAAATCTGAATTGTTGTGGGTTGAGCAACATATCCTGCATTATGAGATCAGTGATAACGAATTCCATAGCTTTGCAGACAAGACTATTAAGGCTAATGGTTCTAGTGTTGCTTAGGTCAGTGGTTGGGCCATCCCTATGAATGGTAATCACCACATTTTAGGTTTTCTGTGCAGGTCTGTGCCAACTGCTGCCTCCTACAGTTTCAGTTTGAGTGCATAACATCCCTCCCTCTTTTGCTCACACACCTTCTTCCTCAAAGAGCCTATAAATAATAGCACTGTCCAGCATGGAGAGACAGACATCTAGGTTCTCTACCATTGCCAGCCTTCTGACACTAAGAATCCTAAGGCAGTGAAATAACTGCCACATACTCATTGAAAATGAAATTCTGCCCAGCCATCTGTAATAGCTGATGTGGAGGCAGCCTTTTCAAAATCCTAAGCATTCAGTGAATATGATACTGTGTCACCTCCACTAATACAAATGCAACATCACTACACTATTAGCACAAATATTCATATTCTGATACCATTAAGAAATTAGCATCTAAGCATCCTAGACTTTGCAAGAGTAGGTATCAACAAATCCCCCAAATACATCTTCTTAGTGCACCCCCTTCATCAACATTTCACAAACAACAAAGCACCTTTAAGCCTAACAAAAATAAATCAGCTTCTGGAAACACCCAAGTAATTAGTGACTCCATTGTTAAGCACACTGATTCATACACCCCAGGCTGAACAGGGTTACACTTAGTTGTCTCTTGGGAGCCAGGATTGATGATATTGCAAGAGCCCTTAAAATTCTTTACTCCTGTAAGTATAACTATGACATGATCGTAGTCCACAAGGGAATGAATGATCTGGCATGAAAACCCATGAAAGACATTCAGAAAGACTTTCTGAAACTTGCTTCCATCAAGGAAAGACTGTGGTCTCGAGTGGTATCCTCCCTTCACTGAAAATAATGCCTAGATTTAATGAAACGATTATTGATTTTAACAATTGGCTAAGTAACTGGTGTCACCCTGGATTGGAGAGGAGTGGAGTCCAATATATTCTTCCCTGGGATGAGATCAACAATTGTACTCACTCTACCAAAGATTGTCTACACCTTTTCTTCAAGAGTTTCTACATATTGACCAAAGCCTTTGCTACCCCCATTGTGTTTGTTTTAGGCAGAGTTCATCTAATGAACATTACAACCTAAACAACAAATCAGATCATAAATTAGACAACATCAATGTCACCCTTCTCAATGTCAGGAATCTAAATAACAAACTGTCTGATATGGAGGCATTTCTGCATCTGGAATGAGTCCATGTCTGTGTAGTGACTGAGGTATGGTTTAAATGCAATAAGAGTACCTCTGTTTACCTGGGTCCTGTGCCTATCACACCTTCCAGCTCACTGGTAATGGTGGTGAGGATGTCTCAGTTTTTGTCAGGGATTTCATCCCCACCAGGACAAATTACAACAGCAAGTTCAGTAACAAATGCTTCTGGTTGCCAGAAGATACAAATAAGGTTTACAACAGAAGGAAGCAATTGTTTATATTACCTTGTGAGACCAGAACCTCTTATCACAATGAGAATACAAAACACCTCACCAGGAAACTGAAAACAGCTATTAAAACCAGCAATGCCTCCAATGACTCTTCTGAGGGTAAGGATAATCTTACATCCTTTCTCAGCTATACTAGAAAACTATGGAATAATTCACATCACTGTTCAGAACATACCTATAATGGCATCTTCTATTCAAATCCTAATGACATTGACAGCATATTGGCTAACAAATTTTCTGCAAATTTCTCACTTGAAACTATCATCCCACTGCAACCATACTGGGGTCACCCCCTCCCACTGTCTCTAAGGACCTAATCCTTAAAGTACTCCTTAAGGCAAAAATACTTCTTCAGTGGGTCTTGATAATATTTCAAGTTGTCACATAAATATGTCAAGCTGCCTCATGCTGTTCAAACTAAGTCCTGCCATAAGGTATGTTCCAAATCAGTCACACACTGTGGTGGTTTATGACCTTTAATAGAGGAGGCCTAGCCACTGACCCAAGCAACAATAGAACCATTTGCTTTAATGATTTTGTCAGTAAAGCCATGGAATGCATTATCACTGACTTTATAATCCAGGATATGTTGCTCAATCCACAACAATTCAGCTGTGGACATTGGTCACACTGTTCACGCTATCCACCTGGATTTAGCAAAAGCATTTGATATCATACTACATGACTGGATTGTAAACAAGCTAATAGCATTAAGCATAGATAAGATGGATTGCAACCTGGCTCAAGGACATTAATGTGTGTTGTCAGGGTCAGTGATATCTTGTCACTTAAGGAAAAGGTGACTAGTGGTGTTTCTCAAGGGTATGTATTGAGCCCCTCATTTTTTGGCATTTATTTCTCTGATCTCAACACCTGCAACAATATTCTCAGCTGAACATGTTCACTGATGATTGCAAGTTGGATGGTGTTGTCAAATCAACAGATGATACAAATGATGCAAATTCCCTTCAAGTGGCACTGTCTTGCTTTAATACATGGTACACAGAGAAAGTGCACAAAATAAATGCTATGGAATGCAATATCATCTCTTTTGGTAAACAACAAATTGCTATAATCTATTACATCAATGACATTCACCTCTCCAATGAATCTCTCATCCGGGATCTGGGCATCTGGCTAGATGGCTCCATCTTCTATGACTACCATAGAGCGTTCACAGTCAGGAAATCCTTTTATTGATATCACAGTTAATCACTAAAGGCATTTCTCCAAAAATCAAGGACATTATTTTTCTCCAGTACTTACAATGGTTAGACCTGTTAAAGAATATAATGCACCTGTTGACATGTATCTCACTAAACATATCAAAAAACTCAAAAGACTGCAGAGGTTCCTAACAAATCAAATCTCAGGCTTCAAAACGTTTAGCTATCAGTAAAGGCTAGAGCCAGTTTTCCTATACCCATTGTCTTATAGACTGTGGTGGGGAGACATGTGCCTTGCTTTCCAAGCTCTGAGGGATCCCATTATCCAAGACCTCCTTTTTATCAATGTGTCAAACCATACAGCCACCACTAGAACAAGAGATCCAAATCTATATCAGAGAATAAATAAAACTAAATGGAGAGATGGGGATAAGCTGAGGGTAGTTACTGACCAGGCACATATGGCCTCTGGTTTAATAGCCTTGCATTTCCTACAATTCCTGTGATTATTATAATCCTATAACTAGTTGTGCATGCTTTAAACATTGTAAGTACTAAACATGGAGAAAAGAATAATTTAAAATACAGACACCAGATTTGAACAAGTTGCTGTGCTCCTACGGTGCCATCCTTCATATAGAATATTAAAATTCGGTCCCTTCTTTCTGAATAAGTGGATGTTAAAGATTTAACAGCAATAGTTCATAGGCTCATAGGTAGGTACTAGGCTATTGGCCCTAGGGCCTATACAAGCCTAGCCAAAAAGGTACCCTGGCTTTCGCCACCCAAGAAAATTATTTTCCTGTGCCCCTGTCAAGCAGAACCACAGAAGTGATCCCCTAGGTTAATTTTCTATTACCCATCCAATCATCAAGATTTTTCTTGAATAGTATGAGGAGCTCTGTTTGACAAAGATAGGTAGTCTGTTCCAGAGTATGGGAAGTCTCTGGGACAGGAATCTATCCCTCCAGCATGTTCTGTTTATTGTGGTGACAAGGTTTAGGTCCTAGAGCATGTAGCTCAGAGGGATTGGGATTTCTTTAAGTGGAGCATGTCCAACAGCTCTGGGTTTGACATAGCTTTGTATGTTAGGCAGAGATCGCCTCTGAGTAGGCGATATGCGACGGAGTAGAGCTGGAGTTTTTTGAGACGGTCTGTGTAAGGCATCTGTTTGAGGCCAGTAATCCTCTTTGTGAGGTATTTTTGTGGCCTTTCCAGTTGTTGTAGATGTCTTGTGAGGTACATACCAAAAGGGGTCTAATGAGTGATGAGTAGAGGGGAACAATTACCTCTGTTTTTCTGGGTGAGAAACATTTTGTGATGTGGTGTGCCACGTAGAAGGATTTCCTGACCACTGTGGCGATGTGATTATCAAAGGAGAGACTACTGTCCACCTGTGTCCCAAGGTCTCTTATCACACTTTTGGTGTTAAGTAGACTGCTGCCTATGTGGTAGTTCATGGGTACAGAGTTTTTACCAAAGGGGATGACAATGCACTTTTTGGCATTGAGCTTGAGACCATGTCTTTGACACCAGGCATCTGTCTCAGTGAGGCCCTTTTGTAGGATGTCGACATCATTAGGAGTTTCAATTATGGCTCCTGGTTTGCAGTCGTCTGTGAATTTAGTTAGCCAAAGACCTTCTGTGTTAGCCTGTACTTCAGAGAAACAGGAGAGGACCCAAGACTGAACCCTGTGGTACTCCACTTGTCACTGGTCTGAAGTCTGATTTGGAGTCTGCTACTTTCACAGTGTGGGTTTTGTCAGTAAGCCAGTTGGCAACCCATCTTGTGACATAGGGATTTATACCTAGTTTAGTGAGTTTATCTATAATTCCAGAGTGGGGGATGGTGTTGAATGCCTTGGCGAGATCTAGATAGGCTGTGTGAACCACCTTACCCTCATCTATGGCTTTGGTGTCTACTTCAAAGAAGTCTATCAGGTTTAGGAGACATGATCTGCCTTTTACAAACCCAAACTGTGTGGGGTCCAGAGTTTGGAGATCTCCAATGTCTTGGTTTATGAGTTCCATGATGATACGTTCCATGGTCTTGCAGACGAGGCTCGTCAGGCTAATGGGGAGGTAGTTCCCGGGGTCTGTTGTGGCCCCCCCCCTTTGTGGAGTGGGATAACTGTCATGGTGCACCATTCAATGGGCACAAAGCCTGAGGTGAGGCTATGATTGAACATGTTACTTAGGTGGGGTGCCAGTTCATTCTGTAGTTCATGTAGAAGGCAACCTGGGATGTTGTCAGGTCCCATGGATGCTGTGTTCTTGGCTTTGGAGAGTGAAGTTTTTACCTGTGCAGCCATGATTACAGGAACTTTGCATTCTTCCGGTATAAAGATGGGCCCTTTAGGGGGTGAGAGGGGGGTAAATTTAGCACTGAACCTATCTGCCAGGATGTTGACAATATCAGTTAGTTCTGTATATTTAGTGTCATTGTGCTGTAACTCAGAGCAGATCTGAGTGTTGCCATTGAAATTTTTGACATAGCTATAGAATGCTTTGTGATTGTCTTTAGAATCAGTGGCAATTTTGTTTATATAACTAGCTTTGGAGGATTTTATGAGAGATCTCAGCTTCTTACTGTGGCTGACCAGGGAGTTCCTCCAATCTATTTTTATCTCAATTTTACTCTTTTTTGCAACAGTTTCTTTCTTCTGTTGTAGAGTTTGTTTATGGCAGAAGACCACCAGATTGGCTTCCTTTTTTTGGAGGATAGTATCTTGGTTCTGTTAGGGATAGCACGATCCATGCACTTGTGTAAGTGCTTATAAAGTGCATTTGTGTAGGATTCAGCAGTCATACCTCTATTGTCCATCTGCATGGGTGTCGTGAAGTTTGCCACTTCTGTCTTAAGAAGCGTGAAGTTGGCTTTGGAGAAATTTTTACGGTTGTTTTCCTAATGGGGGGTGAGAGCAGGATGTGGATGTCTAGGGTGATTAGCTTGTGGTCGGATCTGACCAACGAGGATCTGACCTCTGGTGTGGAACACCGGTCACCCATGTTGGTGATGACCAAGTCTAGGATATTGCTGCCCCTGGTGGGGGTGTGGGTAAGTTGATCCAAAGCATTGGAATTGATGATTTCCAGAAAACGTTGAGCAAAAGTGTTGGTACATGAGTAGTTTTCCCAGTTAATGGTAGGGTAGTTGAAATCACCCATTATTAGAGTGTTGGGTTGCACCTTCATATTTTCCAGTGTATCAAGAAAACAGGAGTGAGAATCTTGGGGCATGGTGGGTGGTCTGTAGCAAGCTACAATCTGGATTGCGGTTTTGCCCAGAGTTAGTTGAACTTGGATAATCTCGGATGCATTATGCTGAGCAACTAGCTTGGAGGTGTGGATATCCTTAATGAATATGGACACGCCTCCACCTTTAGTGTTTCGGTCCGGGTTTGGTGGCCGAAAGGTGAGGTATGAATTATAGCCTGGTAATGCAGGGGTGCTTTCTGGAGCTTTGATCCAGGTCTCTGTCACTGCACAGATGTCAATGTTCTCCATTTTAAGGAGTGAGTGAGTGAGTGCATTTTGAGGTTTAGACTTCTAGCATTGAGTAGCATTACCCTCAGATTTTGCTTGCTTGTACCTGTTACGGTGGTAAATTTGTCATTTGAACCTTGCCTAAAAAGGCACTATAGGGGTGGCAAGAGCCTTTGCCAGTATCCGGAATCCCAAGGGCGACAGGTGCAGGCCATCTCTGGCAAAGCAGCGTGGTCTGTCGATCATGTCATCCCAGGCAGACAGATACTAGATTCCCTTAGAATGACACCAGAAGCTTAGTCAATTGTTAAAGTCAATCATTTTGCCCTTGTACTGTGGTGTCATTCTGGGTGATGGCAGGATGTTACTCAGGGCTAGGGTCATACCGGCCTGGGCTACAAGATCGGAGAGCTCCTCCATGTCTTTTTTCATGTAGTCCAGGGAGTTACGTCTCAGGTCATTCACACCAACATGGACAATGACAGAGTCATATTTGTACTTGTTGTGGAGTGACCTGAGTGCGTGCGTTATGTGGCGGATCCTGGCACCTGACAGGCAGCTAACAGTAACTTTTTCCTTGTTTAGCCTGGTGAGTGGAACATCAGTGTGCCTGACTATAGAGTCACCTATGACTAGAGTGTTGGGTACGTTATGGCTTATGGGCTGTAGTTGAGTGGCACACTGAGTATGTGGGCTATGTGTCATTTGGGTTGTGTTGGGGGTGGAGGTTGCTTCCATTTCTGCTTTGGAGGTCTCTGTTGTTTGGGCAGATTTGTACTGAGAGCCTCTGCGAATGTAGGTGTGTGTTTTGTGGTTCTGTGTGTGTGTGTTTTGGTGGTGTAGGTTTTGAGGGACTATGTGATGGGTGTGGTGCGGTGCAAGTGTTTACTTTCTCCTCTTGACTGTCTAGGCCAGTCTTTGGTGAAGAGAGCTTTGCTTCCAGTTTGGCTATATAAGTGCATCTCTCACAGGTCGTAGTGTTGGGTGGTAGGAGGAGAGGGTTGTCTGTGTACATGAGGCAATTGCTGCATTGTCCCAAGATGCCCAGATTCATCAGGTAGACAGGAGAAAACACCGAGCTGACCTTTAGACATGCCTGAATAGGTGCTTATTTATTAAGTACTAAAACTGTTTTCCTCTAGACAAGTGAGGAAAGTTGAGTGCTGTAGTAATTTGTAACTTATTTAGTGCTTACAATGAGTTCTGAACAAGTGCTGAGATCAAAGAAACAGAAGAGTGCTAAAACTAAAAAGCTGGCTAGTTGCAAGGGAAATTTTGAAGAACAGACTTTATGGCGCCAGGAATAGTTTAACCCCAGTTAAGTGGGGGGGGGGGCTTAGGAGCTCACAAACAGTCCTGGACACAGCAAATCTGTATCTGACCTGCCACAGGAAAGGGGGGAAGCAAGCTTAGAATTTTTTTTTTCCAGTAAAGTGGAAATGGAGAAAGCTGGAACAGAAGTTAATTCAACATTAAGAATCTGAGTGGGTTGGCCTTCACAAATATTCTCTATTAGATTGAGTGAACTAATGACATTAGACTGAGAGGAGTGTCACAGATCAAATATACATTATGGGTGGGCAACTGCAAAGCCACCAATTATAAGAACACACAACACTAGGGAGAGTGGGTGAGTGGGAAAAATTACAGTTCCTAGCTGTAGCCACTAAATGAAAGTTTTAAACAGATCAAGGAGCAGACTCGAGAATGCTTTTAACTGTAACAGACAAAAATGCATAGAAAAGCTCAGATAAAGCACTCACAAACAGAAAATACAACTCTCAGTATGAAAAAGCAGTTTACAGTTAAGTAATGTTAAAACAGTATAAAACAGTACATAAATGCAGTGAAACAATAAAAAAGTTTTATAACAGTGCAAAAATATAGTAGATCAACTGTATAGCACAATTATAAGCATTTCAGAAGTGCTGTTCAGTGAAATAAGTGTAAGAAATAACTTAGCCTGCTCTTGGAATCTTAAAGAATTTCCACTTATGCAATGCAATCCAGAGCCTGACAATAGAAGCAGAACCTTTATAAGACACAGGGTTTATATAGCAGTAAGAATGGAGGAGTTGGAAGATCAGATTACTACTCAGCCCCTGCTATTACCCAATCACTCGTACTACAGAAGGTCAGGAGGCCTTGTTACTCTCAATAATAATGAAGACAATCAGTAGAAAATGGCTGCCAGAAACACAGGAAACTCAAACAAAACTACCAGCCTAGACAACAGGTCTCTATCAAGATTATGCCACCTGAGCAGAACACAGAAACCTCACTTTAAAAGCATAGAAAGAACACCCACAAAGAGAAAATACAAGTCTCAGTATGAAAAAGCAGTTTACAATTTAGTAATTTAAATTAAAAAAGCAATTATAGTAATGCACACTATTACAGTTCCTAGCTGTAGCCACTAAATGAAAGTTTTAAATAGATCAAGGAACAGACATGAGAATGCTTTTAACTGTAACAGACAAAAATGCACAGAAAAGCTTGGCTAGAGCACTCACAAACAGAAAATACAACTCTCAGTATGAAAAAGCAGTTTACAGTTAAGTATTGTTAAATTAAATAGTTAACTAAAAGCAGATGTTTTGTTATAATTATTTAAATTAAATGAAAAAAAAATAAAAATTAAGACAGCAGCAAAGTAAGCTTCAAAAGAAGTATGTCAAACAGGAATCTACCAATATTTTTGGAAAATGCTACAATCTTTTTAGGGAAAAAATCAATAACCATTCTAGACATGTAAATCAGAAGTGGAACATTTCATTTTTTGTGAGTGTTGATTACTTATTTTTTATTATTGAGACAATCGTTTCACAAAGCAAAAGCAATCACTTGGCTTGTTCTGTCAGAAAAAAATAAAAATTGTTCTGATTTAACCGAACAGCTGCTTTACGTGGAATTTGTCCTGACTTTAGGACTCTGCAATGGTTTCTAAATGTAATATCATTAATGTAGATAGGTCGGAGCCAAGGAATATAGTGTCTGTTTGGATATTAACTGAAGGTGTACTGCAAATTAATTTTCTGAGCACTATTTTGTTTAATAGGTTCAAGGGCTTGCTCAACTCTTGTTTGTACTGATAATTTTTAGTGTTTACAATAAATAAAATATGACCTGTGTGCAGAAATCAAGCTTTTATTAAAACATGTCTAATGCTCCAGCTAAAACAGCCTTCAAAGAAAGGGCCACAAATAAGAAAAATGTATAGTAAAAGCACAAATAAAAACACAAAATTAATTAAAACAACGTATTTACATTAAATTCACTATTCATTATTAAGACCATTAGGTTTCAAAGTTTAATATTTAAAGACACAAATGCTTTCTTTTTGTAACAATTTCTGGTGAATTATATGTTCTTCTACAGATTTTGCAAATAGTTGTCATCAAATGGATGCAAATAACAAATTAAAATTGTTTCTCATGATTCAAAAGAAAATATTCTTCCAAATGACTTTTCTTTCTTGCCTAGCTTAACGTCCTTTAAATGCTCTTTTAACCTGTTGCAGAATTTCATTCTTGGCTCACCCATATAAAACAAAATACAAGGACATCTCAAAGTATAGATGATCTGTTCTGAATCAGAAGTATAAGGACCACATATTTTAAATGTAATACCATTAATGTTAATAAAGTGAGAAACAATATTAGAACAATAAGAGCATGACCTATGTGCCACTACAGGCTCCTGGGAAGAATGATGGCCATGGTTATTAGCATGCAGCAGATGTTTAGTAGCACAGCAGGAATCCACAGTGGTGCATATCTTTATTAATAACATCGCTGATGCACAAGATAGACTGAACCTTATAGCATGAAGCAGAACTCACAATGCATTGCATGATTGGCTGAGTTCAGACAATCACACTAAACCATCTCATAAGTATTATAGCTGTGCTACACACCCTGTTAAAGCACAATAAAATAATGCCATCATTGTTTGAGATATCATTCTGCAGTCAGTGAAGAGCTTAGAATACAGACAAAGTGAATATTTAACTAGACAAATATATAGGAAAATGTCATCAGTCAGGATTACTGGTAATACACATCACCATTACAGTGACTATTCCATGGTATATGGCAGTACACACAACTGTCACACAGCAGAGTATTCTGTGTGCTAATACTATAATGGCCATGCTAAGGGTGTGACAGAATGTGGGGGATCAAACAGAAAGGGCACATGGGATAGACAGGGACAGATTTCAGCCCTGTTAAGGAGAGTGTACAAACACCAATGACCCAGTAAACAGGCAGGAGAGACTGTACACCTGTTGGGAGATGGACAAAGCACAAGGAGTAAGCAGGCTGAACCACATTCCTGCTATTAGTGTATTCACAATTGTGCAAAGCCACATAGACAGTAGGACAGGCTAGTGGGGATGTGCTACAGTGCAGTGGGCACATACTATACTGGGAAAGTTCATGTAGCTCAGATACCCACCACTGCCGCACTGTGGCTCAGTGTCAAGACAGGTATCTCATGGTAGTGCACAAACCTGCATCCACCCCAGGGATACTAGCAGCACTGTGGTGACAGATGTTGCATGACATGGTCAGGCCCACATAAAAATGCTAATCCACATGTGTACCTTCAGATGTACCTGAGGCAGAGGTGTAGATAGGGTGGGGTGAATGGGCCAGTCATCACAGGTAGAAGGCGTAAGCTGGCCCAGTCAGGAGATACCAGTCAATTTGTAGTGCAGTAATGGAATTCATTTTGTGTACCAGCATTTCTGGTAAGGAACTGAATGCAGATGCAGCTTTTGTAGTTAGAAATGAAGCACTTCCGCTTTCAATGAGGTACAGTTTTTAAACATTTTAGAAGTAGGACTTTTTTTTTTTGCATAAGCTACAGTTAAGAATAACAGCATTTAGAAAAGCTCCCCCTTCACCCCTAAGGAGATGGACAAGCCTCTGTAGGTGTTATGCATGCATGGTAAGAGAATCCTGCACAAACCTAAAACAGACAAGGCCTTCTGGGATTAATTGGGGCTTAAAGTGGTGCAGCATATCATACAGTGGGTGCTCGCAATTGGATATTGGTACAGGTCATTGTAAGGTAACCAGCATAATCCTGTATGCAAGAAGGAATGCCCAGGACATAATTTATGCAATATTGTGACATTGGTTTTCAAAGTGGTCTTTAACTCATGCTGGCCATGTAGAGACTACTACTAGCATCTTTGTGTGAGTGATACACCTGTTTAAGAGAAACTGTGGTGTACAAACAAGCTGATTCCTGTGGCTTGTTGCTCAGATTTATATGATTCTGAATCATCTGATGTTTAATTTTTGCATATATTGTAGCTGTCATTTTTAATGTTAGCATACCTTTACATGTCATTATATGCTCACCAGGCTGAACAAGGAGAAAATTACAGTCAGCCGCCTGTCGGGTGCCAGGATCCGCCACATAACACATGCACTCACGTCACTCCACAACAAGTACAAATATGACTCTGTCATTGTCCATGTTGGAGTGAATGACTTGAGATGTACCTCCCTGGACTACATGAAAAAAGACATGGAAGAGCTCTCGGATCATGTGGCCCAGGCAGGTATGACCCTAGTCCTGAGTAGCATCCTGCCTTCATCCAGAATGATACCACAGTATAAGGACAAAATGATTGACTTCAACAATTGACTAATCTTCTGGTGTCATTCAAAGGGGATCCAGTATCTGTCTGCCTGGGATGACATGATTGGCAGACCATGATGCTTTGCCAGAGATGGTCTGCACCTGTCGCCCCTGGGATTCAGGTTACTGGCTAAGGCTCTTGCCACCCCTACAGTGCCTTTTTGAGGCAAAGTTCAAAGGACAAAACCACCACAGTAACAGGTACAAGCATGCAAAATCTGAAGGTAATGCTACTCAATACTAGAAGTCTAACCCTCAAAATGCACTCTCTCAAGGCACCCCTAAAAATGAAGAACATTGATATCTGTGCAGTAACTGAGACCAGGTTCAAGGCTCTAGAGATCACCCCTGCAATAGCAGGCTACAACTCTTACCACACTTTTTGGCCACCAAACCAGGAACAAAACACTAAAGGTGGAGGGGGTGTCCATATTCACCAAGGATATTCACAACACCAGGCTAGTTGCCCAACACAATGCATCTGAAATTCTCCAGGTGCGACTAACAATAGGTAAGATTTCAATCCAAATTGTAGCTTGCTACAGATCCCCCACCATGCCCCAAGATTCTCACTACACCTTTCTAAACATACTGGAAAATATTAAGATACAACCAAACACCCTAATACTGGGTGGTTTCAACTACCCTGCCATTAACTGGGAAAACTACTCATGTACCAACACCTTTGCCCAACAGTTCTTGGAATTCATAAATTCCAATGCCCTGGATCAACTAATCTTTAGTTCCACCAGGGGCTCCAATATCCCAGACCTGGTCATTACCAACATGGGAAATTGATGCTCCACACCTATGGTCACTCCCTCATTGGTCAGGTCTGACCATAAGCTAATCACCCTTAACATCCAAATCCCACCCCCACCCCCCAGTAAGGAAACCTCAATAAAAAACTTCTCCAAAGCCAACTTCATGCTACTCAAGTCAGAAGTGACAAACTTCATGACACCCATGCAGATGGGAACTGAAAGTTCAACTGCTGAATCCTACACTAAGGCACTGTACAAGCACATCCACTCATGCATGAATCGTACCATCCCCAATAGAACCAAGACACTCTCCTCCAAAAAAAGGAAGACAATCTGGTGGTTCCTTGCCATAAACAAACTTTACAACAAAAGGACGAAACTGTTGCAGAAAAGAGGAAAATCTCAGGATGCAAAAAACTCCCTTACCAGCTTCAGTAAGAAGCTGAGATCCCTCATAAAATCCTCCAAAGCTAGTTACGAAAATAATATTGCCAAAGATTCCAAAGACAACCACAAGGCATTCTATAGATATGTCAAGAATCTAAATGGCAATGCTCAGACCTGCTCTGAGCTACAACAGAATGGCATTAAATATACTGATCCCGAGGATATTGCCAATATCCTGGCAGATTGATTCAGTGCAAACTTCACTCCCCTCTCACACCCTAAAGGGCCCATCTCAATGCTGAAAGATTGCCAAATTCCAGTAATAACGGCCACACAGGTAAAAAAAAACAGACTCTCCAAAGCTAAGAATACAGCATCCATGGGACCAGACAATATTCCAGGCTGTGTACTACATGAACTGCAAAATGAACTGGCATCTCACCTAAGTGTCATGTTTAATCATAGCCTCACCTCAGGCTTCGTGCCCACTGAGTGGCGCACAGCTACAGTTATCCCACTCCACAAGAGGGGATCCACCTTGGATCCCGGGAACTACCACCCCATCAGTCTGAAGACCCTGATCTGCAAGGCCATGGAACGTATTATCATGGAACTTATAAACAAAGACATTGGCACTGGACCCCACGCAGTTTGGGTTCATGAAGGGCCGATCTTGTCCCCTGAACTTGATTGACTTCTTCGAATCAGTCTCCAGAGACGTGAACAAGGGTAAGGTGGTCCACACAGCCTCTCTGGACCTTGCCAAGGTCTTCAACACCATCCCCCACTCGGGAATCATAGATAAACTTACTAAGCTGGGCATTAATCTCTACATCACTCGATGGATTGCCAACTGACTTACTGACAGAACCCACCCTGTAAAAGTAGTCAACTCCAAATCCAGCTCCAGACAAGTGACAAGTGGAGTACCTCAGGGTTCAGTCTTGGGATCACTCTTGTTTGGCATCTACTTCTCTGAAGTACAGGCCAACACTAAGGGACTCTGGCTAACAAAGTTTGCAGATGACTGCAAACTGGAAGCCATTACTGAATCCCCAAATGATGTGGATATTCTACAAAAGGGTCTTACAGAAACAGATGCTTGGTTCCACATCCATAGGCTCAAGCTCAATGCCAAGAAATGTATAGTTATCCCCTTTGGGAAAAAAACATGTACCCATGAATTACCACATAGGTGGCAGTACACTAAACACTGAAAGTGTGATAAGAGACTTAAGGGCACAGGTGGACAGTGGTCTCACCTTCCATAACCACATCACCACAACAGTCAGGAAATCCTTCTATGTGGCACACCTCATCACTAAGGGCTTTTTCATTCAGAAAAAAGCAGGTCATTGTCCCACTGTATTCATCCCTCATTAGACCCATTATAGAATACAGCACCCCATTTGGTATGTACCTCTCAAGACATCTTCAACAATTGGAAAGGCTGCAGAAATACCTCACTAAAAGAATTACAGGTCTAAAGCTGATGCTCTATGCTGACCATCTTAAAAAAAATCCACCTATACTCTATCGCATATCATCTACTCAGAGGCAATCTCTGCTTAACATATAAAGTCATGTCAAACCCAGAACTGTTGGACATGCTACACTTAATGAAATCACAATCCCTCAGAGACACACGCTCCAGGGATCTAAACCTTTTCATCACAATGAACAAAACATGCTGGAGGGATAGGTTCCACCCAGAGACTCCCCAGACTCTGGAATAGACTGCCCATACATGTCAAGCAGAGCGCCTCTTTGGAAATCTTCAAAAGGAACCTTGATAATTGGATGGGAGATAGGAAATTCACCCCGGGGATCACATCAGTTGCCTTGCTAGACAGGGGTCCAGGGAAGTAAATACTGTGGGAAGAAATAGCCAGTGAATTGTTATGGCTAGGCTTGTATAGGCCCTAGGGCCAATAGTCTAGTATCAACCTATGAACATATGAACCTATGCTCATTTACATGCAATGCAAAACATACTGTTTTTCCTGCTAGCACAATCATGCTATGTGTCACTGAATCCTCCCCGTGACCACTTATCATGCTGGTTTGATTATTGAAGTCTGCTGCTTCTGAACTCCCCTTTTAAATCTCCTGAGACAGAGTGCTGCTGTGTTATTGTTAGAGATAAATGTTTACAGTTGTACTGCTATAACAATGAAAGGGGCATTGCTGAAAATTATCTGTGCTATTTTCAGTGTAAGACTCGATATTTTATGTTTTATATTATTATTGATACTGATCATGAATGTGGTAGCATGTCATACAAACAAGGTTTCTATCCTCAGGTCACCAAAGGTCAGGTACTTTGTACATTGTATAAACAAATTTTTGGTTCACTTATTGTATTAAGTATGATATCATTCTTACATTAGCAGCAGTCAGTGTTCAGAGTTTAGGAGCTCAAATACATTCTCCCTCCGGATTTACTAATTTTCCATGCAAAACTAATCTTGTCCTGCACGGAATCGTCAGTGTAAGAGGAGGATGGTAGCACACCATACATATTAATGAAGGTGCACTGCCCGAACTCCTAATGCTATACAGAGCGTAGACGAGTGCAGGGGGCATGTCTGAGAGCAGAGCTCTTAGAATAAACATGCCCCTGCAAAGTAGAACAGAGGAATGCGTAAATAAATGAGCGAGACCACTCATAGATGTTCGCATATCCCCACCAACAGTCCCCTTGTGTTCAACAGCAACAACACATTTAAATAAAATGAAGATATCCTTTTATTTATTTATTTTTTTATAACTCAGAGTACAGCTAACTGTAGGTGCGTGGGTTTGCCCATCGCTTAGCTACGGTTAAAGCAGCTGAAAAGGCTGAAAAGGATAACAAGGAATATATATGCAAATGAAGCAGCACAGCAATAGTGTAGTGGTTAGAGCATCCGCCTAACAAACAGGCACTCCTGGTTTGAGTCCCACTGCAGCACAAATCATTTTCCATGTGAAATCTGTATATGAACATATTTTAACAACTTATTGCCGTATAACCTGCATAATAACATTTAAATATGAACTGCAGTACTGCATGAAATGCACATGTGAAGTGTCAGTGTCATAATGAATAAGGCACTAGTAAGCAGGTATAAGCACAAATAAGCAGTAGTAAGCGTGTTTAAGTGCATTTACGCAGGGGTAGGAATTGCATACACAGATGAAGCAAAGTAGAAGCTGAGTGTAAGAAACTGTAACCAGAGGTTAGCAGTGCTTACCGTCACGCAAACCCATGCAAATCCACTAATAACTGCTTTAAAGTGCCTTAATCACTCTGTTTCTAATGGCCCAAGTTCTGCCCAGCAACAAAATAAACTGCCTCTACAAGGCTTAAACTCAGGACCCCGTACACTATAGTCACAGTAGTTAACCACTAAGCCATCATAGCAATAGATATGAATGAGGTATCAGCAAATTAATCCTCGCCACAGGAAAATCAAACCAAACATGTGAACTAAATCTATGTACAGTGTGAAGTGGTATAACCTGCTACATAACATAAATATGTGAACTGGAGTACTGCAGTAAACATAGATTTGAGGTGTCATTGTAATAAAGTATAGAAGTCTCCAGGTCCCCATACAGTGTATGTACACATGAATTACGGATACCAGACACATATATAACCTGTAATGAAGAATAAATCATTGCCAAATGGCAAATATAGTGATAATCAACTATGAAGCAATGCTAACCACAGCACAGCTCATGTTAATAAGTGTAAGCAATGTATAGGGGAGCCAATTCAATCTGCCTAGTGGTATACCTCTTTAAGCAGTGCCAACATTATGTAAGCAGGTGTGCCCATAGCTTAGCCTTTTTAAAACTGGCCAATCACGGGAAAGTGTGAGACAATGGCCGTATTTAAACCCCACAGGCGGTAATATGGCCCATAACTGGTTGTAGCTTCCTACTGCAGGCTGAATGGCTGGTGTGGGTGAAGGCATATGATTCAGAGCGCAGTGCTGGGGCATCCAGGAGTCAAAATTCATGGTATGGCTCCTGGTAAAACACCATGATCAGAGACTACTGCAGGGCCAGTACCAGGGCTTGCAGTACAAAATGGAGGCCTGGGACAGTCTCACACATGACCTCACCAGTGCCACAGGTATCCCCCGGACTGGTGAGCAGGTCAGGTGCCACCATGCTGACCTGAAGTGGCGGAGGGGGGGATGTACTGAAACAGTGTATCCAGGAGTCTCGGCAGATGGCCAATGCCCCAGGACTGAGTAAGTACACATTCTACTAAGTAGTAAATAATTGCCTAGCTTGTGTATACTATGGATAGGTATGGCTAAATATCAATGCATTTCTCTTACAGCTGCAGATGAGTGGGCTGTGAACCAGCAAGCCCATTATGCTAGGCTGCAAAGGCTGCATCGTGCGACAGGTTAGTAATCAGTCTGTATGTACTGTCATAACAAAGAATATAAGAGCCTTAGAAAGTGTTGTACCAGTATAAATACATGTGTTAATAGTCTGTGAATAAAGGTATAACCCCTGGAGTGCTTCTGTTTACTCTTCTCTCATATGTTTGTGATCTGTTCCATACTATAAATAGTGCTATTGTATTTTAAGCAGTGTCACCCACACCGTGGTATGCAGATAAAATGGGTATGAAGTCCTGCATAACAATGTTGGAAGTGCCAAGAGGTCAGTCATAGCCTACAAGTTAGGGAGACTTAGATAGAAAACAGTTGAAAGCTTTACATCAGTTCCCTGATAGCACAGTGTACTGTGATGTTAGTAATAATTTTTTGTCACACACAGCAGGGGTTCGACTCCTGGCAGTGCTACTAAGTTGTATGCATAATCATACCCCACAACTGTACAGACTGTGATACAATGTTCAGATGGAAAGCTGTATGCATAATTACACCCAACAACTGTACAGAATTTGCTTGAATGTTCAAATTGTAAGTTGTATGCATATTTATACCCCACAACTGTTGGCCCATATCACCAGCTTGGTACCCTGTTCCCCTGAAAATTCAGTGCAATGATCCAAGAAATGTAGGCAGCTGTCAATGACATATAACTGATAGTCAAACATGTACATAGTCAGAGAATGTATATGAAAACAAACCTGTCATTCTAGCACCTCACCCAAAGTGTATGACAGCAATTCTCAACATATGTTGCATTAACACCTGCAGCCTGTCACGGCTGTATGTAAGACACAAGTCACATATATAAAAATCTATAAACATACCAGTGTACAATATAAGGCCATTGTGTAATGTAATAATACAAGTAAGGGAAAGATCACTGCAGTGACTAAGAATGTTGTGAAAACTACAAGGATATATTAGTTGTTAATTAAACCTTCTCTCTCACCCCTACCATATGTGCATAATAACCCAATGACACTCTTCAACTCGTATGTGTACACTCCAAACTTGTTTGGGACATATGTCCTAATGGTTTATAAATATTCACATTTGTTTCTATGCATGTGCCATGTTAAAATACACCCATATTGGTGGCCTGTTGCCATCAATGAAACCCGCATGGTCCTGTAATGGCCACTGTTGTTCCATATATGCATGTGTTCTGCTTGCTCTGCAACTGTGTTAAATGCGGTGTGTCAGGTTATTGGGAATACCTATGCATGCTGTTATAAATAATCCTGAATGCTGTTGACTGTTACTAACCCATACCTGCCATAAACTTGTGACAACACAGCTCATATGGGAAGGCTGATCCCAGCAGACTCACCTGTCCCACCTCAGCTGGCCATGGCACCAGGCGACAGCACATCTGGGGTCCAGCCTGGGACCTCCTCCTCTGTGGGCCCTGTGCCACCTTCGGGAAGAACTGCTGCAGGGGATGGGGCTCAGCACCCCTCGGAGTGGGCATGGAGGTGAACCTGTCACCTGTCAACTGGTCTGAGCCTTGGTGCATAGGGAGCTCGATCTGGAGTATCAAGAGTGGCTACACCAGCTTGAGGGCCAAGTGGTGCTATTAGAGGGTGAGCCTACCCCTCCAACAGCCCCCAGCACAGCCACCTTCAGGGCTGTGAAGGTGCAGTGGTGACTGTCCATGGGTGGGGACCTCAGTCCCACTGTTACCAGTTGGGGGCTCATGGGCTTGCGACTTCCAAACACCCCTCACCATCCAAAGTGTTTAGCCCCAACATTTGTCATCTACTGGCCCTGTATGCATCTTGTTGGTCTTGTCTGTTAACCTACCCAACCTCCCTCCCCAAATATACCTACTACCCCTCCCCAACATCCCACTCTCACCTGAAAAAAAAGGCAATCTGTACCCACAAAAATATCTCACCCCATACGTAGCTGTCCATTTTGCACATGTGTCCACTGGACACATGTAATCTGGTCTAATTAGCATCACAATGAATATATGTTGTCCTCACCCCTCTCCCAGGGGTTTGAGGGTCCAAATGTACCTGCAAATATAGTGTATATGCACAGCTGTTGCTGTATAAAAAATGGGCAGCTATGGACCTTTCCTATACCCTTCCTGCACATGCCTAGCTATTTTCCCTACTGTCTTTCCCTCTTTGTGCCCTGTTTTTCACCACTTTCCTATCAACCCCTTTTCTTTTAAAAAAATTAGTGTGGAGGTAAGCGGCAGTAAGCACTGTTAAGCAGAGGTAAGTGGGTTTGTGTGGGTTTGCGTGAGGGGTAAGCCATGCCTACACAGGTTGAGAAATTTGAAGCTAACTCACTGTAAGAAAACATAAGCAGAGGTTGGCAGTGCCTACCATCACGCAAACCCATGCAAACCCACTTACAACTGCTTAAAAGTGCCTTAATCACTCTGTAGCCAACATCCCTTGTTCTGCCCAGCAACAAAATAAACTGCACCTCCAAGGCTCAAACCCAGGACCCTGCACTCCATACACAAAGTGATTTACCACTAAACCATGGCAGATATACATAACCTGAAGTTTTCACAAACATATGCAGCACAATCAGTCAATACTACAGGAAATGTATTAATATCATTCCACACAACCTGTTAATGCAAGATGTCTGGATAAAGTATGCCACACTGTGGGTACAAATAGGGATATATATTAACTAATGCTCTAATACACTTAAAATGTTGCTAGTTACACAGTTATATGTGTTAGAACACATATGTAGAAGGAGATGAAGTCTGAAACACAAATGTGTTGACACTAGTTACTGACTTCAATGCTGCAATCATCCATGACAAATGCCAAGTGAATGAGGAACAGGCCAAAATATGAGCTGAACATGCATGCACATATGGACAGATATATATCTGTAAATGTAGATAGCTAGACAGCTATATGTAGATATATATATTAATGTATGACTCACAAATAATCATATAACATCAATTGTATATAGATACAGACATATGTTTATATGTATATATATATATATATATATATATATATATATATATATATATATATATATATATATAGCCATATAAGATATATATAGGTACATACACATATACACACACAAAAGGTATCATTAGCCATACATATGTAGAAGTAGTGTGGAAGTAATGGGTGCAAAGTATATCCCTCAGCCACAAGACCTTAAGCTGGCACCTATGAAATGTGTAGTGTGGCAACCATTCCCACAAATGAGAATACTGACATTAAACATATACCCACCCACAATTCAAAGGACATAACATGCCACACAGGTATGCAAACACAGATAACCTTTATTAGTGTACTATACAATAATATATGCCAGTACTGACACCACATAAGGTTTGAAATATATAATCAGTCATGAATGCAAGGCCCACACAAAACAGTAGATGCAAGCAATGTGTATATATACCATACTATGCTGTCCAGGCCAAGGTCTTCAAGTAGTACAACAGTAGAAACAGGATTTGCCTTCAGGATACGTAACAATCAACAATTACAGATGTAGTTCAGTAGCCTCCAAATACACCCTGTAGTCAAGCCCTAGGGGGGAAAGTAGCACTTGTGTTAATGTCACAGTATCTTGTACATAACATTGCTTAACCTAACATCTCACTATCACACTGCTGACCCTCGTCTTAACAGTTATATCCCTGAAAAGGTGCCATAACCTAGGTTAATGTCATAGAACCCCCCCCCCCCATAAAAGGTTGTACAAGGGCAAGGAACACTGTGTACCACACACTTACCTCTGGAATGTACAAGTGTTCTCTAGCTGTTGCCCCCATATATATGGACTTGGCCCAACAGTTGGTGTGGGTGTCCATGACATGACTGGGATGACAGCAGTAATGCTAGCTGTAAATAATGATAGGCCATTACCTAACAACCCTTCCTATATCACAGCAGGACAAAGACTGACATATATGTGGAGGACAAAGGCAGGAACATAGGGACATATTTGCATTATTGCTGTTATACACCTTGGAAATTGCTGGTGTTACAGGATTCATTGCAGCATATCCTTATACAGGGTTACGACATTGAAATACAAATGGATGTAGCCATGTACTGATAGTACTCAACAGACAGAATGAGACAGATATATCTGGGACAATACCTTTGTGGTGCAGAGACAAAACCTAACAGCCAATCCCCCTGGTATCATATGGATAGGCCCACAGTTGAGAGCTATGCAGACAGACAACATTGCATAAAAAAGTACTATGTACACAGAAACCCTGTAAGAACAGCAAGATACATTGCACACAACAACACTACTCACACTGTCTGTAGGTCTGGAACCTTACCCCAATGTGGATTTGGCCTGTGTCTGCAGGTTCTGCTGTAAGAGGTATTGCTACCTGCTATCTGTAACACTAATGTCCACACACAGGAAGGTTGTCATCCATACTGTAAAGGTGATGGGACAATGTCTATAGAAGGCAGCAATTTATAGTACAGGGTTGCCATGACAGTGGTTATCTGAAGTACTACACAGCAGGCTGCATGCAATTAGCGACTGTTGGACACTGAATGGTGCAGAGGCCACCACCTGATCATGTGCAATACCTACAAAAGCATGCTGCAATCTACTCAAACCAGCTCAATCACTCTATTGCAGAGACTGAGAGAGAGAGAGAGAAAGAGAGGGAGAGGGAAAAAAAATTTCAAGAAAGGTCACAAAGCTCATGGTTGTGTTACAGTGGAAAAAACATAACAGGTATGTGAAACATATATGCATTTACTGGCATGTAGTATATGGCATAGAATAATAGGATGTATACTGTGAAAGGATGTATATGTGCCATCAGTACTTGTTTGTGTAATGTTGTTCTGCTCAACAACTGCACTGGACAGTAGTTTTAGTCCCTGTGGGCAGTGGGACATACCTGTCAAATGTGCAGACCAGCAGTGAATGGCAAAGATGTGACCCATGATATCTGTCTTCTGTAAATTACTGTGACCATCGGCTGGTGGGGGCATTAATACTGCCATGACAGAGACATGATAGACACATGGGTGAGAGACCACACCACCTGCAGGACAGTCATGTTAAAGTGTAGCATAGCATGCCCAAATGCCATAGCAGTATAATATGCTTCTCTAATGTTTGTCACCATATATACCCCATAATGTTAGTCTGTGTTCACATGTGACACCTGCCTGTGTTGCTGCAAGGCAGAACAGTTCAGCTGTGAAGTTAAGAGGGTACATTAGTGTGGTCCAGATTCTCCTAACTGGGTGACAGACATATGTCTTGTGTGTTCCATGGGGGGGGGAGCATCATCCCCTGAGGTGGTTCCACATGAAGGTAGTGATGGAACAGTAGATAATGAGGTTCCATGGTGAGTCACGTATGTGCTGTGGACTGGTAACTTGTGCACATTAGGTTGGAGTGGTGTTCCTGCTGCCAAATAACCCCTACACATAATGGTGTGTAACTATCATGGAACATATGTGGGCTGTAATACTCCACACAATCCCAGAACATATCCAACAGCATGCATAGATATCCCCAATATCACAGAATGGCAGATGTATAGCAATCACATAGCAGGCATACCACATGCATATGTGGAAACATAGTGGCAGTGACTATGGCATGCAGGTGAAATACCCTGTAACATCCCAGCAACTCTAGTGTCCCCACAGGGAGCAAGTCTATAAACACATAGCAGAAAGTGTTGTACAATACAATATATGACCCGATGGTACATATACCGGACACATACCACTAGCTTTGTGTGAACATTATGTTGGAGCTGATATGGTGGCGGGAGACAATATGTGTATTGTATTATGGTAAACTTGACATATGAGTTGCTCAGACATATTTCCATCATTATGTCTTTCAGGGAGTATGGTGCACTCAAGGAATCCTGCTTACAGTGCCACCGAGGAGGAAATTATAATCACCAGCATCATCCACAACTACCAGCTGTTGTTATCATGGCCAAGCCAGGACCAGCAGGAGAGAACAGCCATGTGGAATGATGTGGTCCTCAGAGTGAATGAGGGGGGATGCACAGATGTACATATGAGCAGGTCTGCCATCATTGTAGTGACCTGCTCCGTCAAGTATGTTGCCATGCCTCTGCCATGCGGGGTGACCACCTTGCAACAGGGGGGGGGCATAACATCCACCCCCCCCTCACCAGAGTGGAGGAGCTGCTCATGAGCCTGGTAACACCTGCCTGCCCACAAGAGCTACAGACTTATACAGTCATGGAGGTGGGTGCTACACACACACCAGACATGGAGCATGCAGGTAAGGTTCCAGGGCATATCAGTAGACTACTGTAGTGTATGCATCTGTACAGGTAGATCATGCATATGTGAGATGTGGGGTCTGTTGCTGTGTAGTACTGATAAGCAGTAATGCATAATCTGTAGTACTGTGTACTTCAGCTGTTGTTGTACTGTAATATTGCAGCCACCCTGTAGCAACGCCATAGCTGTGGCCACTGACATCAGCTCTATCCCATCTCAATGTAGGTACCTCTGGGATACCAGCATGCAGCGGCCGGATGCCGGTCAGTATGGTTTAAGGTTATGTTTGGCAATTAAATGTGCATGTCATCGCTAAGGTGTAGGCCATGTACACATCTAACACACCTACCCATAATGCATGCTGTACATGTGCACTGACAGAGCACACCCCTCACTAATGGGATTACCAGCCTCAAACACATGCAATACACAGTTCATCTCAGACAACTGTGGCCACACTCCAGTGCACATTCCTGTGTAACTATTGAAATTGTTGCTGCTCATCATGCCAAATGTTTGTATTGATTTTTGTGCCAAATAACCATTTTTGTACTAGTTGCTGCTAAGTTTTTTTCATAGTAAGCATGTATTTTTAAACTTTTTTATATTAAATTGTGGAATGCTTGTGAATTTATACTGCTGGTGTTTTTTGCACCTTTTGATTTAGCCCTTATAGTCTGCTTGTGAAGGCTTTGCAGGCGTTATTAAGCTGAGAACGGTGGATTAGTAGGCAATTTCCTTTGCTAAACTAGAGCTAAGAGTGCCATTTGGTATTGCTTGTTATAACTCCCGGACATGGCTCATTGAACTCCGCCACTCTCGTGGAGTTTTCAAAAGTGTATAACAGCTCCCTGTCTTGTTCAGCTGCGCTTGCTCGCACAGTGGGTCTGTATAGTTTGCAGTTCTGCCTCTGGTGTATTTGAAAGCCGACATTAGGCTTTGGTGAACTACAAAATCTGATATTAACTAATTTCCTAAACTCCCACTCATGTGGACCTTTCTCTGAGTGTGCCTGTTCATGTATGGGTTTCCGAAGCCTGTACAAGGCTTCTTAAGCAATGCTACATAATTTATTATCCTGATGCTTGAATTCTCTCCACATACCAACCTTGTACCACGTATGTGTTCAATCACAGGTGATTTTTGCCTATAAACGGCTTTTGAAAGAGTGCACTCATGTGGATAATTCTCTGAGCATGCTTAATCATATATGGATATCCAAAGCCGGTAAAAGGCTTTTTGAACAGCGCTACACAAACACTTACACTAATGACTAAATCCTTTGCACATAACAGCCTTGTACTGTGTATGTGTTCAACTAAAGGAGTTTTTAGCCCATAAACTGCTTTTTCTTTCCATTCTGAAGCCTGTAATTTGCCTTGTAAAGGCGCCACCTAGTTGTTTACCCTAAAGCCTAAATCCTCTCCACAGTCCAACCTTCTACAGCATATTACTTTTACTTTTGGAACCCTGCTGTTTAAGCCAGTAAACGGCTTTTGATGCCTAAACCCTCTCCACAGACCTATCTCCTACAGCATATTATTATCTTACTTTACAAACCCCGCTGTTAGAAGCCAGTAAACGGCTTTTGGAAGTACGCCATCTATGTGGAGAATCGTAAAGGGCTTGGCTAAATGTACCTCACTCCAGCAGTGTTTAATTGCTGGTAAATTACTGATTTGTAGTACACAAGCTGTATTGCTGATACAAGCACCTTTGGGTAGCAGTTCCTGAGGGCTACTGCATTGAATCCCTAAAGCTAATTGCAGTAGTTGTGTAATGAACTGTATAACACCCTACCTGGGTGTTACCCTATGATACATTACCCCACATTGTAAAGTGTAATCCTATTTGGGCCTCACACAGTGTCCTGATCTAGCATTGTACTTGAAGTAAATGCTTAACATGTTTTACTAATGCTGCAGTTCTAGCATAGTACTTGTAGAAACTGTCTAACATGATTTACTAATGCTGCAGTTAAGTAGGTAGAAATGTTTTAATTGCTACATTTAATTTCACTGCTACTACAAAAGGGCACAGAACTATTGCACTATAGAGTTTTACATTGTTGCTAACAAGGTTTTGGAAAGGTATACCTGCTATCTATGGATATTGTCTCTGTGAATGATTAGCCCATTTTGTAATGTTTGGGTTTTTGGAAATGTAACTTGCTAGCAATATATTTGTCTCTGAATGATTAGTGTAATGTTTGAGCAAGCATACCTTGCTATGTGATAACTACTGTTTCTCATCCCTACCTTCTCTCTCTTGCCTCCTTAAGTTACCTGCTCATCTTGTGCTTCCTGTACTAGTCTGTAGGAATATAAAGGACTCTCTCCAATTATCAGTGGTTCACCTCACTGAATAACTACCCTACAATCCCTCTCTCAAGGACACCAGTAAAAGTATGTTTGTGGAATAATTCCTGCCAGAAAGACTTTCTACTATTGTACCTATACTACAGGGTTAGAGAAAGTCCTGAGCTAGGACAGCCAGCAGCCTCTACCCCCCTGCTGTACCTTCACACACTCTCTCCCCCATCCTCTATAGAAACTCCTTTTGTCTAGCAACCTTTTTCCTTGTTGTACTCTAACTCCCTCTCTTATCAGCCTTGCAATATCAGACCTGTCCACTAGGTGGCTCCCTTACCCCAGCCATACTCTCTTTCGTATCTCTTATGCCCAGATACTTACATTAATTTCTCCTGTTGTCCCTTAACTGCTATTCAGTCCTCTCACTTTACCCTCTACTTCTACTGTCCACATACACCTCTTCTAGGCTCAGTTCTCACTATCCTTTTCCCACATCTGTCTTTTCCAACTTACCTTCTGGAGTCAGTCCTGCTGATTGTTTTTTATAACTGCATCTGTATCTGTCTCAACCAACTCTGTTCGCCGTGCGGGCTCACTCCGCTCCCCTCCCTATCCCCAATTCCCACCCACCACCAGGGGGGGGTCCTACTCTTATACTTACTAAACCACACCTCTTCCTCTTCTAATTACTCTTAAAATTCCCAGCCACACCTCTTCCTCTTCCCATTACTCTCAGAACACTTTACCACTGTTCATCTTCTCTCATATCTACCTTCTCTTAACACTCCCTGTTATTTTACCTCAGCCTTCACACTTCCCCATCCTCATCCTTTATACTTCCAAATTCTACCTACACACATCCAATAGTAAATTTGTACAATGTATAAACCACCCATCCCATTATATGTCCGACTTTTATTCACACTCCTACTACTTCTTCCTCTAACCTTTGCCTACTTACCCACCTCCTATGAATACCCACTACATCCACACCATCACTATCCTAATAAGGAAACCAATGCTCTATCCCTACCACTCCTTTATAACCACGCTATTATAACATCTTCACCCAACTACCTACTTGCAAAGTATCATAGAATATTACATATTAAATATAACACTCTTAATCTCAAGAAAAATCTACCTCTATACAGGAAATTCCCTAAGCCAAGCTATATAGGATTACTACTCTCATTAAAAGATGGTGACATCCATCCCAACCCAGGCCCAACAAAAACTGCTATCACTCACCATAGCCAAAATCACTCACCTATTGATTCCCTTAGTAAACCATCTAACTCCCTCCAAGTAGCCCATCTTAATATACGTAGCATAAACAACAAAGTATCTCAACTCCAAGCTCTAGTAGAGGTCTATTCCTTTGATATCCTCTGCTTAACATAAACATGGTTAAAACCTGCAACCAAAGACAATGAAATCCTTCCACCTGGATATAACATGCTAAGACTCGACTGAGTAGCCAAGAAGGGTAGCTATTTTTTTTAAATCTGGCTTACAGTTAACCACCTATGACTGTAAAATACCTCTTGATTCCAATGCAGAAATTCTCATCTCCAAACTTCATCTTAATAATGCCAAATCCATCCATATTATCTGTATGTATCTTCCTCCTGGAAATAACATTGCCACCATGGAAAATATCCTTTGCTGGTTATCCCAACACCTGCCCCAAGAAACCATAATCCTAGGAGATATAAACATTGATTGGAACTGCTATTGTAACAACCTCCCTACAACCCACATTAACCTATATGGGTTTTTTCAAACCATTACATCCCCACCAGGATCAATAAAGCTAACAAGAAAGCAAGCATATTAGACTGGATTCTCCTAAACAATCACCCTCACAATTATGATTCTGGAACCCTCCCTGATGATATAAGTGACCACTCACTTACCTATATTATCAGGCATAATCCCATACTCCCAATCCAACATCTGTTAGAAATATCAGATCCAAAAAGAACTTTAACCCTGAGCTATTCAAAAAGGAACTGAGAGCTTGCAATTGGTCTCCCTTAAGACACCTCCCTTTAGAAGTAGCCATAAAATACTTTAACTCTAACTTCCTTGCCATTCTTAACCACCATGCTCCAACCAGATTAATTAGAATTAAAACTAAGTCTGCCCCATGACTTTCAAAAGAAACCAAACACAAAATGCATCTTAGAAATGAATATTGGGTCAAATGGAGAATGACTAAAAATCCTGTTGACCAATGAACCTTTAGACAGTTAAGAAATGAAACTAAGAAAGCTATACTCTCTGATAAAAGAAATTACTACCTACAATTTCAACAAACTAACCAAAGCAACCCACAAAAATTCTGGACTAGCATTAACCAATTACTCCACTCAGGTCAATCCACCACACCAAATCCTCAAAATACTGACCATAATAATCCCATAAATACAGCTAATACATTCAATACCTTCTTTTCTAATGCTATCCAAACACTAGCTAGTCAGCTATCACCTAATAGCTTCACTTTACCTTCCTATAACTCAACGTCACCCCCTCCTTTTCATTTTCAACCTGTCCCAACTAAATATATTCTAACCCTTATACAAAAACTAAAATCATGCTCTCCCTCAGCAGACCAACTACCTGCTGAATTTCTACAGCTATCAGCCAAAGTTATACCATATCCCATTCCCATTCTGATCAATAGGACTATTACCGAAGGTCACATACCTAGCTTATGGAAAGTCTCTCATATTATCCCCCTCCATAAAGGTGGACACTTCATTGAGCTCCCCAACTAACGCCCCATTGCCCATCTTTCTCCTTTGGCAAAGATCATGGAGAAATGCATCCACAGTCAATTACTTGACCACTTAACCCAAAATAACTTACTTTCCACCTGTCAACATGGTTTCAGACCCTCACACAGCACTACCGTTGCCCTCCTTTCCTTTACGGATAGCATAGACAAAAACCACAACCTTAATAACCTTTCCTCAGCACTATTTATTGACCTGTCCAAAGCATTTGACATGGTTAATCATCAGATTCTCATCAACATACTCAAATCCCTGTCATTAGATGCACCGTCCATAAAATGGTTCCGGTCCTACCTAGATAAAAGACAACAGGCAGTAATTTGGCATAAGACTCTATCTACCCTCCAACCGATTACCCTAGGAGTCCCTCAAGGGTCCATACTGGGACCTCTCCTCTTCTCCATATTTATTAATGACCTTTATCTAGCCATCCCCCAAGCCACATGCATACAATATGCTGATGACTCCACACTTATATGCTCAGCCAAATCCACATCTGAACTTCACTCTCTTACCCAGAAGGTATTTAACACAGTTGAACAATGGTTCACACAACATTGCCTTCATTTGAACCCCCAAAAAACTAAACTCCTCCTCTTCAATCCTACTCACAAGTCCTCTCCTTTTGATTTCTCAGTTACATCCACCAATGGTACCATTATATCACCAGACCCAACCACCAAACTACTGGGTATCACCATTGATAACAATCTGAGCTTTGACATCCATATCAACAATGCTATAAAAACTGTCAACAAAAAACTTGTCTCTCTCTCTATAGAATTAAAACCTTCCTTTCCCCCACACCCAGAACAACTATAGCTCACACTCATCTAATCTCTACACTCCTCTATGCCTCACACATTTTACTAAGCTATCTAAAAATAACCTCAGCAAATTGGAAATGTCCTACAATAACACTGCCAGATTTGCAACAGGAAACCCTTATAGAACCCACCATTGCATAAATATAAAGCAGCTAGGATGGCTGGAACTACAAAACCTGATTAAATTCCATCAACTAACCATTGCCCATAAAACTCTTTGTAAACCGTCCAGTACTCCTATTCTATCTGCCCTCATCACCCCATATACAAATCTGAAGTCCTTACGTTCCTCACACAGACGTCTTTTACACACCTCTAAACCTAACAACAAGGATGGGGATTCTCTCTTTTCCAATGCTGTCGAAAAAACCTGGAATCTTCTCCCCAGTGACATTTCCTCTCTTCCCTCTTTATCACTCTTCAAAAACAGACTGAAACTTTTCCTTAGAAGACACTGGTTGTGCCCCTGTACTAAACCTGACTAGGCAACTATCCATCTGTTTAAACTTAGCTCTGCCTATCCCATACTACTTATGAACTGTTATATATTCATTCTTGACTATAAATACAGACTACCTCCAAAACTACACTGTGTCCAACCTCTGTAAATACTTTCTACTGAGGAATTTCTTTATTTTAATACAATTAACCTGTCTTCTAATTTGACTTTATTTCTTCTTTTATGTATTATACCTGTATGTTGTATTGTATATGCATTCTTCCACTATAATTATTTATTTTTTGTCCTCACGGAATTTTCAGTTTTAACCTGGAATATGCATTGTATATAATGAATGTTGCTATTTAGTCTTTTTTTTTTTTGCTAAGTTTTTTCATGTATCTATCTTGGAGCTTATCTTCCCGGGCTTCTACTGAAAATGGACATATATCCAGTTAGACTAGCCTGGTCAACAAATGTAAAATAAATAAATAAATAAACATTGCCCAGGCACAGCTGACATCTGCTCAACATACCCAGCTATGTCATACACAGAGCAGTTGAACATGCTACACATAAAGACATCCCACTCCCTCTGCTAACACATGCTCCAGGGTCCTAAACCTCATCAACACATTACACAGAACATACTGGGGGCATAGGGCCCTGTCCTGGGGAATCCCCACACTCTGGAATGTACTACCCATACATGTCAGGCAATGCTACTTATTGGCCCTCTTTACAGAAACACTTGACAATTGGATGGGAAATGGGGAATTCCCCCTGGATAGTATGTCTGTGCCACAGCCTGACAGGGGCACAGGGGAATAACATTAGTGGGTGGTGCATGGCTGGGAACCCCTGTGACTAGGTTTATGTAGGCCCCAGGACCAAAAGGCCACTACTCACCTATGAACCTATGTGTACCACAGGCAACATCAGCCAGGGCTCAATCATGGTCAATAGTGGTCTCTACATTCACCATAGGTACAGTGCATTATGTCCGTGGTCGGTCTAATGGTAGTCTATCACTCATACATGCACGACTGATGATGACATCTGTGACTACACATCAAGCATTCACTAAACACGTGTCCACATGTGATCCTGAAATACACAAAGGCTGTGAGCAGCAGCGGAAACACAACTGACACACAGATACACATCCTGCAATGGTGTTCACACCTGTGAGGTATGGCACACAGTACACGTCAGGGTGCTGAACAGATACACAGCAATGCTGTAGACATGGGTGCAGTGAGTTACTGGGGAGGGCCATCACCTACTAACAAAAGCCATGCATCACAGCCATGAATAATGTTGGTAACAGGGATTGACTACAGTTGCACTGCATGCTGTTGAGTGCCACATGTCCTGCATGCTGACATGTGTGTAATTGCAGGTTTGTGTGTGATACTGTACTGCACCATCGCCTGCTATTGAGTATGTTATGAGGGTGCGGGTGTGGGAGCTGTCTGTAGGTGCTGTCTGGTGGAGTGTATGGGTTGCCATGTATGTCAACTGCATGTGTGTGTGTGTGTGTGTGTGTGTGTGTGTGTGTGTGTGTGTGTGTGTGTGTGTGTGTGTGTGTGTGTGTGTGTGTGTGTGTGTGTGTGTGTATGTACTGTTTAGTGGTGATGTACAGGTCTTACAGTCTGTTCCTTGTTTTCCCCTCACAGGTGGCGAAGTGGGGCTGGGTACCCCCGCAGGGAATCTGATGTAACTGATACAGACAGTGACCATGAGGATAGGTGTGTTGAGGCACAGGAAGGGTCATCAGGGGCTGCCACTGGGCCACCAATTGACAACCCACACGTATCCACCCCATCCACGCACACAGTCACACTGCCTCTACATACCTCATCACCATTGGCCTTAGCTGAGGGACAGCCTATGGTTGGCATTGGCCAGGACTGTGTGGTATCTATGGCATGTGTGTCAGGACACAGCAGCCATAGCCAGAGATCTGGTGGGGTATCACATAGGCAGATGTTCAGGGGTGCTCATCAGAGCACTGCTGGTCATCATGTCCCTGGCAGACGTGGCACATCTATTTCAACCACATGTATGTGCCAGACTGTTATGGAGACACAGGCACGAATGGAATGGTACACCAGGCAGGGTCTAAGGGCGCAAAAGGCTCATCACACCTCTGTAACTGACAGCATCCATGACCTAGCAGATGCCATCCATAATTACACTGAGGTCATGGATAGATGGTGGAGTGAGACATTGGATCTCATCCATAATGTCATGTCCATGCGTCAGGACAGGGTGGGACAGTTGCGATGGCCACGTGGATGTATGCCAGCAACACCAGCAGCTGGAGGTCGCCGTGGATGTCCCACCAGTCACAGCCGCTCCTGTAGTGGCAGTACCAGCCCCAGCACTGTGAGGGGTGCTGCCCACAGACCGTCATAGCAGACCATATGCACGTGGCCCTGGCCAGTCCCAGGAGGGACCTGGATCCAGTGGACATCTGTCAAACCCGGGGGCTGTACTCGATCTGGCTTTGTACCTGATACTGCCTGTAGCACCCCTGCCAGGCACAGGTCCCGTGTCTGTGACAGGAGACGGTGAATTGCAAACCCTGCCAGGTACAGTCTGCAGCTGTCTCACAATTCCCTGTATAGGGCAGCCACATTGGGGAACTGTGTGCATGCAGACACATACACATAAACAACAAACCTAGGGCAACCACATACCTGCACACACATCACCAGTGGCCCATAACAGTACTCAGCCCACACACACACACACACACACACACACACACAATTGTATGGCTCAACCTAGGCCTCTGGCAAACCAACAACACACCCTGTGCATATGATGATACCTGTACCACTCCCTGACATCCATAACATCGATGCAGGGAGAGGCTAACACCTATATATATGGCTATCTGGATAAGTATATGTACAGATATTTCCACCATATGTCTTGCACATGGAGTGTAGCTGTATACCAGCCCTTATAGTCCCAAAGACATAGTGCAATGGGATAACAGGTATGTATAGCAGGTATATTACTAGACTGTTGCTATTGTCATTGGGATTGTCTTTACAGACATGGTGTGTGTGGATGCTGACATCTGCTTATAACATGTGTGCCACTGGCTACTGACAGACATCCTAAGGAAATCACTGTAAGGTACCGTTGCTAGCACGTAATGGCCCTGTGGAATGCAACAGAGTTTTGGCCACTATATGTGGAACTTTGGACACACCCTGTACAGTCTGAAGGTATACACATAATCCCTTAGTGCACCACATGTGTACTAGGCCTGACAATATGGATGTAGACAGCCATGCAGATGGGTATAACACATAACAATTAGTATACATTTGGCACCATAGTTGTTGGATTCACGCACTCCTGTCTAGCCTGACACATAATGACTGCTGGTACAGGGGTGACATGGACACATACCACCCACTTGATATTGACATACATCTGTACAGCATCCCACTGCTCTGTCTGACATACATGCCATTTAAAGGAGGCCCAGCAGCAGTACATCTGGCAAGTATCTGTACATAACATCCAACTGGTTAAGTACACTAAGCTGCTAGGCATGTAACAATGCACTGTGCAGGCTACAGGTGGACTGGCTCAACACTGGCTTACATCTCGTATGGGGGAATGCACATGTACCTGCATATATAGCAGGCTCGACAGCCATGTCACAGCACAGGGTAAGATACACCTGTGTGACAGTGCATAACCACAACCAATGTGAGCACAGCTACAGCCACATATGGTAAGCTAGCATAATATTACAATATATGGACTATCTGTTCTACACCATCCTCATATGTACCACTCACAGAATGACCCTACATATACTGGGCTGCTACACAGTTTGGTATGATGGCTGTCTGTGGTATGGGACATGTGTGTATATGGCCCTACAAACATGTATGGCAAAACAGTACCATACAGTGGGGCAGCATGTAATATCTGATAGAAGGGGAGCTAGAACAATGACATCTTCTACAGTCTGTACACAAGCTGATGTACATATTAACAATACACACACTGCCGACATTCACCATCACTACACAGATCTCAGTACTGTACAAACATCCACAGAACTTCCAGCTTATGTCATGAAATATAACCACTACTGTACATGACGTGTAGCAATCTGATATATCACTGGCTTGTTATCAGATATGATGACAGTATTTATGGTGTACAGCACATATGCACCACTTCATGCATGCCATATGTACAAAGGTTGACAGAGGTGTGGCTGACAGCACATACACAGGGCCAGTATAGACATGTTGCTGTGATAACCTCATATATTTTCCATTGTAACGGGGTTTGTTGCAACATATGTCCTATGAGGGATATGAAGTCAGTAACTGTCACGGCCTTCACCATCTACAGACTGCAATCCTCACACTACCTTCTGCATTCCACAGATTGTTGCACTGTGGCAAACACATGAAACCATAAGCACAACACTGCCCAGTCTGCAGATGACCCTGAAGATGGGGATTCCTCATATACATGGAACTGACATGGGAGTTATTACGACATGTACGGCAGGCATAACCAGACAAAACACTGTTAATCCAACATTACTCCAAATACAGTATAGCAGTACTTACAGTCTGTAGTCAGGTCAGGCACATCCCCCTCCTGTTTGTTGCCCTCTTTCCACAGTGTGTGTTGTTAGAAGTAAATCCTCAATCCATCTGGGATGCTGTTTGCCAAACATCAGATCCAGTTCCTGCTCACAGTGACTGCAAAGGCCCAACACCACCATGCTGTTCCTAGGTATTGGAGTGTGTTTCTATGTAATTGCCTATGGGATTGTTACCACAACTGTTCCACATGCAATAAGCTAGGGGAGGCTGCAATTCATGCAGAGGCCATCAGCTGACCATGACCATCATGTAAAATACACATGCTGCTGCCTAAGCAAGGCAGGTTTGGGTCTCCACATCCACCAGATTGGGAGTGGGGGAGGCAGGCAGAGGCAGATGCATGTCAGGGAGGGATGGGAGACTAAAACTGAAACATGTTTGTGTCACACACCTACCAGCACAGGGTATCACATCCCTGACAACTATGTAGTGCTATCACAGTTCGATGCAGTTATTGGATGCACCACATGGGTTACCTGATGTGGAGCACTCAGAACATATATGTGAGGGTGAGTGATATCTGCAACAGGGATACGGTAGATATACGGTAGTTGTCATACACATGCCTGTCTGCATGAACAGGTGCCAGTGTCAATACAGGCACAATCACACAGGGACGCACACACACTGACACACTCGGCAGGGCCAGGAGTGCAGCTCATCACTAGTGGGATTGCCACAACACATCAATGTGCAGGTATCACATGCACCACATGGGTCATACAGAGGCCATATGGGCAAGGAGTATGAGGAGATGTCAGACATTAGACAGCATGCTTCAGTATGCCCTGGGGGTTGTAGTGAGTGTGGATGTGGACATATGCACCATACAAAATACACACACACACGAACATACAGGGTGCCAGTTCTGACATGCATGTGTGCATGTCTACATGGGTGTGTGGTGGTCAACTGTGCCAGCAGGCTGTACAGGGGTAGGCAGTGGGTATACCTTGGCATCAGGCCACATGACAGTGATCTGTATTGTGGCTCAGGCCTGTAGTTACTGCATTTGCCCACACAGGTGGATAATGCATCCCCCATCCAGTCAGCTGGGTGACTATTGTGTGTGGCCAATGCTCTACACCACATACCATGTATGTGTTCCTTAGTCCATGACATGGATGGTGTCTAGGATGTGTACACCTCCCCCATGTAAGTGCAGTGACATGTGGAACTGTACCTGGGGTGTCTGGCCCATGTTGTGAACATGGATTATCATCAGATGTGCCAGTCTTGCCCACCTGTGGCAAGAACTGGTGATGGCAGCAGGTTTACCCTTCACCTACATTGATAGCATGCCCACAGCATTCCCTGATGTCAGTGTCATCTGTCCATACAGGGCATGTTGTCAGGCATGTTATGTCCGTTGTGAGTCACATGTGAAGGTACCACAGGTGGTGCATGTGTCCATTGGGGAACATGGTGAAGGTGCACTGTCTGCATGTATGTGCAAATTGGACAGATGGGCAGGGTGACATGCCCTCTGTAGCCCACTGCTATCACTGCATAGTTACTATCAGTGGCCAATATGCAGTGTACTACCCACATATTGGCTATTGCCTAGGCATGTGTGTGTGTGTGTGTATGACACATGGGTTGAATGTGTGCTCTGGGTAATAGTGGGGTTGCTAATGTGGATTGGCTGGCCTTGATGTCACATGTATGGGTATGGCTTTGCACCCCAGCCTCCCAGGTTATTTACATCTGTTATCCCTGTATGGTTGACATTGTGATATATAGTAGGGCCACCATAATAGTAATAAGCAAAACCCCCTCCACATTGGCTACAGGTATGACACACGCCCCACTACACAGGATACAAGTTACACACACACACACACACACACACACACACACACACACACACACACACACACACATACACACACACACAAACACACACCTGTTATGTCTCACTATGTATTTATAGTACACACCAGGGACATTACTGGAGTACTTCTTCCCCAAAGGTTTATTTCACAGTGACTGACACCAGCAGGAATACCAAAATGCACAAAGTTGTATTTCACAATGCAGATATTACTGGGCTATGACTTTCCCAGAGGTGTGTTTGTAGGTGAGAGACATCAGCAACACTTGCCTTGTTGGGGGTGTCTGAAATCTGGTGTGTGACCTAAAAGCATTGTTTGTCACTCACACACACACACACACACACACACACACACACACACACACACACACACACACACACACACACACACACACACACACTTACTCACACACTTGTCAGGTCTGGGATTAGAACACCTGCCTAACTACTTCATCACACTACAGCACTATGCAGTTACAGAACACGCTAGGGAGATTACTGGGCTATAATTTCCCCAGAGGTGTATTTCTAGGTGAGTGACATCAGCAGCCTTGCCAAAGTTGAGTATATGTATTGTATGGGGTGTGAGTGGCCTAAAAAGAATTGCTCTCTACTCAGTCAGACACACAGATTCACACAGTTGCCAGGTCTGGGGTTAGAACACCTACCTAACTACTTTATTACACTACAGCAGTACACAGTTACAGGACGTGCTATGGAGATTACTGTGCTATGATTTCCCCAGAGGTGTATTTCTAGGTGAGTGACATCAGCAGCCTTGCCAAAGTTGAGTATATGTATTGTACGGGGTGTGAGTGGCCTAAAAAGCATTGCTCTTTATTCAGTCAGACACACACACACACACACACACACACACACACACACACACACACACACGCACACACGCACACACGCACACATGCACACACACACACAGTTGCCAATTCTGGGGTTAGAACACCTAACTAACTACTTTACCACACTACAGCATTTCACAGTTACAGATCACGCTACAGAAATTACTAGGCTATGATTTCCCCAGAGGTGTATTTCTAGGTGAGTGACATCAGCAGCCTTGCCAAAGTTGTGTATATGAACTGTATGGAGTGTGAGTAGCATAAAAAGCATTTCTCTCTACACAGTCAGAGACAGAGAGACATGCACACAAACACACGCTTGCACAGTTGCCATGTCTGGGGTTAGGACTACTACCTAACTAGTTTATCATTACAGCAGTATGCAGTTATGAGACGCACCATGGTGATTACTGAGCTACAGCTCTCCCAATGGTGTATTTCACATTAGATGACCTCAGCAGGCTTGTCATGATACTGCTATGAGGAGGGTAGTGTGTGCATGGGCCATAACCCATTCATGCAGGGGTTGACATGCTGCATGCAGGCACACACAGGGTCATATGCCACAGGTACATGTATACAGCTACTAGGTGACTACTTCCTTGTACAGTCATGTTGCACAGCTGGCACGTGCAACACGCCATCATGCTGACAGAGACTGGTGGTTAGTATCTGCAGTGAGTGACACCTGCACCTCATGGGTTTGGGACCCTTTGGCTGTGTGCTGGGTGGGACAGGCCCAGATGGCTCCTTGTCATGGTCACCCTCTTCCACACATCTATGTCCATCTACCTTTGGCTTATTATAGTGTGTTGTCCTTACATATATGTCTGTATTCCTATCTACTGTGTGTGCAAGGCAGGAGTGGTGCATACTGACATGTGTCTGCACTAAGAACTGCAACTGCCAGATATGTCTGGTCCACTTGTGTTTGCTGACATGACCTTCATGTGTTTAAGTGTATGAGCATGCCCAGTATGGCCATCTATATTGCATGTGTGGATCAAGTCCAGGTAGTTTGTACTGCAGTGCTGACCTTTGTGTTGTACAGGTAGCATGCTGTGTCTGCAGGGTATGCATCAGCCATTTGGCATTGAATGTTGCTACATTTCTGCATAGCGGGGGGGACCTGACTGTTTCTACATTTCTACACAGGGGTGGGGGGCACACCTGACTGTTACTATAAGTGTACGTAGGATGGTGGGGCACACCTTACACTTTTACACATTTGCTAGGACTGTACTGGTATGTCGGGTACACCATTTCAGTCTGTAGTCTTACCTATCATGCTGGCTAGAGGCATACCAGTGTACTACAGATCTTAGCTTTAACTACCTACATATTAGTTTCTGACTTCCTAGCCTTCACAACTTACATCCAACTGGCTGGCTTGCTGTAGTCTGTCTGTGTAGGCCTGGGGGAGGGGTTACCCATAGGGCTCATTCAGAGGCCATAGTACAGCATTTGTTTATGTTTGTCTACAGCTATCCTGCTGGCTGTAACTGTTGTTGGGTATGTGCCCCCCCCCCAACTGGCGTGTGTGAGTCACTTACATTGTGGGTGTCCCAGTATTGAGGGTGGTGCTGCAGGGTTGCCTATGTCGGATACACATAGTACACTCCCTATACATGGTTGAGCACAGGTAGTGTCATGTTTGGCATCCCTTTTACTGTATGTGTGAGTCGGAGAGAGGTGTCATTCCCTGGGTCCTTACTGTGTCAGTGCATGTGCTATGCATTGCCTCTTGCCAAGGCCAGGGCATACTGGGCACGTCTCCTACTGCCTACTGAGGCAGGCTCAGGTTGTTCCTCCTCCGAGTCACTCTGCACCTGTGCAGGCCTTGGCACTGGTGGGGGCTGTGTGACTCTGCCCCATGCTGTTCCTGCTGCAGTTGTTTCCACAGGATCATATTGTGTAGCATGGCACATACAAGGACAATTTGGGTACAAGTAGTTGGTGAGTACTGCAAGGCTCCACCAGATGTGTCCAGGCATCAGAACCATGACTTGAGCATTCCAAACACGTGCTCTATTATGATTCGCGTTTGTGCATGTGCCTCATTATAGAGTTCTTGTTCAGGTGTGTGTGCATTTCTGATGGGTGTCATCAGTCATGGTTCTAGTGCTTATCCAGCATCCCCCACTAGGTGACTATGTAGGATGTCCCCACTGGCAAATGTCTGGTAAAGCTGCATCAGATGCCAGATGTGGAAATCGTGGTAGCTTCCAGGGCAGCCAGCACACACATTCATTATTATGTCCTGGGCATAGCACATGACCTGGCAGTTGATGGAGGGTAAGCTCTTGCGGTTGATGTAGACCCTACCTCACTCACCTGGTGGTGCTTTCATGCATATGTGCATGCAGTCTATTGCACTCACTTCCTCAGGGTATTCTGATATTTGGTGGAAGAGATGCATATTGCTGGCCAACGCCTCACAGGTGATGGGGAAATATACGTGCTCACCGACATGTGCTGACATGGCATCCAGGAACTGGTGGAGTACCCTGGATGCTGATGCCTGTGAAATCCCCATCATATCCCCACTTGGCCTTTGGAAGGTACCTGTAGCTAGTATTCATAGGTTTACACATACCTTGGTATCCACTGGGATGGGATCTCCTCTGTTAGTTCTGTGTGTCAGGTGTGGCTGGCACAGCTCAACAATTTGCTGTAGGAGGTCCCTGTCCACCCTATAGTGCTCCACTATCTCCAGCTCATGTAGACCTTGGTAGGTTACCTGGGTCTGTACACTCTTCTCTGTCTCCTCACTGTGGGTTGCTCAGCAGCATTCACATCCTCACCACCCTCAACCTCTTGAACATGCTGGTTTATGATAGCAAAAGCAGTCCCTAATATTTTTTCTCTTGCTTTCGTTTTGTAAAATTTCCCCATCTGTATACACCAGTGGTGCAGAGTTTTTTGGAAAAAATAAGGGGGAAAAGTCTTTACATAGTTTATAGTGGTGTGCTGGGCTGGGCTGGGCTGGTTTGCTGCATGTGTAACTGGCTGATTCTGATACATTTCACTTGTCAGCTAAGCTAGGTCACCTTGATTACCTTTATACTGCTGTTTTCCCGTCTCATTGCCTTCCTGTTTAAGATGGTGTGTGCGCCGTGCAAACGGAGTGCTCAAATGTGCACAGAGCTGCTTTTTCCTGGTTTAACTTCCTTTTTCTTCCTGTAAAACCCGGTGCACGACGTGCACAGCCACTTACACTTTGTAAAGAGTGCTAGGCAGGTTTAGATACATCCCTAGCTTAGCTGTGCTAATCTAGGAGCAATCCCGAGCCACAGGTCTCCAATCCACTTACAGTATGCCTTACACACACCCCCATGATGTCACCTATATCCTAGTCTTGCACCTGGCTATTTATACTCTTATACTTTTGGGACCTGCCTCACACCCTAGGAAAATCTGGGATTCACTAACCTTTCCCTCATTTGCATAGGATTGCCTGCTAATGCATAGTTACATGTCCCACACTGAGCCTCCCCCTTAGCAGTCATTACTCACTGGCTAGGTTGTCTTCTGCCTGCCATTGACTTGCAAGGCAGAATACTGATTTTAGTTAGAATGCTTATTTTAGGTTTATTTTATTATTTCCCCCCCAATCCCATTGGCATGCCACTGCTCAATGCTTAAGCAGCCGAGATCTGCGAAAAAAAAATAAAAGTTGTTTATTTTATTTTTTAAACAGTTTGCAATGCCAATGGCCTTCTACTTGACCATTGGCATGCTTCCTCAGTGATATGCAGACTTTATTTGGAGCTGTCATACCTCCGTTTTGTAGATTGCAGAAATGTACTCGGTTACTAACTGAGTACATTTCTGCACACTGCACTCGTCCTGCACGGACAGCTGCCAGCTTCCTGGATCACATATTATCCTCATTTGCATGCTTTTCACCTGCAAATGAGGGTAATTTGCATACAGGAGCTCCGTCCATGCATGATTAGTCTAAGAGCTCACGTGCACGTCACAGGAGCTTGTTCCTGGATCGCACGTCAGCCATATTGCCAAAAATAGCTCTTAGACTAATCCTGCATGTTCTACGGGGCTTTGTAAATCCAGGGGTATGTTTTTCACATTAGAATTCTGAATTTAATCTGGAACTACACCGCTTTTTTTTTGAATTGTCAGACATATATTTATATATTTGTTTTGGAGCTTTCCACACCTTTTACGGGGCTTTTCTCCCCAGGCCTCTATTGAAAATGGGCATTTAAGTTCCCAGACAGACATTCCTGGTAAATAAAAGCAAATAAATAAATAAACAAATAAATACAATGTTTTCAAGTAAACACAAATACATTGAACGTTTTGTGTCCCAGTTTATTAACATTCAATGGTTAAATTTTAGAGCATGTATTTTAGTTGTATTGTTTCTAAAGGGAATGAAACACAAGAAACATTGCAGGGACCCATAAATATCTGAATCGACACACTACTAGATAGAAGACAAACTCTAGGGGAGTTAGTGAATTGACATCAAGAAGGTGAACAACAGAAATGCCACACTTAAACTTAAATTAACTGTTGCAGTGACATGCACAGGAAACCAGGAAAAGCTTTTTAATTTTAACAAAGGCTTTGTTAAAAACAAGTAAACCACAAAGAACCAACGAATTCAGTCCAAATGCACTGCCAAATACGAGACACCAACCAGTTGTTTTAGCGCTTTCATTCACTTTAATTTTACAGTGAACTTCCTCAGAAACAACTTCACCATCCTTCAACATTATTTAAATACTCCACCAATATAATAATTGATTAATTAATTACCTAATTGCTTAATAAAATATTACAGCTACATTAGAAACTTGCTTAAAAAAAAAAAATATATATATATATATATATATATATATATATATATATATATTAAACACATATATACAAAAAAAATATATATATATATATACACATAAAAAAATGCAAATGTACCTACTTATACAAAATAACATTGAAGAACATGTAACTATAATAAATTTTAAAAAATATATAAAATGCATTTGAAAAAAATTAACTAGTTTTTCATTTCCAAAAAGCATTTTAAATTTATAGTCTCATTTAAGCTTGGCACTCTGTCTGCCCCCAAATAGACTTGCCAAATAGATTCCTTACATTCTAACAACAATTTTCTGTTTCCACTGAACATATCTGTGTTAATACTATCTAATACTGAAAATAAAAACTTTTTAAATTGATTGCAGTTCACAGAGTGCCTAGCCAATGCATTATTAGAATCTTTCTTTTTAATTGCTAAAAGGTGCTCACTGATTCTAACCTTGAAAGCTCTAGTGGTCATTCCTATATAATAACTAGGACAGGTTTGGCATTGAGCTACATAAATGACCATAATAGAGTTACATGTATAATACATTTTTGGCCAATGGGTCATACGTAAATGTGGAAAATATACTGAAGATGAATTGTTAATATACCTACATTGTTTACAGTTATGACAGGAAAAAGTCTCTCTAGTACTAATAAAGTCGCTTGTAATTTTATTTGAACTTTGTGTTTTTTTCTCTAGGATACTTTTTATGTTAAAAGTAAAATAGGGTTTTGTACCTGTAGTTTTGACCAAATCTTGGTTACCTAATATTATCTTCCAATTTTCAACTATAATGTCCTTAATAATCCACATTTCATTACAAATGGGTAACATAAATGCACTATTGAATTCATCCACTTTATTCAACCTAAATTCATTAGTGGGTAAACTCAGTGTCAGAATTGGTGCTGCTTTATTGTTACAGAGTATTATTACTTCCTTCTCTATGGATTTTAACCAAGAAGCTTGGTATCCTCTGTTGAGAAAGAACCTTCTTAATGTAACCATTTCGGTGGAAAAAATGTTACTTTCTGAAGTTAACCTACTTAGGCGAATATACTGACCCTTAACCACACCTTTTTTCATATGGGAAGGGTGTAAACTTTCTTTATGTAAGTATTGGTTAGCAAAGGTAGATTTTCTATATATCTTACTAGAAAATTTCTTGGCCAAACAATCATAACTCAAATCTAAATCTAAAAAGTTAATATAGTACCATATCCACCAATGGAGAATTTCAAAAAACTAGTAGTATCATTAAGATAATTAACAAACTCATTAAATTCTTCCAATGTACCCTTCCATAAGAAAAACAGATCGTCTATATAACGCCTAGAAAATACTATACTATCTGTGTACCTATTGTTGTTTTCTAAATAGTTGTTCTCCCAGTGGGCCATGGTTAAATTTGCAAAGGCTGGTGCCACCCTTGCTCCCATGGCCACACCGGAAACTTGTTTATACAAGTTATCATTAAAACTAAAAAAATTATTATCCAAAATATAGTATTAACTTTAATATTACTGAAATCAGTGAATTTAGATAAATATTGCCTTAAGTAATCAACACCTATCTCAGAGTCAATACAAGTGTATAGAGACTGTACATCCAGAGATGCCATAACAATTTCAGATACTACAGGTTTAAAATCCCTGAGTTGTTCCAATAAATGCCAGGAATCCTTTAAATAATAACTCGAAGCCTGTACAACTGGATTCAGAATGTAATCTAGCCATATCGAAATATTTTCTGTCTTGGATTTAGCTGCAGATATGATAGGCCTAAAAGGGGGTTTAACTAAATTCTTCTGTAGTTTTGGAATTCCAAACATACATCCTAACCGTGGAAATTCAACTTGTAAAAAATTATAAGTGGTGTAATCGATTTCACCCTGACTGAACATATCAAATAAACAGGTGTCTAGTCTTAAAAAACTTTTTAGAATGTCTTGACTATTTACTCTTTGATATGTCTGTACATCAAGCAAAAGATCTTCCATAGAATCAATATATTGTGTGCTATCCATAATGACTATTTTACCCCCTTTATCCGCCTTCATAACTCTTATCTCATTATTATCCTTTAGTTCCTTCAGGGCCAGAATTTCTGAATCATTCAAATTGTTATTTTCATTATTTCTTGGTATCTTCCTTATAGCTTCCTCACAAATATTTTGGAACACTTTTAATGTTCCAACAAGTGGGGGATTATATGTACTAGCCTTTTTGGGACCTTGGTGTACTGAATTACAACTTATATCTTGTAAAATATATTTCAGGTTCAACTTCCTAAGGGTTAACCTGAAATCTATAATTGTTTTTGCCACATTAAAATTATTGGACGGTATAAAAGAAAAACCTTTTCGAAGTAAACTGGTGAGAGACTCTGAAATAGTAAGATGGGACAAATTATGTATTTGTATTTCATAACTGTTAACATTTGTCACATCTACCACCTCTTTTTGTTTCTCAACCTGCCTTTGGGTTTGTTCTGAACTACTTTAGACCAAGTGGGTGTCCTTTTATTTCCTTGCTTGTCGACTAAAAAAGGCACCCCATTAGAAGCCCCTTCATTACAGTTGCTATCATTATTATTCACATTAAAGTTAATATCAGGGCTTGAATTGTCTCCATTGTTTAAATTACTTGTTGTAGTTTCACAATTTTCACAATTCCCATTGCCAGATGAAGTTGCATTAATAGGCCCCCCACCCCCACCATTATTAGACCCATTGTCAGATGAATGTGACACTTGTACAATTCTACAGTCATTATTACAATCATTATTATTGTTATTACTGAAAAAAACGATTGTTTTCTGTCCCAAAATTAGAAGTCAAGCTATATGCTGTATTATTTGCATAAGCTGTAATGTCTCTCTTCAATTTCTTTTGCTTCCTAACTGTAAACAATGTAGGTATATTAACAATTCATCTTCAGTATATTTTCCACATTTACATATGACCCATTGGTCAAAAATGTATTATACATGTAACTCTACTATGGTCATTTATGTAGCTCAATGCCAAACCTGTCCTAGTTATTATATAGGAATGACCACTAGAGCTTTCAAGGTTAGAATCAGTGAGCACCTTTTAGCAATTAAAAAGAAAGATTCTAATAATACATTGGCTAGGCACTCTGTGAACTGCAATCAATTTAAAAAGTTTTTATTTTCAGTATTAGATAGTATTAACACAGATATGTTCAGTGGAAACAGAAAATTGTTGTTAGAATGTAAGGAATCTATTTGGCAAGTCTATGTGGGGGCAGACAGAGTGCCAGGCTTAAATGAGACTATAAATTTAAAATGCTTTTTGGAAATGAAAAACTAGTTAAACTTTTTTCAAATGCATTTTATATATTTTTTAAAATTTATTATAGTTACATGTTCTTCAATGTTATTTTGTATAAGTAGGTACATTTGCATTTTTTATGTGTGTATATATATATATATATATATATATATATATATATATTTTTTGTATATATGTGTTTAATATATATATATATATATATATATATATATATATATATATATATATATATTTTTTAAGCAAGTTTCTAATGTTGTAGCTGTAATATTTTATTAAGCAATTAGGTAATTAATTAATCAATTATTATTGTATAATCCACACAATTCCTCTAGTAAACGGTCTTCGTTTGAACGACTGCAACGCTGCATTGATAGTAGCGTCAATCCACTATCTGAATGTACTTTTTGGCCATCTGATGCTCAATCCACGTTGAATAACGAGGATATGCACAGTTTGAATACGGAATTAAATACACTTGAGTTTGAATTATTAAAAATGAAGCGTTTACAAATGCAACGCTTTCATTTTGAGATTTGTATAAGTAAGAGAATTATTCCACGTGGACTTAGGGTTCTGAAGATGCCGACGACTCGAGACTCTTTTCCTGAACTTTTGAGACACTGGCAGCAGTTAAACATAGAGGTGAGCTTGAATTATATGAAGCTCATGAATGAATATTTTATGCCAGAGGAACTGATGTTACGTGACTCAATTTTGAAAAGACAATCTGATATGTATAAAAACTTTAATAAGCAACTAGTGGACTCTAGGCTAGATCGCATTATGGATAATGTGTTTTTGTTTGAAAAACATCTGTTTGAACAGAAAAAACACAAACTAGCCAGAGATATATTTGATTTCTCTAACGGCCAAGTTTTCACTTGGCCTAGATTTAATGCTAATAACCAGAATTTAGACAACAATGCTACAAATTTAACATTAACTAACAATGCATCTGATGTAAGATCTAATGATGCCATTCAAACTGAATTATTGGTTAGTAATGCTTGTCCTAATGAGAATGTTAATAACTCTGGTTCAACGCATATGAGTGAAACAACTGTTTCTGCACCAAGTAATGTCGCTAGTCAGATAAATGTGTCTGATGTAAATGATAGTAATGTAACACCTTTAACATCTGTGGATCCACCACAGGTAGTACGAAGTAAAGTATGAAATATCACTAATGGTTTGGAAGGAGAATTAAAACACCCTTTCCCCATAGCGGACAATTTCCAAAAAGGCAGGAATCGCTCAATGAGCAGGGGCAGGCAGAAGCGCAAGGCCCCAACCAACGAATTCAGAGAACCTACTCTGAAGAAAATGTGGCAGAAACTAGTTTAGTTTATAATCTGTCACATAGGCCATTAGATAAGTACGATCTGGATGTCCTCAATAAGGGGTTATCTTTTGTTCCATCCACAATGAGTAATATTACAGACATGATTTTAGATCTAAAGATGTTCACTAGGAACTTACAGCTTAAAGTTATGTTTGCAGATAAACAAAATTTTAGTAATTTCCACAGCTTTAAGAAACCTAGCCTGTTAGTTCCCAATTTACATCCAACTTTAGAAGTCTTTAGTAAATTGGTAGAAAAAGAACTTTACAATATAAATGATAAATGTCCTAATTTCTCAAAAAATAATTTGAACTATAGACAACGAAAATCTTTAAAAAATTTAATGCAGGATAAAAATATTTCCGTAAGACCAGCGGACAAGGGTGGACCGATTGTTATATTTGATAAACTTGATTATGATAATAGAATGTTAAATATGTTAGCAGACATAAAGTATTATAAGTTGTTAACATTACATGATGTTGAAAGAATAGTTAAAAGCGTCCACAATAACTTGGAAGATATGTATAGACTTGATATAATGGATTAACAATTATATGATTATTTAATGATAGAAGAACCTACCATTCCCATCATTAAAGGTCTACCGAAAATTCATAAAAATTCCTTCGACCCCCCCCCCCTATAAGACCCATTGTTTAGGGCCGAGGATGGGTGACTGAGAATATTTCTTATTATCTCAAAAAAACTTTGAAACCTTATGTATATAAAAATGATATTATTCTTAAGGACTCAAAGGAGTTTTTATTAGACTTTTATGAGGTAGTAAAAACATACAATAATGTATCCAACCTTTATTTTGTTACTATGGATGTGAAAGCATTATTTACCAACATACCAAATGATGAAGGAATCTCTTCTATTCAAAAATATTTGAGTTTACACACTGATTTAACACCCATTAGGATAGATTTTATATGTAACTTACTTGAGATAGTATTAGAAAGCAATGTCTTTTTGTTCAACCATCACTATTATCTGCAGAAGGATGGCATAGCTATGGGCACTCCTTGTGCCAATAGCTACGCCAACCTAGTGATGGCCTACTGGGAAGAAGACAAACTACTCAAATTAGATTGATATAGAAATCATATTATCTTCTATAAACATTTTGTGGACGATTTATTTTTTCTATGACAAGGAAATTCAAATGATTTATTAATTTTTGAACAGCAAGTAAATCAATTAACTTCTTTTTTGAAATTCACTATGAATTATTCAACTACTGATATATCTTTCTTAGATGTTAACATCTGGCATTTGAATGATGGACACTTTAACACAGGGGTTCATCATAAATCATGCCATAGAAATACTTTGCTACATAGACAAAGTATGCACCCCCCACACGTCTTCAATAATGTATTGAAGGGGCAAAGCATAAGGATGTCTAGGCTAAATCCAAGCGCTCAAATGTTTCAGGAAGAGTTAATAGACCTAGAGAATAAGTTTATAGATAGGAAGTATGGTCAAGCAGAAATTAATGGAGTTTTCAATGAAGTTAAAAATATGCGAAATAATAGAGTATGTCCTATATTTTCTGAAACTGGCACAATTGAGTATAGATCAAGAACTAATGTTGCCAACATCGAGGAGAGCAAAGTTAGGTTTTCTTTACAATATACCAACGACACAGTGCTTGTCAAAGAAATTATTTATAAATACTGGGATATTCTTAAACTAGACCCAGAAATTTCTAAACATGTAACATTTAAACCAGAGTTTGCCTTTAAAAATACTAAAAATCTGCATCAAATGTTATGTAGCTCAAACAATATGGTTCCTAATAGCCTAACAGAAGCTAAAGGAACTACTGTTTGTAGGAAATGCAATTATTGTGCCAATACTGAAAACATGAATACTTTTATACACCCAGTAACGGGTGAAATTTTTAATATAAAAGTGAACGCTTGTTGCGATACAAAACATGTGGTCTATATTGCCAGGTGCGTATTATGTTCGTCCTTTTATATTGGGAAAACGGACCGAATGTTAAAAGAACGCATCAGGGAACATTTGTATCAAATATGCATAAAAACAGAACTAAATGCGTTGTCTACACACATTATGCATACAGGTTCCACACACACTTTTAAATTTTCTGTCCTACAAACTATTCAAAGTAGTATTAGAGGAGGTGATGTTAGAAACATCACAGAGTCAGCAGAAGTACAATGGATTATAAAAACTAGGGCATACATCCCTCCAGGCTTAAATGATAGGATTCCGTTAAAGCCTATATTAAAAAATAGAAGGCATAGAAGATATTAGTTTTGTTCATACACATAGATGTGTTTTTATGTTCTGTGTCATATGATGATTTTTCTTTATTTTTAAAAAAGTTTTATCTATATGTATATGCACATATTTATCGATACATAAAATTGAAATGAGTTTACATGATTGTTTGTTGAGTATTTACAATTTTGTGTATTTATAGGAAGTTGTATATAAGAAAGGCTAATGATAACTATGCCTTTAAATAAGAATTAATTTTAACCTATGATTAATTGGATAATTGTTTAATAGCAAACTGTATATATAGTGGCTGTATGATAGTGATTTTTATTGGTTTGAAAAAGCTTATCAGCGAAAGCGCTCACCACCTTTTTATCTGAATAAACCTGTTTGCTCTTTACTTTGGATTATCATTTCCATTTTTGGCTTGCTGAACTTTTTACTAGGTCTGAACAGACTTATTACGTTTGGCTTTCTTAATATGGATTGTACAATGTGTTACAATTGAGGTCTGAAGAGACGGATGTACTGTACTGAGATCTGAAGAGACGTAACTAATATAACTGTTCTCCTTGGTGTGTCTTTAAGCAGCTTCAACCATTATTTTTACACTTAATCAATTATTATATTGGTGGAGTATTTAAATAGTGTTGAAGGATGGTGAAGTTGTTTCTGAGGAAGTTCACTGTAAAATTAAAGTGAATGAAAGCGCTAAAACAACTGGTTGGTGTCTCGTATTTGGCAGTGCATTTGGACTGAATTCATTGGTTCTTTGTGGTTTACTTGGTTTACTTGGTTCATTCACGTCCGCTTTGTTAAAAACAGTTTAGCTCTTTCATCCAGTTACATCAACTTGAACTTCATCAGAACCTGCATGACACAAAATCACCTCTGATTTATACTTTCTGGTAACAACATAATAAATTATCTTAAAGGCATATAGTCAATATATTTATGTGCAATAGACTTGTATTATTATTATACTCTGCGGTGGTGGTGCTGCGGTAGCATTGTCGCCTCACAGTTAGACGTTGCCCGTTCAATTCTCAGTTAGAGCGTCTTCTGTGTGTTGACATGCGTGAATGGGCATTCCTTCATTGAAGGTTGTGCGTTAGGCCCGGCAAGCCAGCACATAAAAATCTACTGCCAATCATTAGCGGACTGGAGTTCTGCTGTGGCAACCCCTAACCGGGAAAAGCCGAAAGACACAAACAAACAAAGACTTGTATTATTATATGTAAAAAAAAAAATCTATGTAAAAACACTTCTACACCTAAAATAGCCACAGTCTATAATAAAGTGCTAACATACCCACATATATATTTAAAAACAATAATAAATATGTTACTTGTACTGTATCATCCTAATGAAAATGGAATTTTCAATATGTCCATAATTAATCGACTCGTAAAAAACAGACCTAGTCACCAAAATAACTACTATAAATACATGAAAATATGAAAAATATATAGAATGTATAAGAAAAATATATGAAATACTTCAAAGTTGGAAATATTAATTTTTGAGATTTAAACAGCAAAAGTTAAATGCCTCTTTTTGGGTACTTTACTCTATCTGTGTTTACTGAAGGTCCAGAGCTCTGAGTTAAAGAATACTTAGGATAGAAACGTTCTCATTCAAACCTGGAAAATTTTGTGAATTTAAACAGAGCTGCCACACTAATTCCCTTAATTCAAGGAAAGTTTCCCAAGGAACACCCCTAGGATTTTGAGTAACCTTCTCAAAGGCACTAAATCTAAATGTGTTGTAATATGCGCAAAGTACTGTATGCTTGTATAATGCATTATTTATGTTATTTCTATGAATATCATAGTTGTGTTTGTAAATATATTTATTGAGAGGCTGCTCTTTCTTAATTATGTAAAATGTTCCACATGAGTCGCATATAACTATGTACACTACACCAGTGGACTGGGAATTACAGGAGCCAGCTGTAATAAACTCCTCCTCAAAAATAAATGGATGCTGCCTACATGATCTACATTTTGTTATTCCTTTTGTAATACTGGAACTCAGATAATTAGGGTTTTAAAAATGGTACTTTAAGTTTTTCCTCTCTTATATACAAAAACAGGGCTGTCCCCTACTGCAGCTATGGTGATCCAATCTGAATTGAACAACAACCAGTATTTCCAAATAATTTTCCTGACTTTTTTGTTTAAAGGATGGTGACCTAAAACCAAACTTTTGGAAAAGTCAGAGAAACTGTCCTTAAATTAAAGGAATTACTGTTGCAGTTCTGTTTAAATTAGCAAGATTTTCCAAGTTTGAATGAGAGTATTTCTATCACACATATTCTTAAACTCAGAGCTATGGACCTTCAGTTAACATAGACAGAGTAAAGTACAGAAAAAAGGGACCTTTAACTTTTGCTATTAAAACTCAACAATTAATATTTCCAGCTTTTGAAGTATTTTATGTATTTTTCATATACATTTTATATATTTTTCATGTATTTATAGTAGTTATTTTGGTGACTAGGTCTGTTTTTATGAATTAATTAATTATGAAGGTATTACAAATTCTATTTTCAATAGGATGATATGATACAAGTAGCATGTATTATTTTTTACTAAATATATATGTGTGTATGTGGGTATATATCAGAATATCAACATTTCACAATGTCGAAGCATCTTTATTCGACACAAAAATGTCGAACGCCGAGTTTGTCGAATGGCCAAAACAAGGCCAACAGACAACACAACATACCAACTAACATACCCTCCACACACCCCTAACTAAATATTCTAACTCTGAGACTGCACTACAGATGGGGAACAAGCAGGTGTGACAGAACGGACAACCGAAAGAAATCGATGTTTTGGCTGTTCAGCAAACTCAGCTTTTGACATTTTCGGGCTAAATAAAGGTGCTTTGACATTTTCAAATGTCGATAATCTGATATAGATCCTGTATATGTTAGTACTTTATTATAGGCTGTGACTTTTTTAGGCGTAGAAGTGTTTTTGCATATATATTTTGTATAAATGTTTATATATTTGCATATGCTAATACAACTCTATTGCACATGAATGAATTAACTATATGCCTTTAAGATAATATATTACATTGTTACCAGAAAGTATAAATCAGAGGTAATTTTGTGTCATGCTGTTTCTGTTGAAGTCAAGTTGATATAACTAGATGAAAGATCTAAACTGTTTTTAATATATCCTTTGTTACAATTAAAAAACTTTTGCTGGTTTCCTGTGCATGTCACAGTGACAGTTGGTTTGGATTAGTGAATTATTTAAGAAAAATAAAGAGTAGGTTATGGAAGTCAATGAAATTGGCAGTGCTAGCAATGATCCAAGCTGAATGACTGAAGGACATAAATGGGATTTATTCTGTCTTTGCATAATAAGAAAAGAAACAGCAAATGATATTTAATGTATAAAAGAAAACAGAAATACTGCAGAAAGATAAAATTAGTGCAGTAGTAACCGAATTAATACATAAGCATGAACATAGCGATTTAACATGGTGAAAAGACTAAGGGGATATCCAAGATTCACCAAACAACATGTATAATCCACTATTGATATACAACTTTGATCAGAAGGCAAGAAACATTAAACTGTGAGTGGTGCAGTGAATAAAATAATTCAGAATTTAAACCAACTAGCTTTGAAAGTGAAGGAATGATGTGCAAAAAATTATAATTTATGTATTATTTATTTATTTGCAGTTGGTTTACCAGGATAGTCCATTGGGCCAAAAGAACCCGTTTTCAATGGAGTCCTGGGGAGAAAAGCTCCAATACAGACAAAATTAGGTGCATACAAAGATTACAAAAAAATTACAAAACAAGAGATTGTACAGAGTAAAACATAAAACATTTAAGCTCACAATTCAAAAGCATTCAAATCAATACAGTATGATGAGGATAAATGAGAGGTAGGAAAATAGAAAGAGTAATGTGATATACATTTAGAGGAGTTATTCAAGCAGACATCAAATAACCTTACAGAGTAGATATACTGATGAAACATTAGGTTTGTTAGGTAGAGATGCATATCAAAAGTGTAAAGGATGATGAGATATAATAAATTTATGAGGGGAGGGAGCAAGAGCAATCCCATTGGGACCTCAGGTATGTATGGAGAGAGTTTTTGAACGTGTACCGGTTAGAGTTGGTACGAATGGATGGTGGGAGTGAGTTCCAGAGGCGGGCAAGGTTGAAGGATAGTAAGTGTTTACCTGGGGGATGAGATGGTTTATGGACTTCTAATAGGTTTTGATTGTTAGACCTTAATACTCTATTTGGTAGGTGCATTTTGAAGGCAGAAGACAGGGAGGGACAAAGAGAAGGACTAAGAATGAGCTTGTGAGCGAAAGTCAGCTGTATATAAGTGAGATGATTAGGTAGTTCGAGCCAGTTTAGGGTTTGGAGAGAGGAACAGTGGTGGGTGGAGGACCTGTGTCCATTTGCGAATTTGGCGATTTTATTATAGCAGGAGGAAAGCTGTTTTTTTAGAGAGGACTGAAGATTGGTCAGTAGTGGGGCCCCATAGAGAAGGGAGGGGATGAGAAAAGAGGAAGCGAGTGTGATTTTGGAGGAGCTTGTAAGGTACTGATTCTGATGGTAGAGCATACCTAGTTTTTGATGAGTTTTTTTAATATTTAGTTGTAGATGGGAGTTGTAGCTAAGCCTATTATCAATTTGTACACCTAGTAGCTTAGTTTCAGTCACTAGTTCAAGAGGTAAGTTATTTTGGCTGGTAATTGAGAAAGAGTTTATATTGAAGGAAGTGGATTTGGAGGGGGTAAATACCATAAGTTTTGTTTTGGAGGCATTGAGTGCCAAGTGATTTCTTTTCATCCACTGTTCGGTAATTGAAAAAGCTTCCTGGGTAAGTGTTTGGAGCTGAGAGGAGGAGGTGGCAGAGCAGATAATGATAGAATCATCTGCATATTGGATGATGTTTGCAAAAGGAATTGATTTGTGGAAATCGTTTATAAATATATTAAAGAGGAGGGGACCAAGAATAGATCCTTGAGGAACTCCAGTGGGGGTACTGAGGAAAGGGGAAGTGGCCTTTCTCCATATTACAGCTTGGTTTCTATTTGATAGATAGCTAGAGAACCAATTTATGGAAGAAGGAGAGAGGTTAAGTTTTGACAGTTTGGTTAAGAGCAGATTGTGTGAGATAGTGTCAAAGGCCTTGGAGAGGTCAAGTAGTAGGGTAGAGACAATGTGGCCGGAATCACGTGCTGTGTTAACAGTCTCAAGGAAGGATAAGAGGGCTGTCATAGTGCTGTGGTTTGGCCTGAATCCATGCTGTGTAGGAGTTATAAGGTTGTTGTCTAAGAGATGTGGCAAGAGTTGAAGGTGGACACACTTTTCCAGAAGTTTAGAAATAGGGGACAGGATAGCAATAGGGCAAAGTTGTTGATGCTACAATTGTTGCCTCCTTTGTGTAGAGGGATGATGAATGCTTGCTTCCACAGTTGGGGCACAGTGCATTCATGAATAGAGCAGTTGATTAGAATGCTGATGGGATAAGCAATAGCATCTGCAGCTATGCTTAGGAAGTAGGAGGGAATGGTGTCAGGGCATTAGTGCAAGGCTTCAGTTTCTGAAGAAGTTTCTTTATGAAGGG
>NC_056735.1:1804143056-1804298056 GCF_019279795.1 Protopterus annectens
CCCCTAGAACTAGTGATATTAGGAGGAAAGGTGGCGGAATACACGTAATGTATAATGACAGCATGTAAGAGTCCTAAACAGCATGTACCTCAGACAATGTGTATGAATACATATGTGCTCTGGGTCCGTCAATGTGTCAGGTTAATAGCACAAACCTTCTAAATGTGTCCCTGAGATCGTTATGCAGTGTCCCTGATTCAGTGTTCTTTCTTCCCCATTCGTATAAGAGGTCTGATAGTGAGAGAAAGCACATGTTCAGCCGACTACCTTAGAAAGTTGATAGAATAATAGGTTTGGGGTTACCACCTGTACACCTTTGTGAGGGACACTCCCCTTTGGGCAGTTGTGTCCTGCAACATAACTGTAATTATGGCAAATGTCCTGTGATTTAGGACAAAGATTACCTGTATTGTCTGTAGTAGTTGCATAAAACAATTATTTTGTACCTGAAACACCTAAATGTTATAAGTAACAGTATAAGCAACTATAATGCTACAAGAGTAACCTTTTATTTAGGCAAAACAGTGAAGTACTCCCCTTTCTACTGGCTGTGGGTATGTGTTGCCCTGCAAAGTCTGACGTCACTACATACAGGTCCTATAAGGGTGCCACCTTTCCAAATGGCCAATGTGGGACATGTTCTGTAGAAATGTCAGACTTTCCAGGACAAAACATACCTACAGCCATGCATAGTACAGGACTATACTTATTTGCACAAATAAAAGCTTAATCTATTTACATTTGAATTGCTTATGCGACTTCACATAACATATATAAGTTTCATACATAAAATAACTGTTTTATGCAACTATTAATGAAATGTAGAATTTAATAATGTCCTGTAATCAGGGCATTTGCTATGTCTTGATTATTTTTGAAGTGTCCCTCGCAAAGTGGGACAGGTGGTAACCCTAAAGTCTCACCTTGGCCAACTGAAAAGGAGGCAAACCTATAATAGGTATGCGATAGCATGACTCGGCCAATGGATGTGGCTCCCACAACCCAACTACTTGTCTCTATTGAAGAATTTCGGTTCCCATGCATCAGCCAGATGGGAGCAGATTGTATGCGGAACACACAAATATGATTAATTCACTGTACAAGCCACTGATTCCATACAGTTGAATGCCATGCCATTGCCTAATGGGTAGCCATTCCCGATACTGTAGTCAGGAGTGGCCTTAGGTCAACTGGTACCCTAGGCTAAGGGCACAATGGCACCCCCCACTACACTACCCAGTGCCCCCATTCTGGTCTACCTACACCAAATAAATGCTGGCAAAGTGCCCCCACTAAATAGGTGCCCTAGGCTGCCGCTTAGTTGGCCTATGCCTAAGGCCGGCTGTGACTGTAGTCATATAGTCTGATGTGATAGGCATCACAAGGTGGGAGCACATTATATGAGGTAAACACAAATATGAATGATTCACTGGACAGGCCACTGATTCCGTACAGTCGAACGCGATGCTGTCACCTAATGGGCAGCCAATCCCGATACTGTAGTCATGTAGTCTGATGTAATAGGCATCACAAGGTAATATTGTGATCCTCGCTCCCACCCAGGGGTGTGAGTGACAGATGCAAGCACCAATGTCGGTGCATTTGCAAGTGTGGGAGTGAGCGGATGTAAGCGTGTTTGGCTACCAATATGTGTAACCAGAGGTCAGCAGTGCTTAACACCACGCAAACCCATGCACACCCGCTCCCAGCTGCTTTAATGTGCCTTACTCCCTCCGTATCCAATGGGCTTGTTCTACCCTGCAACCAAATAAATGTCCTTTGCAAGGGTCGGAACCAGGACCCTGCACACACAGCTAATGCATATTGCCAAAACGCCATGGCAGATATACAGACAATGGACAGTGCCACAAACATATCATACAGCACAGTCATTCAACAGTATAGGAATGTACCCCATCATATAGATGTATATGTGAGTGTTTATGTCCAGCATATAGGTACCTACATATATAGAGATGTATCAGTAACATACCATGTGGCAACAAAGCATTACAAACAAATGTAATGGGAAACACCAGCGACGCCTGTATTATGCAGTGGTGTTGCTCTATGTGATCACAAGACACCCTCAGACAGACATGTGTCATCATACATGCAAATAGTTGTACATTGGCCGTATACATCACAACACAACAGTACCTGTCCAATCATTATGTGTGAACAGTACTCTCACAAGGTGCTGTGTGCAACATCATCATCATGATAAAGGTAAATGGGGTAACCATAGAGGGGCTGGTAGTGTTGTGTGTACAATGGGGTCGTCCTCATCACGTGTACCTGGACCATGTAGGGGTGATGTGCATACCAGGATCATGCACCTGAGGGACAGGGGTGAGGATAACAGGAGTATGTTGTGATGCATATTACAAGGGTTTTATGTGTCCAGTGGGCATATGTGTGTAATGGACAGCTATGTATAGGGCAGATGTTGTCCTAGGAGATGATTGGCCTTATGTGTCCATAGGTGAGGGTCAGATGTTGGGGAAGGAGTGTAGGTATGGCCGTGGAGAATAGGTAGGATCACGGAAAAGACAGCATACAGGGTTGGTATATGACACATGTGAGGGAGATACACCCTGGACGGGGATGGGTCTTCGGCATTCAAAAGCCCATGGGAACAGTGGGATGGAGGTCCCCAGCCAAGGGCAACTGCCAACTGCACCTACATAGCTGCAAAGGAGGAAGTGCTGGGGGCTGTCCAGGAGGGGCAGCATCACCCTGTAAATGTGACCTCCACCCTTGAACTGGCATATCTGGCTTCATAACCCCTTAGGAAGCCACCAACGCAACACGTCTGGGACCGCACGACAGCAGATATATACCTGTCTGGTCCTGCGCCCAGGGAGGACATGCTCCATCCTCAGTGGTGGCACCACCAGAAGGTTGTGCAGAGCCAACAGAGGTTAATGTCTATGGCTGGGCCCCACATGTGCTAGTGCCCGGTGCCATGGTCAGCCGATGTGAGACAGGAGGGTCTACAGGGATGTCCCAACCCATTCAGCCTATGGTGTTGCGTTATAAACCCACATATGGCTTAGTGATAGACAACAGCATACAGGATTACCTACGACAGTATGCATAGATATCACCAGCAACCCAACATAACAAATGATATACATTTGCAGAGGGAGCACAACACATGCATATATACTGCATGCCAATGTACAATGTGTAGTAGACATGTGACTGCAGCTATGAACAGTTGCCCATTATTGGCTTGTCACTGGGAATCCCACACAATGTCTGTCATACCACCGTCTCATATGACACATGTCCAGTCAGGGATGCGATGGCAGTAACACATCCCTATCATCATGTACTGTCCGCAATCCTCACACCATGCTTTTGCTGTGCACAGATGTGTGTTCAGTATGTAACACAGGAAACAATTGGTTGCACACACTGACCAGTTCACAGATGGCCATACAGATGGGGGTCCCTCATGAACAGAGTACTGTCATGTCTGAATTATAACATGCAGAATAGCCATTACCACACACATGTTAAACAGGCAGTAGTCTCAATGCAGCATAGCTACAATTACATTCTGTAGTCATGTGTGGCACATCACCCTCCAGTCTTTAGGCTATTTCCCACTGTGGAAAATGATTGAGGTACATCCATATATCAGCTGTGATGCCGTGTCAGAACACCACATCCAGGTACCACTCACAGTGACTGCCGTGGCCAGATAACAACATGTTTCCCTAGATAGTGTACTGTGTTTATAACGCAGATGGCTATGAGAACACCATCACAGCTGTACCACATACAATCAGCTAGAGGAGGACTGCAATAGGTGCAGAGGCCATCACCTGACCATTTCCATCACTTACAATACACATGCTGCTGCTGTGCAGGTGTACACCTTGACATCAACCAGAGAGTGTGTGGGTGGGACAGGCAATGTACACCAGGGAAGGGCTTGGAGACTTAACCATAAGCATCATCTGCCACACGTCAAACAGTACAGGGGTCAAACCCCTGACTACTCATTACTATTACTTGTGCATGACGTTATTACATGTGCACAAAGGCGACATGTTGCTGTGATGTAAGAACATGTGTGTAGGTGAGTGACATCTGCAACAGATATAGTAGACATACATTAGGTGTAGCACACATGTCTGTCCACGTGAACAAATGCCATTGTCACCACAACCACACTCTCTAATGGACATGCATTGACACCTTTGCCAGGGCCACAAATACACAACGTACCTACTTTGCCACACTACAGTAATGCACAGGACCACATGGGGATATCTGGAGGTTCTATGGGCTAGGGCATGTGAAAGTGCTTGACAACTGTTAGAATGCCAATGAGGTTTATACTGGGAGTGACTGTGGTTGGGAGCATCACAACCCACATGCAGACATAAAGTGCCAGTACTGGCATGCAGGTATGCATTGCTCCATGGGTGTGTAGTGTTTGGCTGTGCAAGATGGCTGTAGAAGGCTGGGTGAGGGGTAATCCTTGGCATCACATCACCCGACAATGGTGTGTAGTGCAGGGGTGTAGTGTCTGCAATGTCCCACACAGATGGGTACTGCATTATCTGGCCTGACATCCTGGTTACCAATGTGTAGGGCCATAGCTTTGCAATGCATGCCATGTCTGTGTTTGATAGTTCTTCACATGGACATTGCCTGGGATGTGCATGTCCCACAATACTGTACAGTGACATGTACAGGTGTACCTGGTTTGGCAGACACATGTTGTGTACACAGCCTGTTATTCTCCAATATGGCAATACTGGCTTGGTGTGGCAAAACCTGCTTATAGTGAGCAGGTTGGCCCTGCACCTACATGGATAGTATGATACAGGTATTCCGTGGTGTCAGTGGCATGGGTCCATACAGGGCACATGTGTACAGCATTGTCTGGCCTTTGTGGATCACATTTGATGGCACCACATATGTTGCAGGCATTCAGTGTGGAACATACTGAAGGCACAATGTCCACATATATGTGCCTATTGTACTGCTGTACAGGGTGCCATGTCCTCTGCAGGCCACTGCATTCACACCATGCCTACTATCTGTCATCAATGTGCATGGTACTAGCAACATAGTGGGATATCCTAGGCAAGTTTGTTTGTGCATGGCACATGGGTGCAGGACATATACCAGGTACTAGTAAGGCTGCATACTTAGTTCACCAGGCCTTTTGCCAGATGTATGGGTATGGCTTGCCAACACAGTCCCGTGGCTGACTGACAGCTGTACTCCTCATGGGGTGGCCAAGATGGCTACCATATAGGAAAACTACAAAACCCGCTCCCAAACATGTCCAATGGTCAGACAATCATGGCCACCTCTACACAGGCTCTGACGGACAAACACACACTTGTCATGTCCTGTATACAAACCCCTACTGTATCACACTGCAGCAACATGCGTTTAGGCCACACACTACGGTGAATACTACAAATCACTGTACTTGTCTCACGCAGACACACACACACACACACACACACACACACACACACACACACACACACACACATAGCAAGTCTGGGATTAGAATACCGACCTAACTACTTTACTACACTACAGTATTACGCAGTTACAGAATGCGCTACCAAGATTACTGTGACACAGCACTCCCAGAGGTGTATTTGCAGATGGGTGACATCATCATCCTTGCCAAAGGTGGGTATAAGAAATGTATGGAGTGTGGCGGTCTAAAAGCCAGTCCTCAGGTAAATGGGGACACACACACACACAGCAAGTGTGGGATTAGAACACTGACTTAACTACTTTATTACACTACAGCATTATACGGTTACAGAATGCACTAATGAGATTACTGGGACACAGCACTCCCAGAGGTATATTTGTAGATGGGTGACATCATCAGCCTTGCCAAAGGTGGGTATAAGAAATGTATGGAGTTGTGAGCAGTGTGAAAGCATTACTCAGTCCTCAGGCAAATGGACACACACACACACACACACACACACACACACACACACACACACACACACACACACACACACACACACACGGCAAGTGTGGGACTAGAACACTGACCTAACTACTTTATTACACTACAGCATTATGCAGTTACAGAATGCGCTACCAAGATTACTGGGACACAGCACTCCCAGAGGTGTATTTGTAGGTGGGTGTCATCATCTGCCCTGCCAAAGGTGGGTATACGAATTGTATGGAGTGTGAGCAGTCTAAAAGCAATTCACAGTCCACTGGCAAATGGGGATAGACATACACACACACACACGCCAGTGGTGGGAATGGAACACCTGCCTATTTACATATTACTATTACAATACTACATACTTACGAGTCGAGTCACAGAGATTACACATTTTAAGGCTGTCATTATGACCTTCTATGAATGCGGACATCAACAGGGACGCTGGCAGTTAAGATGTTCATACCTGTGAACCTGTGTGTTTAAAGTAGGAATCTATCCTGACCTGGAGTATGCCCATCTGTGGAATGGATGACTACTACCACTATACAGGGTTACAATAACCATGCCCATACACAGAGGCACATAACCGACACAAGGTGTCACTGGGCATGCTCACACACTTAGTAGCACAGGGCTGTTTGGAATGCACTATGTGTCCATCTACACAAGGATATACTGGGCAATCTCATACACTTAGTAGCACAGGGGGCATGCTCACACACTTAGTAGCACAGGGCTGTTCGGAATGCACTACTATGTGTCCATCTACACAAGAATATACTGGGCATGCTTATACACTTAGTAAACACGGAAGGCCACAGTGGCCATGCTATTACAGATAGATGTAAAGAACACATTGTAATGGGCTCTGGTGTTAGTAGTTGTCATTGTTAGCAGGAACATTGCTCTACATATAATTGACACCGGTCTTTTACACAACGTCTGCTGTCATTCTGGGATGACATGGCTGACAGTAGATAGGTCTTTGACACATATCACATGCATCCATGATTCAAGGGAGTGGGGATAATACCCAAGTTGCATCCGCCCACACAGTGCCATTCCAAGGCAAATGTCCTAAACACAGGATAACTCCCTGACACCTACAGGACAGCTGCATTGTTTTCCTATGCTAACCAGTGCTAGATGTGTAGCGTCCTCACAGCTGGTCACTGTAGATCCAACAATGGGGAGTACTGACATCTGTGCAGTGAGGAACACCTGGCTGATGTCTGATGGCTCTGTAGTGCACAATAGCACTCCCACCATATACTTCAGAACCTATCACTGCCACCATATACCTCAGAACAAGACATGTGGGCCATAACACAGATATGGACCACTCCAGGTGGTGTCCCCAGATACATAAAGGCCACTCACATGTATTGACTGGTACCCCCACGAAAGGCATCACAGATAAGTCATGTGCAGGACACAGTGTCACATGTGCATCCTAGGATGTAAACCTCAGACACCACCATGCCCTCGGACCACCAACACACATCCATACATGTTGTAGGACATATAAGTGTACACCACCATCTGACCCTTGACCTGTGTACTGTACCAAGCTCTACATCAACTGTAGAGAGTACCCATTGTACTGACACAGTTGCAACATGTGTTATGCAATGCAATGATACCACTGTCTGTAACCAGGTTAGATGTATACATACCAGGGGCCCTCGGTACATTCCACCATTAGCAGATGACCGTTGCTGTACACCAGTACACACCCTCATGTATGGATATGACATACATGTACCTGCCCTGGGTATGCACATGCCACACACACACACACACACACACACACACACACACACACACACACACACACACACACACACACAGCATACATGTAAATAGCATAGCTGTTGTGTTTTGTGCAAACAGGTGGCTACAGCCATTACACACATGCCCATGGAATGTAGGTCCATGGCTGATGAATGCTAACAGTACATAAGGTGTGATATCAATGTTGACAGAGGTAACATTCCCTCTGTACCGGTTACCCATTACACCCCCTCATATCATACAACAGTCCATGTGTCATGTATGTCATTACACATGTCCACCAATTGCAATGCCTACAAACATGCCCAAATGTCAGGATTGTAGGACCTACACACCTGTACACATAGTGTTGTGCATTCGGATAACATGCATGTGCAATTGCTGATGTATGCAGGTAACGTGTATCCTAGTACATCATGCAGTTGCAATGCAGCCTCAACATTGCCAACTGTATATGGTGATATGCTGAATGTACAGAAAGATGTACCTCAGGTATGGACAGATGTGTGGAAATAATTAAGTGGTAGGGCATCTTTGCAGATGGATGTTTGGTGTGAACAGCTCACAGGTGTGTCACTAGTGGTCCTACAATAACCTGTGTAACCGGTAAGCAATGGTTTCATTAATTGAAGGACATAACACACAACTTAGACAGCGGTCAGGGTGATAGCGAAGGTAGATCACTTGACACCTGTTAATAGTTAAGACATCACATATGCATATATCAGCACTGTTGCCACAGGAAGCATCAGTACAGTTTGTAACACATGCAATACTGCTTTACATCTGCCATACATATCATGAGCTAGGCAAGTCTGGGATTCACAGTACTGGCATGTGTGGTTGCGTGTGTGTCCATATATGTCATGTATGGTGGGGAATACATCTCAATTGTTACTCACTCTCCTGCACACTAGTGTACACATCTGTACAGTCTGCAATGTAGAAAGCAGGACATAGGCAGGGGCATGTATCTCACACATGTGAGGTATCTGTATGTGCGTGACATAGGTGTATTCAATACTGAATGTCACAGTGTGTGTATGTAAGGCTGTCTGGTCCCTGGGGTGAGGATGTATGCTACCATACTGAACTGATAAGACCCCTCCCCCATCCAGGCGATGTATTCTACTATGCGTGTTGATGTCCCTGATCTTAGGCCATACTGACTACCTGTACATGTGTATTCTCTGTGGCACGTCATGTAAGTGCACAGTACTGTAATGTTGATTTGCACATAGGCAGGGGTCCTCACCTCACCAGTAGCAACTGTGTGCAAGTGTGTGTTACTGTGTCGGTGAATCTGTAAGTGTGTGGGTGTGTTACTGTGTCACTGAATACATGTGTGTCAATACCTGAGTGTGTGGGTGCAGTTGTGTGTTGGCATCCTGCCATGGGAACATGTATTACTGATTCCCAATGAGGCATCACACTTCCCACTGGCCTCTACCCTTGTAATCAGCTAGACCACTCCCTTACCTCACCACTCCATGTAACTGTACCTGTGATGTCACCCTTAATGGATGGCATGTCTGTAGCCACAGAAGCTTAATACATAGCTATCATGCTCTTGTATCAGTAGACGTGTTTGGAACGTGGGACATTCTCACTGGTATGTGGCAGCTACACGGTGCATGCTGGTATATTCATACATACCTGTGAGTAGTCCACATTGACATATGGGTTACTAACTGAAAACACTGACATCCACCGGCACGTGCAATTAGACCTGAAGGAGGACAGCAGAACATCATGACCAACATGTAGTTACTGTTGTTACACAAGATACATACTGTTAACAGTACGGAATGCATTGTACACCTGTAGTACATGGTATTTCTGCTGCCTGTCAACAGTACTCAACAACTGTAAACTACACTTATCTTCCTAGTCTATTCACCCTGTGCATCAGACCATATGAGCATGTCCCTGCACCGATGGTGTGGATGTCAGGGATGCAGCACAGGCATCATCATATGCACAGGGTGATAATGTTTGCCAGAGGCCTAGGCTGCACCATTGGATGACATCATGTGTGTGGGTTAGGGCCTTTGATCTAACTAGGCGTGTGTGGATGTTATGCATGTGTGTGTTGTGTGTGTTCCAGTGTGTGCATGTATGTATGCACACAGTTCTGCCATGTGTCTGGCCTACACAGGGGTATTATTGACAGCTGCAGACTGTACAGGTGAGGTTTTACAGTTCACGGTGTGCGGCCACAGACATGTGACCTGTGCCTGCCAGGGGTTGCGCGGGCACTACCAAGCAGAGGTGCAGATTGGGTACTGTCTGATGTCACTTGTCCACTGGAACCGTGTCCCTGTTGGGATCATCCCAGGCCACGTGCACGTGGCCTGCTGTGTCATGGTGTGGACAGCACAGCACCAGATGCACTGCTGCTGCTACCGCCACTATGGGAGCAGACATGTGAGGTAGCTCGTACATGTAGACCTGAAACAGGTGATGTAGCAGGCCTACATCCATGTGACCGACGCCTCACTCCTACCAGATGTTCCAACACAGACAGCTCACACTCGCGGATTGTCATGCCACAGTCAAGGACTCCAACTTTGTCACCCAACCATCCATCCAAAGCTTCAGCAATCTGTTGTTGAGCATTTACCATTGCCTGGATGTTGTTGTTTAAAGAACGGACAGCAGCCCTCTGAAGCCTCTGATCTTCTTTATTGTGCCATTCAGCACATGCCTGTGCCTCCATTACAGCCTGAAACATGCATCTGGTGACACCAGCTGTTTTGCTCTGTCTTGCAGGAGCATGTTGGCCAGAGGACCTTCTATGAACAGCACTGGCCACGTGCCTGTGTGGGGCACTACCAGTCAGTTGGCTGACACCATGGTGTTCAGGCATACCTTCCATAGCCCCCACACTTTCCTGTTCCAACCTACCATGCACCAACTGTCCTTCCTCTATGGCCACTGGAGATGAGGTATGTGCAGGCATGGGATGTGTGTGCGGCAATGAGGGGGATATAGCTGGAATGGCAACCAATGGCACAGTTTCAGCCCCTGACAACTCTGCCTGTGACTCAATCATACGCTAATCATCACTGCTAGAGTCTGTGGGGACACTAACATCAGATGTACCACAGGAGGGCAACGCATCTACATCACCTGTGAGGGCAGACAAGAACTGTACATTACATTCTATACAATAGACACACACAGAGACACACACGCATGTGATATGACAGAAGGCATGCAACATGCATGTGATATGGCAGATGGCATGCAGCGCAGACAAAAATAGTGGTAGTTATCATGCATCCCTGGGTTGCACACAACAGCATGCATGTGTCATAGCAGATGGCATGCAAATTACACAATCATAGTAGCAGTTAGCATATATCCATGTGTTACACCATGTAGACAAGCATAGGTTAACAGTACACCTGCCTGATGTGTGGCATATGACCTTGATAATCACATGTAGTACGACATGTGATCTGCTGACATGTGCAATGACATGCATACATGTTTAACATAATGGTGTCCTGTCAAGTATACAGTGGGGCAATGGTGTCCCAATGCAGTGTTGACTGTTCACCCTACAGATATACTGCACATTTAGCTGATGTGCATGGCCATTGCAGGGAATCATGAGGCATCTCTATTGCTATACAGTGTGAATTACAGACACAGTTCATAGCCATGACTGTGTTCAGATACAATACATATATATATTATGGAATGTGACCCATGTCACTGAGGTGTATACACACTAAACCATGATGTGGAAGTTGTGACACAGGTCACTGATGGGTATACGAATGACACCCCTGCACATCTGCAACCATATTGCTGCTGCCTGGCAACTATGGCCAGACATGGCAAACACGTCAGTACACCATGTCCCACATGACATCTGTGTACCACACACACACACACACACACACACACACACACACACACACACACACACACACACACATGAGGAGCAAGTATGACATTGATGTCCGACACCAGCAAGGGGAATGTACTGTATCTGTGGGCTGATGTGGATACTGTACAGGTGAATGCTGTCATGTCGTGACACCCTCAAGATGTTCAACACATCTTATGTGGTGGATTGATGTTACACCTACACAAGATGTGCACAGGCCTGTAGGATGTCTAGTGTTCCACATCTACAATATAACCATTGCACAAAGGCCATAGTTGGACCATGTGTAGCCATTGTACGACAGGGTGTACACACAAGCACATCACGTCTACTGTGTGCGTTGCTCTATGTCTCTGGCCATTCTCCATAGCCATGTGTGTACATGTGTTGGCCAAATTATTGTCACGGGCATCTATTTCACATGTCTGTGTTGTCCCATATGGCATACACCTATAGATGTCATATGCTCCACTGACAACAGGGTTATGCAGACAAAGGGTGGTATGTGAGATATGTTTTCAGGTTAGGTAGGCAGTGTTGTATCCAGGCCACTAGATGTCATGGACATGTCAAGATAGCACATCACATTGTGTGACATTCATAGCAGGGCTATGATCCACATCAATGAATCCTGTGGGCTGGCCATACTCCAGCCCACTGTGTAGTACTGTTTGTATTCCCCACATGTGTAGTTCTGATCTGTAGTACATGTCCCTACAGTGAACAGCACCTCCACCATTATATGCACAGCTGTCCACATATCTGGCAATGACAGTTTGTGAGGATTCATGTTGGTGACATGATTCATATAGTTTGCAAGTGTTGCACATGGGTAGGCATTGTGATGCATTGCAGGTCCGACCTGTATATTGTGACAGGACCATACATTATGTGTACATGTTGTAAATGGCCACATGGCAGATAGATCTGTGCATTATGATTCCTGATAAATAATAACAGTCTCACCTGCAACAGGCTGCTGTTGCAGTGGAATGCCAGAGGTACCTAAATAGGAGTAACACAGCAGTATGAGCATTATCCATGCCTGTATAATGGCTACAGGGCGCAATGTGCATGTTAACACATACACCAGTACATTAGACTATACTATGGTGTATGCACATGTGTGCATACACAGAGTAGCATACTATAGTATGTGGCATGTGTGTATACATGCCTTGCATATGATGTTACATTACATATTGTACAGTGACACATGCAACTATATGGAATATAGTTGTTATAGGTGCAGTACTGACTTACCAGTCAACTCCAGGCTCAGTGGTTTAGAGACACCCACCTCCACAATATCGGCTAAGGCTTGTGGAGGTGGTTCTGCAGGTGTCCCCAGGTTGGCCAGTAGCTCCTCGGTACGTGTGAGTGGGGGCTGGGTTGGTGGCCCACCACCTGTTGCACCTTGCTCCCTGGTGATTGCATTCACACACTGTTTCACCCATCTAATGAGGTCTGTACAGTGTCTGCACACCTGCTGGTATGTGCGGTTGTGGCCACCCACATCATTAACCCTCCTGCAAAGTTCCATCCACAGGGCATCCCGCTGCTGTGCATCCTGTGGCACATGGCTGAACAGGATATCATGATTGTTAAGTAGGTATGGGATGAGGGCCTCATTCTCCAAGCGGGTAAAAGGGGGTAGCCTTGCATGCGGCATACCTGGAAGACATAATGATGGAGACAGGTCACGGTAACTCACAGAGCTACAGCTGAACATACATGTGTATTGCATTTATTATGTTTAAATAGTTGTATTTGCAAACCTACATGACACTGACGTGTTTGTGTCACACACATGTGACACCCAATGGTGAGTGGATATTATCACCATATATGTGTGTGTCACCTGATTACATTGCTCATACTCCATGTGGATGCTGTCTTGATGTGGGCATGTCTGTTTGCCTGTACTGGTGTTTCTACCTATCAGCACATGGCTAGATGTGTCCACATTAATGCAGTCAACCTTGATGCTGTGTATATGTCACATATAAAGACTTACACTGCCTTAACAGACATGACCTGTGACCCTGCAGACTTGCTCACATAAGGTTTTACATGTATGTATTCTGCCATATACATCTACATGGCACTGTACAGCAATTCAACATCCTGCCATGTATCACCTGTGTTGCACATGTGATACACATAGAAGACTGGCTAGCCAGATGGTATTTGCAGGGATGGATATCAACTATAGCATGTACAGTCAAAGTCAACTAGTGGGCTATATGCCAGGGGCCATGTATGAATCTAGGATGAAAGGTTGCCTGGCAGTAGCCGACAGGTGGGTCTGTGAGGACAGGTGGAGCAGTGCCACATTACTAATCTACAGGGTTAATGATACATTTACCATGCGGTCATCACACCATGTCTGAGAGGGGAGCGATGTGCAGCTTTGATGGACAGGAATGCATAGTATGGCAGGACTATGTAAAGTGTATGGGACAAGGATCTGTCCAGCATGTGGAAGGTGGATGTCCATGAAGTATGTGTTTGAGATTAGGATGCATACATATAGCATGCTCAACATCACTGGGTTGGACATGAATTTATTCAGGGTATGCATCATGCTACATAGTGGAGATGGGGAATGGGAAGGCTGGTGTAGGCCATCTGCACATGGCCAATACCCCTTAAGGGAAATATGTCATCTGATATGGGTCACTTGAGTGTTGTGTATGGCTGGACAATGATCTCTAAATTCATGGATAGCACCTTGTCATTATTAGGGTTGCCACATATGACTACCTGACAGGTGTGGTTATGTAGCTATCACAGGAAAGACAACTGCCCAGCTGCATCCCTTACACACAAGTGTCCATTATGTTGACCGCTGCCTAGGTGGTAGTTCATGGGTACAGGGTTATTAACATAGGGGTGATAATGCTATATGTAGCTGTCAAATTGAGGCCATATGTTGCACACACCTCACCCACAAAGCTCCTTCTGTATATTGTCCACAACACTCCTGAGTCGGCTATTGCTCCTAGGTCATAGTCATTTGCATACTTCAATAGGCAGATGCCTTCTGTTTGTTTGTGAGGTATGGACTACAATGAGGGGGAACACAATTCATTAACCCTGGCATACTGTAGCTGCCACTGGTGTGATGAGCATGTATTATTCAGACACCTTCTGTAGTGTTGATTCTGCCAGCAGTCCCATTGCAAAACACTCCTGTGGCATAGGAATGTACATCTAGTATACCGAGTGTAGGTGGTGCACAGTATGGGTGATGCTGTCCTATGACCTGGCAAGGTTATGATATGCAGTGTGACATCAACCTTACTGTCATCTACATCTGTACTGCTGACATAAATTATTTGATCAAGGTTCATGGCCTTCTAGACCAGACTCAGCAGGGCATTAGTGCAGTACTTCCCATTATCAGTGGTGTCTCCCCCTTTGTGGGTTATGATACCTGTTGGTGTGCACCATTCAGTCTGTACACAGCCTGACATGGAGCTATGTTATACATGATATGTATGTGGAGAGCATCTTGTTTTGCCATATGTGCATGATACAACCTGTGATGTGGACAGATCCCATGTAGCCTGAGTGCAGCTTGTACCTGCATAGTTGTGGGTACAGGGGCCCTTTGGTGTACATGGATATATGCTTGTGTACCTGTTGGGGGGGGCGTGTGTTTATGTTATCTAAGACCTTATCTGGATTGCTTATTCATGCTCAGCACTTGTTCAGAACTTGTAAGCACTATGTAAGCTAATAATTACTATAGCACTCAATTGTCCTCATTACCTGGAGGTAAACAGGTTTTGTACATACTTTTCTCACTTGCTTAGAGTAAAATAGCTCTTGTACTCACTTTCCTCACTTATCTAGGGGAAAGTAGTTCTATATTCAGGCATGTCCAACAGTCAACTGCCAGTGTTCTCACCTGTCTATCTGATGAATCTGGATATCTTGAGGCAATGTACACATTGCCTCATGTACACAGACAAGCCTCTCCACATACCACCCAACACTACAACCTGTGAGAGATGCACTCATCTAGCCAAACTGGAGATAAAGCTCTCTCCAACCAAGCCTGACCCTGACAGTCATGTGGAGAAGGTAAACATTTGAACCACACCACTCTCATCACATAGTCTCACTGAATCTACCCCACCATTAACTGGGAAAACTACTTGTGTACCAACTCATTAACTCAACGCTTTCTGGAATTCATAATCACCAATGCCCTGGATCAACATATCCACACACCCACCCGGGGCAACAATATCCTAGACCTAGGCATTACCAACATGAGTGACTGGTGCTCCACACATGAAGTCAACTCCTTGTTGGTCCGATCCGACCATGAGCTGAACACCATTGATCTCCACATACTGCCCCCTCCCCCATTAAGGGAACCACAGTATAATATGTCTACAAAGCCAACTTCATGCTTCTTAAGACAGACGTGGTGAACATCATGACACCCATGCAGATGGACAATACTGTTACAATTGCTGAATCCTACACAAATGCACTCTATAAGCACTTATATGAGTGCATGGATTGTGCTATCCCAAACAGAACCAATACACTATACTCCTAATTAAGGAAACCAATCTGGTGGTCCCCTGCCATAAACAAACTGTACTACAGGAGGAAAACACTGTTGCAAATGAGAGTACAATCCCATGTGTGGAGGAGCTCCTTGGTCAGCCTCAGTAAAAAGGTGAGATCCCTCATAAGATCCTCCAAAGCTAGCTACAAAAACAAAACCGCCACTAATTCCAACAACAACCACAAAGCATTCTATAGCTATGTCACATATCTCGATGTCAACAACCAGATCTGCTCTGAGTTGCAGCACAAAGGCACGAACATTACATAACCAACTGATATTGGCAACATCCTGGCAGATAGGTTCAGTGCTACCTTTCCCCCCTCCCTATCAAAGCTGCACACTCTAAAGCCAATATCACAGCATCCATGGGACCGGACAATATCCCAGGCTGTGTTTTACATGGACTTCAGAATGCACTGGCTCCCCACCTACGCACCATGTTCAATAATAGCCTTGCATCGGGCTTAGTGCCCCCCTGAATGGTGCACAACAACAGTTATCCCACTCCACAAAGGTGGCACCACAATGAACCATGGGACCTATTGCCCTATAAGCCTGACTAGCCTGGTCTGTAAGGCTATGGAGCACATCATGGATCTTAGTCACAGAGACATTGGGTACCTCCAAACCATTTGACCCCTCCAAGTTTGGCATTGTTAAGGGCAGACCATGCCTCCTAAACCTGGTGGACTTCTTAGAGACAGTTACCAAGGCATTAGATGAGGGTAAGGAGGTCCATACAGCCTACCTAGATCTCTCATAGGCTTTCAACACCATAGGTTCATAGGTTCATAGGTAGGTACTGGGCTATCTGCCCGAAGGCATATATTAGCCCAGCCATGTTGCGCTGTATTCACCGCCCCTTTGGTTAGTTCCCTAGTCCCTTGATCTAGCAGCTAGTACCCTTGGCCCATATCTAGTAGAGCTGTTGGTATGATCCCTGGTGTGAACTTTCTGTTACCCATCCACTCGGCAAGGTTCCTCTTGAAGAGTGATAGTGAGGGGCTCTGTCTTATGAAGATCGGGACCTTGTTCAATAGCAAGGGAAGTCTTTGAGAAGGGAATCTATCCCTCCAGCATGTTCTATTCATTGCTGTGCTGAGGTTTATATCCCTAAAGCGTGTAGCTTGAGTAGATTTGGTTTTGCTAAGATGGAGCATGTTCAACAGTTCTGGGTTGGACATGGCTCTGAATGTTAGACAGAGATCGCCTCTGAGAAGGTGGTATGCAACAGAGAAAAGCCTTAGCTTTTTCAGTCGTGCTGCATAGGGCAACTGTTTGAGGCCAGTAATCCTCTTAGTGAGGTACCTCTGTGGTCTCTCCAGCTTTTGGAGATGCCTGGCCAGGTACATTCCAATTTGTGCATTGTACTCAATAACGGGTCTGATGAGGGAAGAATAGCGGGGCACCACTACATCCTTAGATCTTGATGCGAACCCTTTCATGATCAGATGGGTCACATAGAAGGATTTTCTAACCACCTTGGTAACATGGTTATCAAAGGAAAGCTGATCTACTTGGGTCTCTAGATCCCTTATTACTTCTTCAGATTTCAGGGGGTTACCTCCTATGTGGTAGTTCACAGGTACTCTGTTTTTTCCAAATGGGATTACTATGCATTTTTTAGTATTTAGCTTGAGACCATGGCTTTGACACCATGCATCAGTCTCATTAAGGTCCTTCTGGAGGATATCCATGTCAGCCGGAGACTCTATTATAGCACCCAGTTTGCAGTCGTCTGCAAACTTGGTCAGCCACAGCCCTTCAGTGCTTGCCTGTACTTCTGAGAAGTACATGCCAAACAGGAGGGGCCCCAGGACAGAGCCCTGAGGCACACAGCTCATTACTGGTGTGGATTCGGACATAGATCCCGCTACTCTTACTTTGTGGGATCTGTCTGAGAGCCAGTTTGCGATCCATCTTGTGATGTAAGGGTTTATGCCCAGGTTGGTGAGTTTATCAATAATACCAGAATGGGGAATGGTGTCAAATGCTTTAGCAAGGTCAAGGTAAGCCGTGTGTACCTCCTTTCCCTTATCTATAGCCTGAGTAACTGTCTCAAAGAAGTCCACCAGGTTCAGGAGGCATGATCTGCCCTGAACAAAGCTGAACTGTGTGGGGTCAAGTGTTTGGAGGTTCCCAATCTCTCCATTTATGAGTTCCATAATGATTCGCTCCATTGCCTTACAGATCAGACTGGTCAGGCTTATTAGTGGGTAGTTCCCAGGGTCGGTTTTTGGGCCCACTCTTGTGCAGCGGAACCACCATTGCTGTGCGCCATTCTATGGGCACATATCCTGTCGAGAGGCTGAAACTGAACAGGGTATTCAGATGTGGGGTTAATTCATTTTGGAGCTCAGGTATGACACAGCCCAGGACACCATCTGGTCCCATGGAGGCAATGTTTTTAGCTTTAGATAGAGCCTTATTAACCAATGTATCAGTAATAATTGGAGTTACACAATCCCCTGGAATAGTAATAGGCCCTGCAGTTGGTGAGGGGGGGTAGGGATTTGCACTGAACTTGTCAGCCAAGATGTTGGCAATGTCAGTGGAGTCAGTGTATTTTGATCCATTTTGTACTAGCTCAGAACAGACTTGAGCGTTGCCATTTAGGTTTTTGACATAACCATAGAAGGCCTTATGGTTATCCTTGGCATCCTTGGCAACTTTCTTTTCGAAATTGGCTTTTGTTGACTTGATGAGGGCCCTCAATTTCTTACTAATGCTGATCAGGGATGATTTTTCTACTTGAGATTTGGTCTTTTTTGTATAAGTTTCCTCCTTCTATTGTATAGTTTGCTTATGGCCGGGGTCCACCAGACTGGTTTCTTCTTGCTTGAGGAAGGAGTCTTGGTTTTATTTGGGATAGCATGGTCCATGCAATCCTGAAGATGTATATAAAGTGCCTTGGTGTAGGATTCTGCATCCTGGATATCATTATCCTTCTGCAAGGGAATAGTGAAGCTTTCCACTTCTGACACAAGTAGTTTGAATTTTGCTTTGGAAAGGTTTTTTACGATGGTTTCTTTAACTGGAGGAGGTGGAGGAGTGAGGATGTCCAGGATTATCAGTTTGTGGTCTGATCTGAGCAGAGAGGGAGTGATAACGGGTGTGGTACAATGGGCACCCATATTTGTGATGACTAAATCCAATATGTTGTCCCCTCTAGTGGGAGAACATACCAGTTGTTCAAAGGCATTTGAATTTATAAATTCTATGAACCGCTGGGCATAGGAGTTAGAATTTTGGTAGTTCAGCCAGTCTATACCAGGGTAGTTGAAATCACCCAAAATTATGGTGTTGGGTAGGACCTTTATATTTTCCAATGCCTCAAGGAATGCTGAGTGAACATCTTGGGACATGGTGGGCGATCTATAACAGGCTATGACTTGAAATGTGGTTTAGCCTGCTGATAGTTGCGCATGATCTCTGGGGCATCATGCTGCGCCACTAACCTGGAGATGTGGGTATCCTTGATGAATATGGATACACCTCTGCCCTTTGTACTGCGAGCAGGTAACTGAGGCCGGAAGGTATGATATGAATTGTAACCTGGTAGTGCTGGGGTGCTCTCTGGAGCCTTGAACCAGGTTTCTGTCACTGCACAAACATCGATTTTCTCCATACTGAGGAGTGCCTCGAGTGCGTGTATTTTGAGGTTGAGTCTTCTGGTGTTGAGTAGCATTACCCTTAGTTTTTGGTTACCTGTGCTGGTTATGGTGGTTGGTTTGTCCTTTGAGCCTTGCCTAAAAAAGGCACTATGGGGATGGCAAGAGCCTTAGCCAGTATTCAAAAGCCTAGGGGTGACAGGTGCAAACCATCTCTGACGAAACAGTGAGGCTTGTCTATCATGTCATCCCAGGCAGACAGACACTTGATCCCCTTAGAATGACACCAGAAGCTTAGCCAATTGTTGAAATTGATCATTTTGTCTTTGTATTGTATCATTCTAGGTGAAGGTAGTATGCTACTCAAGGTCAGGGTCATACCAGCTTGGGCTACATGATCAGAGAGCTCCTCAATGTCTCTTTTCATGTAGTCCAGGGAGGTATATCTTAGATCATTCACACCAACATGTACAATGACAGCATCATACTTGTACTTGTTCTGGAGTGACCAAAGTGCCTGTGTTATGTGGTGGAACCTAGCACCAGACAGGCAGCTGACAGTAACCTTCTCCTTGTTCAGCCTGGTGAGTGGAACATCTGTGTGCCTTACTATAGAGTCTCCTATTACTAGCATGTTGGGTATGGTGTTTTGCCTTAGGGGCTGTCGTGAGGCACACTGCTGAGGTGAATTAGGTGTTTTCTGGCTTGTGTTTTGAGGTATAGGTTGCTTGCTTGTCTGCTTTGGAGGGCCCTGTTTCTTTTTCAGATTGGTACCTAGTGCCTCCTAATATGTTTTTGTGTATTTATGTGTATGTTTTGCCGGTGCTTGCTTTATAGATCCATGTGTGACTAGTGGTGTGATGCTACTGTGTCTCTTCTCCTCTTGACTGTCTGTTACAGTCATGGGTTGAGAGCGCTTAGCCTCCAGTCTGGCTGTGTATTTGCATCTCTCACAAATGTTTGTGTCTAGAGGTAAGAGGACAGGGTTGTCTGTATACATGAGGCAGTTGTGACATTGCCTCAGGATGCCCAATTCCACCAGATGAACTGGAGAGTACACCTGAAGTTGACCTCTGGACATGCCTGGAAAAGTAAATTTCACTTGTCTTGCAGACAATCAAGGGTCTTATGCTGTATTATAATAGTGCTGTCTAGGAGATTTGGAAAATAATAGTGCTGTCTAGGAGATTTGGACAAGTGCTGATTTGGGTTATGCAAGTGCTACAATAAGAGCAGTTGATCTGAAGCACTTGAGCTGAGGCTTGCCTAGTTCTAAGGGAAAATTTCCAGTGCAGACTTTGTGGAGCCAGGAATAGTATACCCCAGCTAACCGGTGCTGCCCGACACTGCTCTGTGCGCAAGACAGCGAAAAAAGAGAGTTGCAGGGTTTTAAGCAAGAGAGATCAAGGAGTTTGGAATTGACCCAAAATGGCCAATAAAACTACAGTTTCTAGGCAGTAACCACTCCTACAGGGACAGGCAGGCTGCTCAGTGTTAACCACTGCCACTGGTGAACACAAAGACTTCCCTTTAGCCCAAGTAAGCACTGGCCTCCAAGAAACTTACAAACAATTCAGAACAGCAACTCTGTAACTGAACTTTTTTTTTTAAATTATAGAAAGTGGGAAAATAGCAAGATTTTTGGGGGTTTTTTTGTTTTTGTTTAAGGATAGCAGAGACACACAAGTAGCAAACTAGTCAGAACAGTGCAATAAATGACCCCAACACACCATTCCTCCTTCTGGTATTATCAACATACCCATCCGCCTGAACATTAACCCCTACGTCATGTGATGGTTTACAAAGTGGCTCATGGACAGAACCCACACAGTGGGAGTTGCATACCCTAGGTCCGACTGTATACCAGTTACAAGTGGCATCCCCCAGGGCTCAGTCCTAGGACCCCTCATGTTCGGTATATAAATCTCTGATGTACAGACAAGCACAGGAGGCCTTTGGCTGATAAGGTTTGCAAATGACTGCAAACTAGGGGACATAATTGTTTCCTCAGCTGTTACAGACACCATCAGGAAGGGTCGCACTGAGATGGATACCTGGTGTCAATATCATGGCATCAAACTGACTGCTAAAAGTGCATAGTCATCCCCTTTGGATATAACTAATTACCCGCAGACTACCACTTAGGTGCTAGTCCCCTATATACAGAAAAGGTAATAAGGGATCCGGGAACCCCAGTAGATAGCAATCTCTCCCTCGATACCCATAATGACAAGGTGGTTAGGATATCCTTCTACATGGCCCCCCTAAACTCTAATGTATTCGTATCCAGATCAAAGGAGTCCATTGTGACTCTCTACTCATGACTTATTAGACCCATTAAAGGATACAACACCCCATTTGGGATATACCTTACAAGACAAGTGCAACAGCTTGGAAGACCACAACAGTACCACACCAAGAGGATTACTGACCTGAAACAGATGACCTATGCAGCCCAACCTAAGAAACTCCAGCTGTACTCCGTTTCATACCGCATACTCACAGGTGATCTCTGCTTGACATACAAGGCCCATGTCCAACCCAGTATTGCTGGATATGCTCCACCTAAACAGAGGCCCCTGAGAGCCACATGCTCTAGGGATATACACCTAACCACAACGATGACTAGGATGTGCTGGATGGATAGATTCCTGACCCGGATACTCCCCATGCTTTGGAACATGATTCCAATGTACATCAGGCAGGGCCCCTCAGCACTTTTCAAGACAAACCTTGACTTGTGGATGGGAGACAGACATATACCCTGGAATCACTGCAGTGGCTCTGCTGGACAGAGGCACAGGGAACTAATGGTTTTGCCATTCAGAGGCACAGGGAACTAACCTATGGGGGTGGCGAAAGCCAACACACTCTAGCTAGGCTTATAAAAACCCTTGGTAAGACAGCCTAGTACCTACCTCTGCGCCCCCCCACCCCCTACTTTAATATTCTACCTCCTAGATTGTGCAAACAGATGCACAAAGCTAACCCACACCCACACATTACAGTCCCCCAAGAGGACACACCACACCCAGAACACACACTTACACACACTACAGCCCTAAGAAACACACTTACACACAGTAACCTACCTGAACCGCAACACCAGAAGTACAGACTAACTGTCCCTTAACATCGTGATTTTACACCTCGCGCATCTCGTGTTTCTGTACTGTGTTCTTTCGGACCTTAAGCCTCGGGATTACACACGTCAGTATGTAAAGCAGTCGGTATGTGGTAGGTATCCCATTTATATGTACCTCCATAGTTATGTAGATGTTATTAATCTATCTATACATCTACATATATATGTATATCCCCATATATCGACATCTCTCTCTCTCTCTCTCTCTCTCTCCTTCTCTCTCTCTCTCTCTCTCTATATATATATATATATATATATATATATATATATATATATATATATATATATATATATATATATATATATATATTATGTATATATATATATATATATATATATATATATATATATATATATATATATATATATATATATGTAACATACACCTTTCATTGGGTACATGCCGGTTTGTCCTATTTCAACACATTCCTACCTTTTGTGTTTTATCCTGTCAGTATACACGACTGCCATTGGTACATCTCAGGTAGCTTAGTGGTATGTTATTGTGAAGATTGTGTACATGGTTGCGTGTTCTAATCCTGGCAGTGATATCTTACCTCTCAGACCAGGCACTGGTAGTGCAAGGGTGATTAACACACATTTCAATGGTTGTGTGTTCCACATGTTTATTATTCTGTGGAGAACTACCTATATATGCAAGCTGTGTTTAAGGTATACTATGTAACATGTAAACATCTGAGAAGATTCCTGTCAGGGATACTCCCCATTATTTGGAACTACATCCCTGATTACATTATACAAAACCCCTCACTAACACTCCAGGGAATCCTTGCAGAGTGGGTGGGGAACAGTGGATACCCTCGAGGGATCCCGCAATTGGCTCTGCTCCAAAAAGGGACAGTTAGTTAATCAATGGAGTGGCGACAGCAGACACCTTTTTCCTATGCTTATGAGTGGCCTCAGCAGTTGGGCATGTATCTACCTATGTATCTATGAACCTCTAAATACAGTATGGACACATGCTGATAGCTTAATTTACTGTTCAGGTATTGACTTACCTTGTGCCAGTGGCGGTTGTATGTACAATAGTTGAGGGCTACCTATGTAGGATGCACACAGTAGACCACCTATACATAACAATTTACAGGTGGTTGTGTGTGTGTGCCATCCATGTTTGCTGTGTGTGTAGGTGGAGAAGGGTGTCAGTCCATGAGTGCCTATACTGTCAGTGTGTGTGCTATACATTCCCTATTTGCCAAGGCATGGGCATACTGGGCATGCCTCCATCTGCCTACTGGGGCTAGTACAGGGTGTTTGTGGTCTGAGTCCCTCTGTGCCTGTGGGACCCTTGGCAATGGTGGTGGGCTGTGAGGGCCTTCACCATTCTGTCCCTGCTGCAGCTGTTTCCGCAGGATCATATTGTGTAGCATGGTACATACTATGAAGATATGGGCACACGTGCCTGGAGAGTACTGCAAGGCTCCACCAGATATGTCCAAGCAATGGAACCATGATTTTAGCATCCCAAACATGTGCTCTATGATGATTCTGGTTTCTGCGTGTGCCTCATTATGGCATTCTTGCGTGGTGTGTGTGCATTTCTGATGGGAGTCATCATCCACGGTTCCAGTGCATAGCCAGCATCCCACACCAGGTGGCCATATGGGATGTCCCCCCTGGCAAATACCTGATACAGCTGTGAGGCATGCCAGATGTGGGAGTCATGATAGATTCCAGGGCTGCCAGTACACACATCCATGATAATGCCCTGGGCATTGCACATGACCTGGCAGTTGATGGAGGGGTATCCCTTGCGGTTTATGTAGTGCCTACCCTGCTCACTGGGTGGTGACGTGATGTGTATGTGTGTGCAGTCTATTGCACCCAGTACCTCCGGGTAGTCTGCCACATGGTGGAATAGATGCATATTGCTGACCAACTCCTCCTGCATTCGGGGGGAAGTATATGTGCTCATTGGCATGTGGTAACATGGCATCCAGGAACTGGTGGAGTACCCAGGATGCTGATGCCTGTGAGATCCCCATGATATCCCCAGTTGGCCTTTGGAAGGTACCTGTGGCTAGTATTCTCAAGCTTACACATACCTTCGTGTCCACTGGGATGGGTTCTCCTCTGTTACTTCTGGCTCTGAGGCATAGCTGGCATAGCTCAACAAGTTGCTGTATGATGTCCCTGTCCACCCTGTAACACTCTATTATCTTCAGATCATGTAGCCCCTGATAGGTTACCCTGGGTCTGAACACTCTTCTCCTCCTCTTGTGCCAGAGATGTTTGTCAGCATCATCCTCCACACCACTGTCAGTCTCCAACACATGCTGGTGAATCAAAGCTATGGTGGCCTCTATCATATACCTATTAAAAGTTCACCATCTGTATACACCAATGGTGTAGAGTGTCTGGGAATACACAAGTGTGTGTGTGGGACTTTCACACCTTATACTATTGTGCAATAGATGATGCTGGTGTAATTGGGTGTGTTTGTGCTATTCCATCTGCAGGGTATCTTTATTGGTTTTACAGCAGGTACTGCTATAGTGGGGCCTTTGGTGTTAACTTACACTTGGCTGCCATGATTCATCTTTTGCCCTTTACTTCAATTTTCAACCCAATTCCCCTCTCATTGTCAGGCATGCATCCAGCTGCCGGCTTTCTTGTTTTGTACTTTCACAACCCAGGATTCTGTTGGGAAATGTGTTATGTAGCTGATCTACTGCAAGTTTGCTTTGTTCTGCTGTGACAGTTCTCTTTTCTTTGCTGTACGGCACCTCCCCTTTCTTGTTCTGCAGGTAGCTGCTAGCAGACTTGTTAGCTGTCTATGGCCCACTGTGAGTTCCTAGGTGTTAATTACTCATTTGTACTCCAATTACCACACTGCAGCATTTCCTTATCATCTTCTCGTATCCTTCCTGTTTCAGCTTTGGTGCGTGCCGCGCACAGCCGATTACCAGGTTTCGAGCGCGTTTTCATCCACGTTCACATGAACATTCGGTTACCTTGTGTGCTTTCAGCTAAGCAAAGCTATGGCTACTTCTACACCCCTATCCTGCAGCTTTGCTTAGCAACAGGCAACCCGGATTAGCAATGATCCAATGTGCTTACAGCTACGGTGGCGCACCCCTGTTTTGATGTCATGTTTACCTTCGGGCCACTCCTCGGTGTTGTACCGCTACGCCGTGTGGTACATCCTTACACTGGCGGGGTGTTTGCAATTCAGTATTACTTGACTCATTTGCATGGCATTGACTACTAATTCCTAGTTACCATACAGTACACTGTCACAGACCCTTAGCAACCCTTGCGCCATGGTTGTGGTGTAGCATGCATGCCATTGACTATTATGGGGATATCATGAATTGTGTTACATTGCAGTTTTATGACATCTAAATATATTTTCCTTGTGATCCCGTTTGCACGTAGATGCACTGCGGTTTTACTTTGCGTTGGTGTGGCCATGACATTAAATGCTATTTTTTATATGTTGTACATGTATTTTATGCCATTGGCTATATATTTAGCCATTGGCATATATTAACATTATAATACATAAGTTTGGTCTGCTTTCATGGCTCCGATTTTATGTTTGACAAAATGTAAACTGTTTTTTTTGGTTTACATTTCTTCATGCTTACTCTACGCCTGCACCACTTTATGATTCGCTATATGCCTTCATTTGCATGCTACACTGCTGCGCATGGGGTAATTAGCATACATGCGCCGGGAGCTGCGCAGCTCTGGCATACGCTGGTAGTGCACATGGAAACAGCTCGTACCTGAATCGCTCAGCGGCCATATTTGGCGGTAGATCGCCGATGCTACTCCGGCACCTGGAGCAAGTTTCATGAATCCCGGGGAAAGCTGATTAAAGACAATGTTTCTAAAATTGTGAAAAAAAGTAAAAATCTACTGAAAGCATTTTTTCTGTCTTCATTCATCAATGTGTCAGATGTTGAAGCAGACTGGCAAGTTAAAATTGCAATTCATGGAAGATTTGCAAGTTTCAAGACTGTTCCAGGGGCTAATGATACTGTGATATTACATGCTACATGCAAAAAGGTTTTCAAAGTGTCCACAGATGTAAGAAGCAGAAACTGAAACATTTAGCCTTTTTTAATTTCTCTAAATCTTTTGGGTTTCTAATACCATGACAGGAATGGACCCCATTCCTAAGACAAAGTATGATTAAAGTTCATGAAATTAGTATTGTTTCACTATTTGATGCAGGGAAACTAAGCTGCTTTGGTAGATTTCTAGTAATGTCTGAGTGGAAGGGACACACATGTCAGTTTTGGATTTATGTGCTATATGGTCTGTACATAAATAATCTGCCCAGTAGAGCCATGGCATGTGAGAAGGGCTTAATGACCAGAACAAATTAAGGCAGCATGCACATGGTTGTGAAACTGGCCTTCTTAATTGTGAACCTGCAAAAATTAAGCTAAACTGAATACTATTCCTTATGTAATTTCCTATGCATTTTAAAGTAAGGGCAGAACTTAAATGGTTAAAAGTCTTCTTTTTTTAAACACCTTTATTAAATTATCACTTAAGATGTAGGCAAACATACATTAACAGAAAACAAACTATATTAATGTTTACATTTACATTACACATCACATATCTTTTCTTTCTTTTTTTGTAACTATCATCAGTCCAACATTACATGAAATGCTGAATTCCTGTTTTCCCTTAAATCTCACTTCTTTTCCTCCTGAACATTATTCTGCATGTATTGTTCCCACAATTTGTATTTATTTCTGTGTAATGTGCTCATCTGCTTTTCTGAAGATCCATCTTCCAGTTCTTTTATCTTTTATAATATTCAATACTTCAAATACAGCTTGGGCATTGATTTCTATTTCCTAGTCATTGTTTCTTTGGCAGCCAATAAAATGAAGCTTAATAAGGCCTTACTATGTCTAAGCAATTCAGGTCCTATGTCCCAGCTCAAAAGAATAATTTCCTTCATTACAGCTATTTGCTCACTCAATATTTTTGGCAGAGTGCTATGCTGGGAATTAAAAAAAATGCTAATGCATTACATTCCTAAAACATATACGTTCAAAGGTTCATAAGTGTGTACTAGGCTAATGGCCCTGGAGCCTTTACAAGCCTAGCCCATATAAGTGCCCTGGCATTGTGCCACCCGATGTTAGCTCCCACTGCCTCTATCAAGTAGAACCACTGGAGTGCTCCCCGGGGTGAATTTCTATTTCCCATCCACTCATCAAGATTTCACTTGAAGAGGGCCAGTGAGGTGCTCTGCTTGACATGTATGGGAAGTCTATTCCTGAGCATTGGCAGTCTCTGGGTTATGAACCTGTCCCACCAGCATGTTCTGTTGATTGTGGCAATGAGGTTGAGGTCTCTGGAACATTTGGTACAGAGGGATTGAGATTTCTTTACATGTAGCATTTCTAACAGAGCTGGGTCAGACATGGCTTTGTAATTCAAGCAAAGGTCGCCTCTTAGTAGACTATATGAGACAGAGAATAGCTGGAGTTGTTTTGAGTCTGTCCATGTAGGACATGTGTTTAAGGCCTAGCATCCTCTTTGTGAAGTACTTTTCTGGCCTTTCCAGCTGTTGCATGTGTCTAGTGAGGTACATGTCAAACGGGGCATTATACTTGATGACTGGCCTAAAGAGGGAAGAGTAGAAAGAGATGATGACCTCTTTTTTCCTGGATGCAAAACCCTTGGTAATGAGATGTGCCACATAAAAGGACTTTCTGACCACAGTGGAAATGTGGTGGTCAAAGGAGAGGTTGGTGTCAACCAGTGGTAGCTGATGGCATCGGACTGCAGGACTGCAGCACCCCCCCAGCTGTGTGAAGAAAAAGAAAAGAACACGTGTTGTACAATAAAATATTTATAAATTAAAACTGGCTGACTTGTGCTGCAAAAATGAGTCCGACTGACTCGCAAAGCCCCGGAACTCGAACTGGGCATGCTCGTTGCTCAGCGACTTCCAGGTTTTTTTTTTTCTCTGTAAAGCTGGACTGTCTCCGATTGCTGTAAAGGCAGTCCAGACTATGGAGAGTTCTGCATCAGTGTGTGATGCCCAGAAGTCTGTGCGGTAACCGCACAGTAAAGTGGAAGGAGGGTGGACTGCCATGTCCACAGTCACGTATGTGATGTGAATGGCAGGATGGCTACTGATTGGTTCTCACTCTCTTTTTGAAAAAGAGAGCGAGAAACAATCAGTAGTAGCAGGCAGGGCAAGACCGGACAGGTACTTTTAGTTACTTGCTACCATGCAGTATGCGGGTGTGCTAGTGCTACCATTGCCAATATTGAATCTGATTGCAAACAGCTTTCTTTGGGCACTTGCTACGGGGAGGAAAAATTTCTGGATTTCTGACCAAGCTAGCAGCTAATTAAAAAAAGCCTACTTTACTTTGTTGTTCATGACGGAAATGGCCAGTCTCAGTCAATCACTCATCATTCATTTTTTGAGGCAAGTCAAAGAGGTTTTGTTTTAGCTAATGTTAAGAAAATATTCTTGTGCCTGAAGTAAATTATCCTGCTCTGGTAAACCTGTCTTGTACAGATTGTACCTCTCCCAATAATTCAATATTTTGAAACTAGATGGTGGCGTGCAACCAACTTTATTTATTTTCTAAGTCCTCTGCTGAAAATCGGCTTGTTCCAAATTGGACTTTCCTGGTAAACAAATGTTAAATAAATAGATATTTGATAGTCCTCTTTTTTTTTTTTTTTATTTAAATTTAACTTACATACTCTGACATGGCATTGATATCTTGGAAGGTGGCAGAAATTAATATCTTGGAAGGCGGCAGAAATGAATCACACTGAAATCATTAAAGCAATTTATGCAGTAAGGTATTGTTGAGTGGGTAAGTATGCTAGGCAATAACACCCACTCAACCTGGTTAATACTTTATAGCTGTACTGTAGTATAGAGAGAGTATTTTAACAAGGTAGTATGCTCTGGTTCAATTGTGGTGTTGTCTGATATGATGTACTTATACAGTGCAGCACCTGTCTAGAGTGTAATCCCGAGAAAGGTGTGGAACAGCAAGAAGCATTACCTTCATAGCCAGTCAGAGTGTAGGATCATAACAGCCAATAAACAAGGCAAGTGAACCTTTGGGATGTGAGAAATATGTGGCAGGAGATGCTTGTAATATATACCCCTTTATTCCATGAGCCCAGGGCTAGTGTAATTTTTAGGCTCAGGTACAACAACATTGGCTTTTACTGCTTGGGCTACTGACCTGCTAATGAACAGCAAGCATTTGGAATTTAATGGATCCATTATTGTTCATGATTGGTTGGGAGATCTCATGTGCTTATCGGGCCATCCTGTAATTAACAGGATGGCTTTCCTCAAAAGCCTAATGAGTAGATTGTTGTAGTGGTGTCAGTAAGGTTGTGCCTTACTGGGGTGGGGAAGGGAAGAAAGTGAAACTGTCTGGACTGGTTAATGGGAAGAAATAACCATGCTCAGTGTTGGAAGTAAAGTATTGCTCCTTTTCAGTGTATCTGCTTACCAAATAAATAAGTAGAATCTAAAATGCTGAGGCATCTTGATCTGTTTCATTGCTTAACCTCATTGCTGTCAGTTTATTTCTACATGTCTGGTAGGAATGATATTTAAAGATGCACGTTTTGGACCAGGAAGTGCTCTGGAAGATAAGGCTGACTCTGTTGAGAACCCATTCACGCAAAAAACATTCATTCCATTTCATCTGATTAAACAAAAGTTTCTTATCTAATTTTTTCCTGTGGAGTTCTTTCGTTTTCTCCTCTTTATAGTTGGAGACTTCCTCCCATCTCTCTCTCTCTCTCTCTCTCTCTCTCTCTCTCTAATGTAATAATTATTATCATTATTATCATCAGTCAGTCAGAACCAGATACACTTGACTTTATGCATTTTTTCCTGGCATTAGTCAACCAGATATTAGTAGATTGACAGTGTGTTTGGGGGGGCTGTTGATGGATACTTTTTTAATATAATATCCTGGTTGGGTTAACCAGATTCTAAGGAGGCAGTGTGTTTTAGGGGCTGTTGATGTTTGTTTTTTAATCCTGGCAGAGTGAACCAGATGCTAAGAAGGCAGTGTATATTGGGGACTATTTGTTGATATTTATTTGTAATATAATATCCAGGCAGAGTTAACCAAATACTAAAGATGCAGTGTGTTCTGGGGACTGTTGATGATTTATTTCATATAATACCCTGGCAGGGTCAGCCAGATACTAAGGAGGCAGTGTGTTTGTTTTGAGGCCTGTTGATGGATTTATTTAATATAATACCCTGGCACTGGTAACCAGATACTAAGGAGGCAGCATGTTTATTTTGGGGGCTGTTGATGTATTTATTTAATATTATACCCTGGCAGGGGTAACTACATACTAAGGAGGCAGTGTGTTTGTTTTGAGGGCTGTTGGTGGATTTATTTCATATAATATCCTGGTAGAGGTAACCAGATACTAAGGAAGGACTGTGTTAGTTTTGGGGGTTGTTGATGTATTTATTTAATATAATATTCTGGCAGCGTTAACTATATACTAAGGAGGCAGTGTGCTTTGGAAGCTGCTTGACTGTGGATATATTTGTTCTAGTAAAAATATTGTAGCAGGGGGTCAAACAGATACTAGGTACGCACTGCATTTTGGGGGCTACTTGTGGATGCTATGTGTTTTTTTAACTTAATCTTTTTGTAGGGTCAGTCAAGAAAGATTGGGATGGTGTGTGAATGTTTTGTTGTTGAAACTCTAGCCTTGCATGACTAAAGTGCATGAGTGAACTGAAGTAAGATTACTTGCAAGCTCTTGACTGTATGATGTGAAAGAAATACAGTAATGTAATCATTGTCTTCTTTTCATTATTTTAAATGTTGTAAGCTCATAGCAGATATTGTGGTTAGCCAGTCAGGGTGGGGGCGATGCCTAGTATGTGTGAATGAAATGACTGGCCTTACTGTTGTACTTCTGACTTGCTTTGCAAGAGTAACATGTATTTGAATGAAGTAAGACTGGCCACAAGCTCTGAACTCTGGCTACTGTTTATGTGAAAAATGCATATATTAATAACAGTGCTGTCTTTTATCCTGTTTTTGTCATTTAACCTTGCAAGATCAACTCAGATACTATATGTGGAGTGGGCAATAGGGACTGGGGCTATGTGTGAATAAAGCAACTGGCCCCACTGTTTGCTGTTGTAATTCTGGCTTTGCAAAATTGTAATGGTTATTTGCACTTTCAGATGAATGTAATCTAATTATCAAATGTATAAGTCTAACTGTATGTTATTTCATATCTGTTCATGTATATACTAAATGTCTGCTTAAAAATGTTTGGAATATGCTAAGAGCTTTCTCCTCAGACATGCTGAAAAGGTATATTTTGACTAAAGACAATTGGACAAAGCTGGGTCAACAAAAGTAAAATAAATAATAATATAATATGCATTTGTATAAGGTGAGCTGACACACATAAGTTGTGATTAATGTTTCTGTCAGCTAAATGAAATTAATGCAAGTATGTAAATTTAATCCTGGCAGGGTCAAAACAGATACTTTTGTATGGTAATGGGGGCTGGGGGGGGGGCTGTTTGTGAATGAATTGAGTTGACTGGCCCTGCTCTTTACTGTTGTAATTCAGGCTTTGCAGGATTAATGTGTATTTTGGTAAGGTCAACAGTCATATAAGCCTGTGTCAGTGTTTCTCAGAACCACTGGCACATTAGGCATTGGAGTGACCTAGAACTGTGAGTAATAAATTAAGATAGTACAGTGGGACTTCTGATGAATCTTATTTTTCACTTAGATTTGTACAAAATGCAGACTGCCTGATACAGTGCAATGTATGTTTACATCATGTGTACTCATGATAGTTTCATACAGTCAAGACCAACTACTGTTTTACCGTTTAGAGATGTTTTGCTTTTTGTGCTGATATATAACCTAAACACCTCATTAGCTCTGAAATGCGATTGCTTTAGTCTAGTATTTGGTAGACTATTTAGCATAAGCAATAGTGATTGAGCAATTATTTTATGTAAAATGGTAAGCACAATCAATATTGTTCCAACTGTACCATAGCTCCAACCTGTAAAATTAGCCCCACCCCTTTCTACTTGGCCCCACCCCATGCAAGTGTCTCCTGCAACCCTCCTTTGATTTGAAGTCACCAGCCGCCACTGGTGTCAACCTGTGTCCCCAGATCTCTTATAACGCCTTCAATGTTCAGTGGGCTCCCATCAAAATAGTAATTAGTGGGAACTGAGTTTTTCCCAAAGGGGATGATGACGCATTTTGTGGCATTAAGCTTAAGGCCATGGTTTTGAAACCAGTCATTGGCCTCAGTGAGGCCTTTCTGTAAAATGTCTACATCACTTGGGGAGTTAATAATGGCTCCCAGCTTGCAGGTGTCTTCGAACTTGGTCAGCCAAAGTCCCTCTGTGTTGGCCTGGACTTCTGAGAAGTAGATGACAAACAGGAGAGGACCCAGGACCGATCCCTGTGGGATTTCCACTCATGACTGGTCAGCAGTCTGACTTGGAGTCCACTACTTTCACACTGTGGGTTCTATCTGTGAGCCACTTTGCAACCCACCTAGTGATATAGGGGTTGATGCCTAGTTTGGTGAGTTTATCAATAATTCCTGAGTGGGGAATGGTATCAAAGGCCTTAGCCAGATCGATGGAGGCTGCATGTATTGCCTTGCCCTCATCCACAACTCTGGTGACTGACTCAAAGAAGTCAACCAGGTTGAGGAGGTATGTTCTACCTTTCACACTTACCTCTTTCTTCCCCATCACACCTCCAATATTTGCTAACTACCTGAGGAAACATTATTTTAATTCTGCTAGGGATATAAAAATACCTATGCAAACACTTCCAGGTAAAGATCTGAAACCTTCTGAACTTTGTTGCATACTTAAGAGCCAAGCACATTGCTTGTAAATTGCTTTTCCAGTCTCTCTTCTTAATTTCTTCTGCCCATATTTGATTGATTATTATAATTATCATGCAATATTTTATATGCTCTATTAATTATTCTTTTTTTAAGAACAACTTCTATTCTGGATTCTACTAAGAACTCCACCCGTGCATGTCTTTCTGCTTAGAATTCTCCTATCCTTTTTCTCTATGCCTGTACTCTGAATCAATCCCTGTAGGGAAGGTAGTGTCCAATCTGCAATCCAAATGTCTTCTCAGTCTCATCACACTCTGTTACCTTTCCCACTCTAGTTATTTGCTCCCAATATCTTGGTTCCTTTGCCAGTTTTATCCACTAAATTCCAGCCCCTCTTGCCTATTTTTTGTACCCGTACTTGCAGTCATTCCTGGCAAAAAAAAAAAAAACTTACAGCTTTCTCTTTTGTTGGCTTAGTTCTTAGAATATTTTCCATTCTTTATGAATGTTTATATTCTGTATGGTGGTTACTATTCTTCTTAAGGATTTGCATTCAAAATCCCATTCTTTCTTTATTTCTTGAACGCCCCCCCCCCCCCCAGCTTCATCATCGTCCTTTTTCATTTTGAATTATAACCTTCTACTTGTGTTATACGCATGAGCCTTAACTGTGTAGCTGTAAAATATCCTTTCAAATCAGGTAATACTAAACCACCTTGCTCTATTACAAGGATCAACTTACCACATTTAACTCTTTTCCTCTTCCTCTGCCAGATAAATTCCTTTAACCCTTTATTAATTATTGTCCACAGTTTCTAAATGAATGCAGTCTTGACATTCCTTAAAGTGTTACCAAACCAGCTGAATAGTGCACTCCCATGATCCCAGCAATTACAGGGAATGGTCAAGTGTGAAGAGGTGTTAGCTTATAAGGGCTCAATTATGCAGTTGTTCATGAAAGGTTCATGCTACCTACATTAAAAAACAGCAAGCTTGTTAATGCAAAATTGTTTTTCACAATCAATGCTTCCAATGGATTCTGTCAAATACTAATGAGAATGTTCTGTTTTAAGGGGCTACCATTTGGCATAATCTCAATTCCTGAAATTTTTCATCGTAAACTTTATTCAATGAAGGACTTAAATAGAGTTGTCATTGTTATAAATGACATCCTAGCATTAGGTGCAGACAAAGAAACACATGACTGAATGTTAGAGGCAGTGCTGCAGACAGTCAAAAGTTTTGGTTTAAAGCTAAATAAAAACAAATGCTGCTTAATAAAACAAATCTTCAGTGCTTTGGACACCTTATAAGTGCTAGTGGTATTTTTTTATTTTAATGGTTTGTTAACTGAGTAAGCTCATTGGACAACTTGTGACTTTTCAAGAATGACCTGGGGTTACTATCTGGTTAAGTGAATTGCTCAAAGTCAAACAGTAGGCAAATGAAGATAGAAAGACTCAAAGCATGATTCATGGTTTACAAGAAGCAGTTCATTAACAGCTTAATCCTTAATCCTCTGCACTAACCACCAGACAGTATTAAATCAGATGCATCCATGATCTATCTTGTGTGACTGAGTTAAGACAAGTGCTAGGTATACTTAGTTATCTTGGTTTGTACCATACTTGTTAAAGAAAAACTTGCTGTGGTAATGGGGACTTGCTCAAGTCCAAACATTCACCAAAGTAAAAGAAGTGCTGACAACAGCTCCAGTGCTAGCATATTACCGTATCACTACACAAATAATAGTGAGTGCAAACCCTAGCAGCTACAGTCTAAGTGAGCCATTGCTCCAAATGGACGAGCAAATGGTACATCATGTCACCTATTTCTTTAAAATGCTAATAGATACTGAATAGAGGTATTTGCTAATTGATAATGAGTGCCTCCCAAGTGTATGGACATGTAAAATGTTCTCAAATAATTATTAGGGCTTGAGAGTTTCCATCTTCCGAATGACCAAAAGAAATTAGTTCCATTAGTCAATTCTTCAGATTTAGGCAAAGTGATACCAAGTTGCCAGAGACTGTAAATTAGAGTCCTATAGGAGAATAAAGTTAAATGACAAAGCTATATGTGAGCCAGGAAGATAACTAATTGCTGCAGATGCATTATCCAGAAATGCTGTACATGACCAACCACTGTCAAATACCAAAGATGAATATTACTGCCCATATGCAAAATATAATGATAAAATCTAACTACTAAAACACTAGAAAAACTTAAACAAGCTACCAAAATTTATCAAGAGTTGCAAGCTGTTATTCAGCATGTATTCAAAGGCCAAATCACTTGTTACAAACCAGACATCTTATGCTTAAATACTATAGTACAGTTATCAGGGAATGATAGTTTGTTGCTATAGCAAGATGAAACATAGTACCCCCTCAATGAATGAGCAGAATCATCATCATTACCCCCCCCCCTTTTTCCCATTTGTAATCACATGGGGTTAGGGTATCGTGTTAACTGTTGCCAACTCTCTCGATTCAGTGCCAGTCTCCTGCCTTCTTCAACAATCATGCCTGACTGTCACAGATCTTCTTTCACACAATCCATCCACCTCTTTGCTGGACGTCCTCCCTTCCTCTTACCTTCTTCCTGTCTGTCCCAAGTCTTCCTCACCAGAATGTCTTCTGCTTTTCTGCATGTGCCCAAATCATCATAATCTATCTTCTTTGATCTTTCTGCAATTGGAGCTACTTTGGCTTCTGCTCTTGTGTTCCACAGTGTGCATCCTACTGCCCTTCTCAGGCACTTCATTTCCATCACCTCTAGCTTCTTCAACTGAGCAGAAGTGCCATGTCAAATACATGAGGGTAATCACAGTCTCACTAAATAATGAGAAAGAGCCAAAATGTGAGTGGGACGGTCAAACATTAACCAAGGAATTATCTAGTTGCAAAGCGTCAGTTTTGTATTGTGCATAAACCATTGTAGACACACACGCCATTAATGCCAACTCCATTTCTATATACATATATTATAAGAACAGAATGCATATAGTGACTTAAGATTTCTATAAAATCAAGGCTTTAAATATGTTTTTTTCTCTCCTCTCAATAACTACTGATGCTAGTAACAGTTAGCTGCTTATCTTTGGTCTTATTTTCTACAGAGCACATGCGTATTCTAGTATTCAGAAAGCAAATGTAACTTTTTTTTGTCCTCTTCAGAAGCTAAAATATAATATAATATAATTTACTAAACTGATTAAATCTGCTTAACATAATTTACTTTTAGTTACATTTTTTCTTTCAGAAATATTGGCTTTTACAGCTCTGCTTTAGCAAGTGTAATTATCCATTCCATTATGTTGTTTACATATTACAAACTACCATCTTGAAAAAAAAAAAAAACAGCTGTTGTATTTCAGTGTACAATTACTTTTACAAGTGAACTCATCTGCTTTTAGTTTGACCAAGTAGACCAGGGCTTTTCTAACAGCGGGCTCTAACAATGTTTTTAATTCAAATTATACATTTTTAAGCTCATCTAGTGCTTCTTGATTCAAATATGCTTTGTTTTCCTTTATTAAACTAATTGTAACATTAAATGACATTATGTCTAAGATTACTACCTCCTGGTTATTTATTATTCATTCTAACAATAATTTTAACAGTATAAATACATAAATTGTACCAGCGTAACAGTTAATTAGCAATTTCTTGTATTGTGGAACTATGGGTTGGATGTTTAAAGAACTTAAATGTTGACCAAGCCCTTTCCAAGTCTTGTGCCAAATGTAGCCTACATAATGGAGAATATTCATTCATGGAATCTCTTACCACTCTATTCAGCAATGTTGAACCATGATCATCCTCAAGCATATTCAGCAATGAAGAGTTGTTAATGTTTAAAAACTGTTTTTGTTATCAAAGTGTCTAACTAGTGAGTATGTGTCAGGAAAACCAGTATACAGACACTCCTCCAAATGCAGTGTCTCTCTCTGATTGCAATCAAATTTCTGTCAATCACTTCCAGAAAGACAACAACTGGAGGCTACAATAACTTCCTTTTACCCTAGGTGTAATCACAATTAGTATAACTACTTTGCCAGGCTTTATAGTGAGCTAAGCAATCTCATAAACTAAATCAACTTATGAACGTCTCCTCAGCTCCCCCCTGCATGCCTTCAGTCAGTCTCTTACAAATCAAACCATTGTAATTTCTAAAAGTAACTAAATTTTCAAACTTCTAACTTAGTGAGCTAATATCCATACTATTTGGTCTATCCTGTTAAAGTTTGTCAGCATGTTAGCTATTGATCTTGCAACCTTATCTCCACACATGTTAACAGAGATCAGATTCTCAGTTAAGACCACATATACTGTGATAGTGATCATAGTTCCCTCACATCCCACATGCATTAATGTCATCAGATTCACCAGCCTCCAACCCCCGATGGAACACACAAACTCACCATTTCACCAGCCCTGGTGCATCATGCTGTCACACAGCCCATAGCTATCCTATCACTAAAAAGGAAGAATAAGCAGAGATCAGTCTGACACATTGTGCTCACCATCCACTCTATACGACCTAGTGTGGACTCTGGTTCCCACTTTGGATATGCCAAGCTATCATCATTATGAAGAAAAGTACTACAATGCCGATGCCCAGCACTCATCTGCACCAGCCATGTTTTTGGTTTTGTTTGCTTTCTTTTCTTTTGCTTTTTTCCAAGAATCTGTTGTGTCTCTTTACACCGCAACATATATTATTAAATAATATTCTTTACTTCTGATGTCATACACAGATATATTGAGACACTAAAGTTAAGCATCATCTGTGCATGTGACCTTCCCCTTAACGCAATGCATATTGCATTACCACTGATCCTACCATACTGCTGCTGATAATAATGCTTGCTCATAGTATCTGTCTCCGGTTTCTCCCTTCTTGCTGGCAAATGGACATTGATGCTTTGGAATATGGATGACATCTGCCACCCACAAATAAACTATATACTAGGCAAACTGGTAATACAGAGATTATCACTGACTTTACAAGGCCCTGTCTGCCTGCAGCTGTGCCACATTCCGATATAGTGCTCTCTTTGCCACTCATAACTAGGATCCTGGCTCACTCAGACTTACACATGCATGTCTTCACTGAGCAATTGCAAGAAATACTAATAATACTTTTCCAAATACCATAAACCCTGTCTCTGCCTGTTTGGTACCTTGCTGCTACCATTTCCTCAGTTACTACACATTCTTAAATAAGTCAGTTTTAAATTGTTGTAGTTCTGGCCAAACTCCTCTCTTGACAGGACAGGTTCCAAGAGTTCTACTTTACCAGATATTGTTTTCCAGTCAACAGCTTTTGTAGAAAAATAATAAATATTATATATTAAACTTTGTGTAGATACACATTTTTACAGGAAATCTGAAAGCAAGTTGGTTTAATATACGTAAACTCAAGAAAAAACTCTGTCTACAGTGGAGATTAGCCCTACAACTGATGCAACTAAAGAAAGGAAGGACTCCATAGAAGCTATCTTATGCACACCAAGTAGCTCTTACTCAGAGCTACTGAGAAGAGAAAAATGGAGTGTTATATGTGTGATCCTTGTTTTTGTTACAAGTGTGCAATGTACACCAAGTTGCTTACTCATTCTGTAAGCAGGTTGTGATGACCCACCACTGGACCAGTAATCAAGGAGCCTCAATCCTCACCACTGGCACCTGTGGGGGATGTTCACTGGAAGGATAACAGGTACACACAGTATTTCCAGATGCAGCTCTCTGCATCAAGTGCAATTTCCCTTAAGAGCACACAGAGACTACAATCAGTCTGGTGCTGGTTCCTCTCTCTTTCTTCATTCCCCCTATAAGACTCCCCACTGCCACAGCTATAGAGTTGAGTCCTTAGCCAGGGTTCCAAACCAAGTCTTTCAACACTCTCTCTGTCCAACCAGTGCTTTGTGTCCCTGCTCAAGTAGCTGACACAAATAATCTTTGAGATTTGATTTGCACACACACACACACACACACACACACACACACACACACACACACACACACACACACACACACACACACACACACACAGACATACATCTGGGAAAGGCTGGCACAGGATTACTGTCTATGCCCCCTTCTGCCCAGACTATAAGGTAGTTACCACTGCCACCAGAACCCCTCACTAGCTACTTTAAGGCCCTTAATAAAGGGGATTCAATTTTTCTGTGTAATACTAATACTAATACAAATGGTAGTTTGATCAAGAACAAGGCTATTAGGAATGGCACACACAGTGTCACCAAATAAATATGCAAGTACTCTCAAAACTTAAATATCCCCACAAAGATCAAACATAATGAAAGGTTTAAATATATTTAATAATACATTATAAAAGACTAAGACAACACTAAATATATATTCACAATGACATCAGAGTTCAAATCATAGGAAACATTTAAAATAACATTGCAGAACAGGCTCAGACAAAAAAATAATATCTAAACTAAGCTTCACTATATTCCTGATTGAATCTAAGAGAATTACTGTATCCTAATAACTTACATAATAGAGCAAGGCAGATGATGTGGTGAGTGGTCCTTCTTGTTGTCAGGCCCAAAACAGAATACAGAATGCTCAGTCTCACTAAGAGACTTCTCAAAACAATATCTAAAATATTACTGCTGGGATTGCTTCCAGAATAACATCATTTCTGGTCATCTGGATTTTAGTTACCATGCAAAACCTCTGTTGCTGGAAGCAGGCAGGCCTTAGTACCTACCTGTAAAAATACACACACAAGGGATTTTGCTTAGATCTTTGACAGGTGCTGGAAGTCATAAAACAATTGCATTCTTCCACCCTTCAAGACTAGTAATTATCACCCCAAAGACAATACAGAAATCTTACTAGTAAAGACTTTGTGTCTCTGGCTGCCTTGAAACCTGTGAGATAGCATCTTTATGGCCTAGCCTATAAAGTGATTTAATTTCAGATATTTTTCTAAAGTTTGCTGGACCGAGGTTAATCCTCCAGTGTCTTCTGTTAAAACATATACATTTAAACAGTTACAATAGTGCATATACATTTCCATTCTCTCCAGTAAGGCACACTGTGCACACATCTCAAACACAAGCACTTCACAAATACCTTTTTAACACAAACGTCTGTACAAAGCAGTTTGATATAGACATGACATACAGTTCTAATACATTTGTAACACTCTTGTATGAATCAGTTTGATATTCACAAATGACATATAATTATTTACAAAAGTCCAGCTAGTTGTGCTGGCAGCACCTCCTTTCTTCACACAGGGTTTCTGTCAAAATTCATGAAAGTCAAAGACAAGGCATCATGTAGATTTTTTTCCAAAATTTATAAAGAGATATTGATCTTTATCTATACACGTTTGTCTGTCTGAAGCTCAGCAGAGAAAATTAGAGTGTTCTGTGTGGTCTTCTTTTGTTATATATGTGTGCCAGCTGACCTGCATACATTTCGGAGGGTGTCTTGGCTAGACCTGTCTTAGTACACCCAGCTAAGCCTGTACAGTATGACCAGAACCCTTTGGCATTTGATCTGGCTAGCCACCATCTTGGGCTTCCCCACTTCCCTCATCCAGGTTTTGAGCTCTGTCCTTATAACATGACGCACTCTAATTCCATAAAAATATCTAAAGCCACTACAGCCATTAGCAGGAAGCATTTTCTGGTGAATTGCCAGATTGGTAGCCTCTCAGTACTATGAGGATATGTGTGTGCGTGCGTGCGTGTGTGTGTGTGTGTGTGTGTGTGTGTGTGTGTGTGTGTGTGTGTGTGTGTGTGTGTGTGTGTGTGTGTGTGTGTGTGTGTGTGTGTGTGTGTGTGTGTGTGTGTGTGTGTGTGTGTCTGTCTGTCTGCTTGTCTATCTTTGTGTTTCTGTGCATGTGTGGAATATGTTTGAAAATATATCCTTTGTATTTATTTACAGGACTGTAATATAATTACTGTTTTAAGCTACTCTGAACTGGCCATAATTTACATTTTATGCACTATGTTCAGATTGGGTGCAGCTGCTCTTTGATCATATTTCTTTTTAGACTTCACTGATGAAGTGAATTGATTATTTGACTGTCAGTTGTGCGCGGATCCTCTTTATTTTTTGACTGTCAATGTGTTCTAATCTTCTTTAATTAATGTTAACTTCATGCTTGGAGCTTTTAAATTAAAGCTTGAAACTTTCATTTTCTAAAGTGCACCCACTGTTGTTTACAATAGATGATGATGCATTATCAAATTATTAATGGGAAACCTGTATAATATTTAGCCTACTTTTGAATGCCTATATTGGAGTACTTCAACGGCAGGGCATATGTTTGCTGAAGCTTCATATCTCCATAGCTGGTACACTGATAAATATGCATTTTGCTCTAGCTAATCTCCTTGAGGGGTACAATCACAATCAGAATTAGGAGCATACCTCTTAAGTTCTCTGTTTAAGAATTCTGCATAAATCCAAAATAATGAGGAAACAAAGACCCAATTTTAAATTGTTATCTGAATTACCTTAAAAAGTAAATATAACAACATGTTTTGCATCAGCATGCATTGACTGAACAATAAAAAATATGAGACTCTAATGCCAGCATTACTGACTGACTGCAATCCTCAGTAATTTATCAGAAAATCAGAAACTTTATGGGGATAGGACAAAAACATGAGGCAAAATCAGGGATGTTTATGAAATCAGGAAGAGCTGAGGAGTATGGTTGGGAGGATCATGGATGAGTACTGAAATCACATTTATGGGAACGCCATTCCATGAAAATACATAATAAACAATGTAAACTGCTGATTTTACAAAAAAAAATGCATACTCAATCCTCCCATCTCTAAATATAGTAATTCAGAGTTCACACAACATTTTTGGGAAGGAAAAACTTCCATATCCCCACAGTTTGAGATTTTGATACCTTAAATAGGAATTTTTCAGAGAAACACACAAGCTTACAAAAACAGATCAATGATTCAATTGTCATCAAAACACTGTGTAATATTTTTGAGGCTCCCACGTTAGAAGACTGTCATTAAAAACATGGCAAAATTCTAACCCTCAATGAAACCATCCTCGGGATTCATGAAGCCTGCACCAGGCGCACGCATAGCGTAGGCATTATAACGCCAAATATGGCTGCCGAGTGATTCAGGTACGATCCAATTCCAAGTGCACTACCGGCGTACGCCAGATCTGCGCAGCCCCCGGCGTAGGTATGCAAATCACCCCATGTGCAGTGTCGCACCATGCAAATGAAGGCATATAGCGATTCATGAAGTGGTGCAGGCGTAGCGTAAGCCCACGGAAATGTAAACCAAAAAACACGGTTTACATTTTCCCAAACAGAACATCAGAGCTATGGAAGAGGGCCAGACCCAGGTATCACAACGTTAACATATGCCAATGGTGAAATACACAGCCAATGGCATAAGAAAAGATGCACAACACGTAAATAACAACATTTAATGTCATGTCCACAGTAATGCACAGCAGAACCACAGGGCATGTGTGCGGAAGCTGTAACATAAATAAATAATATAAAAATGTCATAAAATCGCAACGTAATAGAAATCAGGTTTACAGCATAATACACAATGGTAGGCATGGAACACCACAACCAAGGTGCAAGCATTGCTAAGGGCTTGCGATAGTGTTCGGCACGGTAACTATGAATTAGTAGTCAATGCCATGCAAATGAGGCAGATAATACTGAATCGCAAATGTCCCGCCGGAGGAAGGTTGTACCCTATGGCACAGCGGTATAACACCGAGGAGTGGCTCAGAGGAGATATATGACATCAGCAGAGGGGTGTGCCACCGTAGCACTAAGCACATTGGAGCATTGCAAATCTGGCCTGTCCGTTGCTAAGCAAAGCTGCAGGATAGGGGTAGGGAGGAATCGTTTAGCTGAGAGCACACATGGTGGCCAAAAGTGCATGTGTACGAGGATGAAAACGTGCCCGAAACCCAGTAATCTGATGCACGCGCCGCAAACAATAGCAGAAACAGGAAGGTCAGGGGAAGAAAAGAAGGAAATGCGGAAGTAGGGTAATTGGAGTACTAATGAGCAATCAACACCAATCAACCCATGAAGGCCAATCGACGGCAGCTGACAAGTCTGCTTGCAGAAACCTGCAAAACAGGATAGGGGAGGCATGTGAATGCAAAGAAAGGAGGGGAGGTATTGGATTGCAAAGATAGGAGACCTGACACAGCAGAGCAAAGCAAACTGACAGCAGACCGGCAGTAGCACACATAACGCAAGATACGCCAGGTCCAGGAAAGTACAAATGAAAGTAGGCTGCAGGATGCACGCCAGAAAATGGTAGGTGCAACGCACAGAAATGTAAAGGGAAGGTCAAGAGGTAATCCACGGCAGGCAAATGTAATTCAACACCAAAGGCACCACAATAGTAGTTCCGGCAGTAAAACACATAACATAACCTGTAGCTACGAACGTACATACACACCCTATGACATCATCGGTGTTCACAGCACAATAGTATAAAGTGTGAAAGCACCCAACACACACCTGTGTATTCCCAAACACTGCACCATAGGTATAAACACACGGGGAACTTTTAAAATGTATATGTTGGGAGCTGCCATAGCTGTGATTCATCAGCATGTGTTAGAGACTGACGGTGTTGTGGAGGATGATGCCGACAACCACCGCAGGCCTCAGATGAGAAGGAGAGTGTTCAGACCAAGGGTAACCTACCAGGGGCTACATGACCTGGAGATAGTAGAGCATTACAGGGTGGACAGGGACATCTTACAGCAAATAGTGGAGCTGTGCCGGCCACGCCTGAGAACCAGAAACAACAGAGGGGAACCCATACCAGTGGACACGAAGGTATGTGTAAACCCGAAATACTGGCCACAGGTACCTTTCAAAGGCCAACTGGAGATATAATGGGTATCTCACAGGCATCAGCATCCAGGGTACTACACCAGTTCCTGGATGCCATGTTACCACATGCCAATGAGCAGATATACTTCCCCAGAACTCAGGAGGAGTTGGCCAGCAATATGCGCCACTTCCACCGTGTGGCACAATACCCGGAGGTACTGGGTGCGATAGACTGCATGCACATACAAATCAAGTCACCACCCGGTGAACAGGGTAGGTGCTACATAAACTGCAAGGGATTCCACTCCATCAACTGCCAGGTCGTGTGCAATGCTCAGGGCATTATCATGGATGTGTGTGCTGGCAGCCCTGGAAGCTACCATGACTCCCATATCTGGCATGCCTCACAGCTGTATCAGGTATTTGTCAGGGGGGACATCCCACATGGCCATCTCATGGGGGATGCTGGCTATGCACTGGAGTCATGGATAATGACTCCCATCAGAAATGCACACACACTCATGCAAGAATGCCATAATGAGGCAAACGCACAAACCAGAATCATCATAGAGCATGTGTTCGGGATGCTGAAATCATGGTTCCGGTGCTTGGATACATCTGGTGGAGCCTTGCAGTACTCTCCAGGCACGTGTGCCCACATCGTCATAGTATGTGCCATGCTACATAATATGATCCTGCGGAAGCAGCTGCAGTAGGGACAAAATGGTGAAGGCCCTCATAGCCCACCGCAATTGCCAAGGCCAGTACAGGCACAGAGGGATTCAGACCATGAACACACTGTGCCAGCCCCAGTAGGCAGACAGAGGCGTGCCCAATATGCCTACGCCTTGGCAAAGAGGGAACGTATAGCACAAACACTGACCATGTAGGCCCCTACGGACTGACACCTCTCCAACTGCACACACAGTAAAATGGATGGCACACAAACATGACCACCTGTAAATTGTAATGTATAGGTGGCCCAATGTGTGACTCCTACATAGGCAGCCCTCAAACATTGTAAACACAACAGCCAGTGGAACACGGAATGCCAACACCTGATCAGTACATGAGTCTTACAGCATATGGTGGTGCTGTGTGCCTGTCATGTTCCCCGCTATATATATATATATATATATATATATATATATATATATATATAGATATATATATAGATATATATATATATATATATATATATATATATATATATATACATATATATAGATATATATATATATATATATATATATATAGATAGATATATATACATGTACACATATGCATATATATAATACAGATAGAAAGGGCAATAGAGGGATATATGGTGATATAGATGGATTCAGCGATATCTGCAAATATAATAGATAGTTCAACAACATTCATAACATCTTGGAGGTACAAATAAATAGGATACCGCCAACCATGGAATGTGTAACATACTGACATGCGTAACCATGAGGCTGAAAGACCGATAGAACACAAGAACACAGTACCGGAACAGTACATCCGCGAGTAATAGTATGATGATATGAAGGGACAGTTAGTCACCGCTGCCGGTGTCGCGGTCCACGTGGGTACTGTGTTCAACTGTGTCTGTGAGTGCCGTAGTCTGTGTAAGCGTGCGTTGAGGGTGCCGTGTGCGTTTCCATGTGACTGTAATGTGTGTGTGTGTCCGCAACATGTGTATGTTGGTGCCAAGTCAGAGGCAGATCAGTATGGTAGGTGTGGGTATAGCTAGCCGTAGGCATATGGTTACTACCTGTACCACAGTAGGAGGGACAGCCCCACCCTGAGCAGGTGTGTCCTGACATAAAACAGTACAAAGGGCAAATGTCCGAGATGGTAGGACATAAATATGTCCCATATATAATGTAACAGTCGTATTTAATAGTTATGCCTGTATGTAAGAAACTTAAATGTTACATGCAATATGATAAGTAGCCAAAGTCACACAACAATAGGTATGTAGTGAGGATAAAAGTATGTGCTACCTGTGTACCGACTGTGGCTACGTGTTGGCCTGTAAACACCGCTTTGTGTCCCGCAAGTGTCCAACAATGACCATATGAAAAGGTGGCAACCCATGGCAAACAGGCTCTTTTAACAACACAACCACAACGACTGCAAATATCTGGGACAGAAATACAAGGGATAGCTGTCACTTACACATATCCCCTGATATATCGCTGCAATTACGGAGGTATACAAGTAGCAAGTTCACCTGCAGACGATATAGAAACCAATTAACAATGGCCCAATGTACAATCCCGTAACATAAGTCTACTAACTGTTAGCTCTCTAATTAGGGACGGAGCCCACACACATATATACGGATTATGTAACAATGCAAGGCCCACAAACCGTATATGTTACGTACAACCACCGACATCCCCCACACTAGAAACTAAAGCAATACAAACTGTAATAGCAGCACAAACATCCAGTCAGTCAATTACATCTGGAGAACCCTCAACATACCGTGTGAGAGACACAATTAAAGGCGACATGCAAAATTGCAGGCATTGTATAATGGAACAAACAGCCATGTTACAGGTTTTGATTGCAATACTCCGTTATCAGACATCGGGATGACAGGTACACCCACATGTTGAACCAAATACTCTACCTGCCACACACAATCCACGGGGGACATGAATCCAAACTATACTTGTCTCCATGCATAGCAGTTGCAGTTACACATAACAAAACACAATACAGACCGTCTCCCCGAAGGTAGGGCAAATAGGTAACGCCCAAGTGGAGAATCCAATTATACCCCACTGTCGCGTAATTGGCGAATGGAGTAGCTGCACAGCTGATATGCAAGTAATTAGTCACTCAGGAACACCAATTGGCAGGAAGAATCCACATGTTTCAGGTATCGACGTATATAAGGATGACTTGCCAGACATTCAAACCGTATGCTCATACCGAATAACAGTTGAAACACTGTGAGAGAGATAGAAACGAAACGCCGTAACGACAACAAGGTATGTAGAACGCCCGATATGTAAGGTTATGTATAGCATGATCTGTACTAATTAGTTTTACTGTATGTATAGCCTGGTTTGCATTAATTAAACGTGTCCGCAATGCATAAAGTGGGGAAAGGTATTTATGTAGTGATGTCTTGCTGAGCATACTAACGCTTGTAGAATCTGTGCGTCCAGCAGTGGGACACAAGGTACACAGCACAGACACCACAAGGGATGCTGCATGAGGCCATTAAACAGAACAATGCCATACAACCCGCCGTCAGTGGTAGGGTATGTCCAACAAGGACGTGCCTAGTATATGTTGATATACTGTCACAGCACGCATGTGTATGGGCATATAACGTTAATGACATATGTAAGGTGGTCCCGCTGAGCAAGTATGCTTTGCATTATGGGATACTATGTGAAATATGTGTAATGTATAGTATTATAGGTAGATATGACAGATATTCTACACAGCATAACAGGCATATCATGCATACCACAGGTATCGTCTATTGGTATGTACAATAACAGGATACATATGGCCTGTAGGTATGGGACATAGTAATAGCATGATAGCTAATCTAAATGGAAGGGCTACCAAGTACCGATGCACAAAGGACATGTAATAGCTGCACAGGTGCATAGTGGGGTACTATGCAGTCTGGCAATGCTATGTGTAAGCACAACTACAGTGTTCACACTAGTGGCACCTCTCCAGGGCAGTGTCCTGTGAAGAGCAGAGCCAGGTGTCACCTGCACCACTGCACAGTACAGCCACTGCAGTGCTCCCAGGCCTACATGTGTCTCCCAACCACCAAGGGAGGTATCACATGAACAGTGCTACTGAGTCTCCCTGCGTGATGTACATAGGACTTATGTTCCACAGCATGGTGAGTGTCCGGTTTGGGAATGTAACCCAGAAGCACATCCCACTCATTGTGGCGTGTGTGCACATATCCATGAGCATGATGCTCACAGTGGCCTCTGCTTATGTTGCGTATGAGGAGTATATCCATCAATAATGTTGTGGACATGGGCTCTGTCTGATCAGCAGAGGTCACCCCTGAGTATGTAGTATGCAAATGTGTACAGATGTGGTGTCCATAGCGCAGCCACATATCTAAACTGTCGGAGCTCAGTAAACGTCATGGCATGTTAATGTTGTGGCATGTAAAGCTGTAGCTGTTGTGTAAGGTACACCCTAAATGGGGTGGTGTACCCTTGAATGTGTGTAGATGTCTTGAGTTCAGAGGTACAATGGGTGCCTATGTACCAGTTACACACCCAGTACAGATAGGTGTGGCCACGTAGGAGGATATCCACGCCACAGTGGCAATACAGTAACCACAGGAGTGGGTGCGACATATGTGTGTACTGCAAACATGTACAATGTGATATGTATGTAGGGGACTACCATCCATGTGATAGTCAGTGGGTGAATGGTGTAACGCAAAGGTGATGTGCATGCACCTTGTGTCATGCAGCTTGATGCCATGATAGTCATATTATGTATCTGTCACAGCGACACCCATATGGTTGGAGTCAGTATCAGCTGGTGGAGCAATCATGGTGCTTGGTATGTAGGGGTTTGAAAGCTAGGCAGGGAAAGTCCCTTGTGCCAGCCTGTTCCACAGGGAAGCATATACTGAACATGAGGGGCCCTATGACTGAGGACTGTGGTATGCCAAATGTACCTGACATGTAGTAGGTACTATGGTATGCTGGCCTCACTGTGTGTCCTGTCCATGAGCCACATAGCATAACATCCTGAGACACAGGGTACGATGTGCAGGTGGATGCGTATGTTGTCAATACCAGAATGGGGAATGGTGCTGAAAGGCAATGAGAGGACAATGTAGGATGTGTGGACTCCCGTACCATCAGCAACTGCCCTGGTAACTGTATGAAAGGAGTCCACCATGTGTAGGGGCCATGCTCTGGCCATAACAAGCCCAAAACAGGTGGCAGCTGAGGACGGGAGCCCAACAATGTCTCTGAGAATGACGTCCTTGATGATGTGCCCCATAGCCATGCAGAACAGTCCAGTCAGGTGTGTAGGACTATAGTCCCACTCGTGCAATGCGGTGCCACCTGTGTGTAGTGCGATAAATGCTGCTGTGTTCCATTCAGGGTCTACAATGTCTGAAACAAGGCTATTATTGAATATGGTGGCCTAGTGGGGAGACATGTAATTCAGAGGTTGGTGGACATCACAGCCTGGGATGTTGGAAGGTGACATGGGGCCAGTGTCCCAGGACATATAGAGTGTAGGTCAGTACTGTGTAGGTGTGACCACAGGGACACCACAATGTTCATGTATGGATTGCGGCCCTGTAGTGAGTGAGAGGGTGACCTGTCAGCATTGAATCCATCCTCCAGCATGTTGCCAACAATTCCTGGGTCTGCAATATTCATGAGTGACTGTTGTATGTGACAGCATATGTGGGTGTTGCCATCGAATACTGACATACCACCATAATGCCTGGTGGTACACCCTGGAATGTGTGGCAGTCATGTTTACGTAGCTAGTCATGGAGTAGGTGATGAGGGACCCTGTGGCCCCACCACGGCTGACCAGTGAGCCACCCCACACATGGGAATGTACAGCACTGTGCAACAGCCTACACCTGTTGTTGTACATCATATGTCCGTGGAACATGACCACCAGAGTGGCGTCTGTGATCTGGTGTGTACCATCATGGCTCTGTGTGGAATAGCATGATCCATGCAGTTGTGTACATGCTAATTAAGTGCACTGGGGTATGTGTCAGCATTTGTATGTGTATTGTCCATCTGCACGGGTGTCATGATGTTAACAACCGCTGTCAGCAGACATCTGTAGTAGGTGTTGTAGTACACATGTACTGTGTATGCTGTGATGGGTGTGTTGCCAGGATGTGGCTAACAAGGTAGATTAGCATATGTTCAGAATCCACCAATGAGGGGATAACCCCAGGTGTGTAACACCAGTCACATGGTGGTAGTGTTCAATCCAAGGGTAATGTAGGTCTAGGAGGTGGTGTGTATGTGTTGATCCAGCAGAGCAGAGGGTATGACTCATGGATGTGTCGGTACATGAGTGGCTATCCCAGTGAAGTGTGGGGTAGTGTCAGTCACATATCAGTAGTAGCTGAGGCCCACTGTCCACTATACCACCATAGATGGTATGTTACCCGTGGGGTATGATGTTGACTCTGCTGCTTGTTACAATGTGTATAGCGGTCCCAGACACAGTTAGTTGCACGTGGAGCACCTCTGATGCATTGTGCTAAGCAACTTGCCAGGATGTGTGCAAAACATAGTGGGATATGGGAACCCCTCAGCTGTGGGTGTGCCGGTCCAGGTATGTGCCTGAAAGGTATGGTCTGTCTATAACCTGTCATTGCAGGTGTGCTCTGCAGAGCCTAGAGGCAGGTCCCAGTCACTGCAGAGATGTTTGAGTGGTGCATTATAAGGTGTGCCTTGCCTGCGTGCGTCACAGAGGAAGATGCAAGCAATGTGTCACATGACCCCATGTTGCATGCCAGTTACCGCCTGCCGCTGACAGTTATTGGAAACTGTGCAAGACAGGCAGTATAGAAGCAGCAAGAGCCTTACATGTGAGCTGTACTCCCAGGGCCGACAGGTGCAAGTCATCTGTGCCACAGCATTGTGTTTGACCAGGACAGTCATAGCGGACAGATACCACATGCCTGTGGAATGACAATAGGAGCACAGGCAACTGTTGAAGTGACACAGTCGGTCATTGTACAGTGGTATCGTGTCCGGACGAATGCAAAATGCTCCCAGGGCTAGGCCCACACCCTCAGGGCTATAAGACTGGTGAGCTATTGCATGTCCCTGCACACGTAGTCTGTGAAGTGGCATCACAGGGCAGTCACACTAACATGGCGAATGACAGACATATCATACCTGGTGAGGTGTGGCATGGGTTTTTGCAGGCAGGAAAGTAAAGTTAGTTTTAACCAAAAAAGGCAAGATTTTTTAAAAAGGCGATTTAACGGGGGGCCTTGTTTTTGGGGGGCCCTTGGCCTGGGGTTGGAAACTGAAAGGTTTTTGAAAAACCTTAACAGGATTTTTTAAAAGCCTAAATGACTGGGGGGTGGGTTGGGGTTGAATGTTTTAAATAAACTTCCCAAAACTATTTTGGTTTTGAAAAAATTGTGGTTGGGGCACAAAAAAATTTAAAAAAAGTTTTTTTTGGGCTAAAAAAGCCTGGTAAAGTTTGTCCTTCCATTTAAAAAATGGGGCAAAACCCTTTTGGGTGGCCTCCCAAAGGTGATTTATGGGGGGAATTGTTTACGGGAAAAACCAGGTTGTTCCCTCAAAAAGGGTGGGCCAATTTGGTGAAAAAGAAATTTCAAATGTAAAAGGGAACCCTTATGGGGGAAATGGGTGGGGTTTTTGTTTGCAAATTTTTAAAAACCAATCCCCAAAGGGGGGAAACCCCGGGGTTCAGGGGGGCAGTCCCAGGGTTTGGGGTTTTAAAACCAAGCATTAAAACCCCCGGGGCCCCTTTTTAAGGGCCCGGGGTTTCAGCCCCTCCTGTCCCCAAAAGGGGGGGGAAAAAAAAAAAATTTCCCCCTCTGTGAAAAGGGGAAATGGAACCTTAAAATTTGGCTTTTTCGGGTTTTTCAACAAAAGGAAGGGCTTGTTGGAAAAAAGGGGGTTTACATTTTAAACATTTTCCTGAAAATTGTTTCCACATTTACCGGCTAGGGAAACCCCCTTGTCCCCAAAAATAAATTTACCCCCTTCCTGTGGAACCCTTAGGAACTGTTTAAAAATGGGTTGCTTTTGGGGTCACCCTGGACATGGGGAGGGCCTCCGGCCCCCCAAGGTTAGTCCTATGGGGGGTCCCCCATTAATTTTACAGGGTTGCCTTTTCCAAATGAGACAAATTAAATTGGCCAGGCAAAAAGCACGGGTGGTGCCCAATTTAAATCCAATCCCAACCTGTAAGGGGAAAAGGCATGGGGTGTAAACCCACCCTTCCCCAACCAAGCTAAGGGGGCACCCAGTTTTCCCCTTTGGGGGAAAAAGGGGAATTTGAACATGTAGGGACATGCTACATTTTCCAATCCTGATCCAAAAATAAAATATGTTGGAAAAAAACCCAAATGGGATCCCCAAAAGGGGTGGCCCCGATTCCCTGTGATATGGGGGCATTCCGCCTTTACCATGAATTTTCCATCAAAAAGCGCAGGTTTTGTTAAAAATCCCAGTAAACAGGGTTTTAATGGCCGGAAAAGACTACAACTACGGTCAAAGGGGCATGAAGCACTTCGGGGGCCAATCCGTGAACGGGGTTTTGGGAAACCCCGGCCCCCACAAAAAAAATGGGTTGGGATGAACCCTGGAATGGCCTGCCCTACCCATTTCCCTGTTTAAAATTTTGAAAAATACAGGGGCGTGGGGTAGGTGTTGAAAAATTGTACATTTGGGGTGAAAAGATGTATAGGGAAAACCCCCCCATAAATTCCCAGGTTTTCCTTTTGGCATGTGTGGGATTGTTCATCCCCCAAGGTCCCCATTAAAGGTGTGCCCCTGGGTGGGGGTGCCATATACACAGCATCCAGGTTAAACAGTGGTACCTTTGGACACACCCCGGGGGGAATGGCAGATGGGTAAAAACCCAAAAGTTCAAAAATAACACCCCACAGAAAGCAGCTTTCCCTTGGAGAAAAATTTTTGTAAATGAGGGGGACACACTTTATATTGTTTATATCCAATGCATAAGGTTAATTGGAAAAAAAACACTCAGCCCCTGTCCATTATAAATTTTTCCCCCAAAATAACCCCTGTAAATAAAAGTAGATGTCATAGAAAGGGTTGGGGCCGCAGGAAATTTTCCTGTACATTTGGGAAACTGTGACCGGTCCCCAATTTGTTTTAAACAGTAAAGCCCACACCCCTGGGGATCCCACCCCGGAATGTGCCTCACCCCAAGCCCCCATGCAACATGTTGTTTTCGGGCCTGTCCAAAGTGCCGGGCGGGATGATTGGCAAAACACGAGGAAGGGTGCCCATTGGGGGCCCTTTTAAAAACCTAACCAAGGTGTGCGGTTTGAATGGCCCTATACAACATCCAAAACGGGCCGTGCCACTCAATTCCCGGGAAAAGGTGGAAAAAAGGGTGGGCCCAAAAACCCCAGCCCCCACCAAACAAAACCAGGAGTAGGGCCAGTTGGGGACCCCAAAAAGGGAAACCAAGCTTTTAAAAAAAAAACAGCGCCATCGGGGAGGGGGGTTCCCCCCCAAAATAACCTGGAGTTCCCTGGTAAGAAAGAAATTGCACATATCTTTAATCCCAAATGTAGTTATTTTTTATGTAATTTAAAGTAAAAACAAAAGCCGGGGGAATGGGGCCCCCCCACAGCTCCATACAACTATGATTTGTTTTTAAGGGGCCACAAGGGCCCAACATAGGGGCAATTACCGGGGGTGAATGGGGGTTAAAACCCATCCACGGGTCCCAACATGGGCCTGTAAAAATAAACGGGTCCAGGGAATGGGGGAAAAATAACGGGGGTCCCCCAACCCCGGGCCCCCTCCCCCCCGGGGACAGGGGCCATTGGGGAAACCCCCGGAACAGACCCGGGCATGTTACAGGGGGGTGTCTAAAGGGCCTGGGGCCGGTTAACATTGCACATAGGGTTTTTCCCCAGTAGTTCAGGTGCACCCCCTTTATTAAAGAACCCATTCCCAATATTACAAACATTGATACAAGAACTTGGGAAACCACAGTAACTTTCATTAAAACATGTGTTTTCACGGGCCATAAAACCCTGGGGTTTTCTAAAATAGGAAAATTTTATAGGGTTGCCCCCAACAGGTTTGGTCCGCAAAACGGGGTCCAAACCGGGTGAGCTGTATATTGGGCAGACAGTGTAACCATTTGCCAGGGGCCCCGCATTTGCACCCCTTGTGTTTTTTCCATACATGGTCCCCAACATTAAGCCCCTTTTGCAATATTTAAAACAATATCAAGCCCAAAACCCCCACATACCCTTTCCCCTTTTGGGGCCCGGGGCATACCCGGTGGATTTTTTAAAATTTTGGACTTTAGGGGTGTATGTTCAAATGGGGACCACACAGAAAAAGGGGTGGAAGGGGCCCCACACCCCATTGGCCAACCCCTCCAGGGGGCCAAAATTGGGGAGGGCCCAAAGGACATGCCCAACAGTAGGGGGTTTGTTAATACACCCTGTTCCCCACTTTTCCAAAACAAAAATTGGCCCTTATACCCCTTGGTTGCCCATTTACATTTTGGGGATTTTTGGGACCCCCCTGGAAAACCCTAAAAACCCCCCTGTGCACACTCCTGGGGGGGGCCAAGGAAGTCCACCATATTAGGGACCCCTGTTGAACTTTTCCAACGGGTTTTAAATTATCCCTTATTGCCAATTTACGGGATTTACAGGAAAACCCAAAACCCTTTAAAGTTGGGATGAAATGGCCCCAATTGTCTTTTAACTTCACACTGTTGCAAAAAGTGTACAAAATTTCCCACTCATGCCCATTTCCCTAAAAGGGCACTTCTGTACTTCAAAACCTGAATTAACCCCAATTAGAGGGTTTACATTGTCAGGCCCCTTTTGTGTCAAACAACAATTAAGCCCATTATAGTTACAGGGAAAAGGGCCACCTTTGTGAAAACTTTGTATCCTGTTCTGGGCCACATGGTGTATCGGGGATGCATGCATGCTACCATGATTGTGTGAACTGCATGGCTACTGATATGATACCTGCTTGCTGTAGTGTGCACCCCAGGGAGGTATGCTTACTAACACTATTAATGTCTGAGCTGCATGCCCTCTGCTGTATCGCAGGCATGCTGCATGCCATCTGACAAATCACATGCATGGTGTGTCTGTGTGTGTCTGTGTTTGTGTGTCTGTGTGTGTCTGTGTTTGTGTGTCTGTGCGTGTCTGTGTGTGTGTGTGTCTGTGTGTGTGTGTGTCTGTGTGTGTGTGTGTGTGTGTGTGTGTGTGTCTGTGTGTGTGTGTGTGTGTGTGTGTGTGTGTGTGTGTGTGTCTGTGTGTCTGTGTGTGTGTGTGTGTGTCTGTGTGTGTGTGTCTGTGTGTGTGTGTGTGTGTGTGTGTGTGTGTGTGTGTGTGTCTGTGTGTGTGTGTGTGTGTGTGTGTGTGTGTGTGTGTGTGTGTGTGTGTGTGTCTATTGTACTTTACAGTATTTCTTTGCATTCACAGGTGATGTAGGTGCGTTACCCTCCTGCGGTCCATCTGATGTTAGTGTCCCCACAGATACTAGCGGTGATGAACATATGCATGAGGTACAGGCAGGGTTGTCAGGGGCTGAATCTGTGCCAATGGTTACCATCCCAGCTATGTCCCCCTCTTCCCCGCACATTTCTGCTGCCAACACATACCGCATCACCGGTGGCCATAGAGGAAGGACAGTCAGCGTCTGTTGGCATAGAACAGGAACGTGTGGTGGCTACAGAAGGTGTGTCTACACACCATGGTGTCAGTGTAATGACTGCAGATGTGCCACACAGGCATGTGGCCGGTGCTGCTCGTAGGAGGACCTCTGGCAGACATGCACCTGCAGGACAGAGCGCAGCAGCTGGTATCACCAGACGCATGTTCCAGACTGTAATGGCGGCACAGGCATGTGCTGAACGGCAGAACAGAGAAGGGCAGAGGCTGCAGAGGGCTGCTATCCATACCCTAAATGACAACATCCAGGCATTGGCAAATGCTCAACAGCAGATTGCTAATGTTCTGTTTAGGTGACTAGGTGAAATGGTCGGAATCCTTGACCGAGGCATGGCAATCCGCGGGCGGGAGCTGTCTGTGCTGGAACACCTGGTAGGAGTGAGGCGTAGGCCACGTGGACATAGGCCAGCAACACCACCTAGTGTAGGTCGACGTGTGCGTGCCACCTCACATGCCCGCTCCCATAGTGCCGGTAGCAGTAGCAGTGCAGCTGGTGCTGCGCTGTCAACACCAGGACACAGCAGGCCACGTGGACGTGGCCCTGGGTGGTCTCAGCGGGGACATGGTTCCAGCGGACATGTGTCGTCGGACAGTAGCCACTCTGTACCTCCACCTGGTAGTGCCCGTGCAACCCCAGGCAGGCACAGGTCACATGGCCGTGGACGGACACAGTGAGCTGTACAACCTGCACTGTACAATCTGGGGCTGTCAATTATACCTTCAGAAACAATACACCTCCAAAAAGCAAACCTCAAAATTCTTCAGAAACATAAGCACATGAAATTCAAAGGAAGACACAGAAGTAGCTGACATCCATCTTTATTCTTTCCATCCTGGTACCTCGGCTATTCGCCTTCAATGGGACATACTTTAACATTTTCAGAGTTCTTTTATATATGCATTAATTGATTAATTAGGTATAATTAAATCAATTAAACCACATAATGTCAAACATTTAACTCATTCACCACTGAAACCTATTCCAAGGAAAGAAACATTTCCATTATTTAACAATTTAATTTAATAATATTTTTTGCAGACAAAAGGAACAGCCATGGGTGCTGCTTTTGCTCCCAGTTATGCAGTGATCTATATGGGAGAGTTTGAAAAGGAATTTATGTTTCAGAACACATTTTTTGGTGCAGGGGTCGTACACAGTGGCCTGGCCAATGATGATGTGAGGTGTCACTTGGTAGCTGGAGGCCACACTGTGCAGCAGTAGGACCCTGTAACAGTACGTGAACATGGCCGCATTCACGGGGTGTACACCACTATAACGCACACCCCATAGTGTGCAGCTGGGGACCCTTGCCTGTGTGGTCATCACCCTCACAGTACTATGCACCCACACGATGTGTCACAGAGAAGGGACATGCACAGGTAGCCAGTATGGCTGGGACCTATGGCATCAACAGGGTTGTGCAATGCATCACCATTACGGGTTAGTCACCACGTGGGGCTAGTGATAATTTCCCATCATATATTAGCATACACACTCACACCAAGCACCAGACATACATACAGACACACACACACTGTGGTGACCACACATGTGTATACGGACAGCCGACGTGTGTGATGCACCTCACCGGCGAATGTCATGCTTCCCACACTGACGTATGTACAGATCTCTACAATGGTGTACAGGGATGTGTAGCAACTGGGACATATTCCCCGCAATATGTGGCATCCCTGGTCACACATTCGGACACACATGGCAGTGCTGGGAATGATACACCTGCCATATGATGACACGTTTGATGGGCATGCAGCGGTATTGATTGCATTATGTGTGCCAACGCTATATCTGGCAAATGTGCTGCTATATGCACATGGGAGGTTGTAAGTGTTACAGGTGCCATATGACATATAGTTGTTAACACCTGACTGCTGTGTATGCATTATGTCAGCACCGTCACGTAACAGCGACATAGCGCACAGTTAGCACATGGCATGATAGGATGGTGTGTGACACAACTGTGAGCCACCCCCTGCACACATACATCTAGACAGGTGGTTCACCACGTTATGTACACACATCCCTCCATACATGCTGTTTGTATGTCACCGTATACAGATGTCAATGATGGGTCTGCATTGCGTCTGCATGCCGTAGGTAGGTGCAACTATGTTACAGACATCGGCCACTGCACAAGCATGTTTGCTGCATGCACAGTACAGATGTCACATGTGTCTCCTGTTGCTATGTTTGTATGCATTGCTATTGTTGGACATGTGTGTTGACATACATAACACATGGACTGCGGTATGATATCACGGGTGTCACAGGCGACCAGTACAAGGGTATGTGTCCCAGTCAACACTGCTACTCCCTGTAGTGTGAGCATTCAACAGACATGGGCCCACCTTCAATTCGCGTGTGTAGCACTGATTAGGCCAGTGTTATGCACGAGGTACATCAAAGGCCATGTATGTATGTGTTGTGTGTGCAGTCCATGCACACATCCACACAATCACATGTATGACATACCCAGACGTGTGTTCATTGGTGTACAGCAACAGTCAGGTGTCACAGCTGTGTAAGGGCCATGGTATGTCTTGAGCCGACCTGTTCATGTATACTGTTATCATTGCAATGCATAACACCTGTTGGATCCCTGTTGGTACGTGTGTACTCTGCACAGCTGGTGTACACCGCTGTACAGCCCAGTGGTCATGTGTCACATGGTGTTGTGGGACTGTAAGGCTGTGTAGTGCTGCACCAACGACATGGTGCTGACTTGGCAGCTACAGTGTACACTGCAGTGTGTACATGTGTGACCTGCACCTGTGACAGCTGTAATGGCAGCTGTGTGTGTACAGGTCACTGCATGTGTGACCGCCCTGTGCGTGAGGGCAGTTATACCTTACTGTGCCCTTCTGTGTGTACACTCCATCTGCATGCAAGATTGCCCTTTGCAACTGCTAAGTGTGTGAGCATGCCCAGTATGCCATTGTGTAAATGGACACACACAGTACATTCCACACTGCGCCCTTCCGTGATTAGACTCCGTGTGCATGCAAGATGGCCCTTTGCAACTGCTGTGTGAGCATGCCCAGTACGCCGTTCTGTAGATGGACACACAGTACATTCCACACTGCCCCCTTCCGCGATTAGACTCAGTGTGCATGCAAGATGGCCCTTTGTAACTGCTAAGTGTGTGAGCATGCCCAGTACGCCGTTGTGTAGATGGACACACAGTATATTCCACACTGCGCCCTTCCGCGATTAGACTCCGTGTGCATGCAAGATGGCCCTTTGCAACTGCTAAGTGTGTGAGCATGCCCAGTACGCCGTTGTGTAGATGGACACACAGTACATTCCACACTGCGCCCTTCCATGATTAGACTCTGTGTGCATGCAAGATGGCCCTTTGCAACAGCTAAGTGTGTGAGAATGCCCAGTTCGCCGTTGTGTAGATGGACACACAGTACATTCCACACTGCGCCCTTCCGTGATTAGACTCCGTGTGCATGCAAGATGGCCCTTTGCAACTAAGTGTGTGAGCATGCCCAGTACACCATTGTGTAGATGGACACACAGTACATTCCAAACAGACGTGTGATACTAAGTGTGTGGGCATGGCCATTGACATCCTGTATATCCATGGTGGTCATCCAGGCACCAGATGTCCAATTTCAATGTCACGATGGATGCCTACATTGAACACACTTGTTGCTCTCTCGAAGGGTGTACTGTCTGTGGTGCATCCCATATCTATTTAGTGTTGCTGTGCTCCATAGATATTTAGTTGGCCCGATGACAGCACTGCTGTGTTTGTGTACGTCTACCTTGGGACGATAAAATGCTTTCACACCGCTCACTCTCTAAACATTCCCTATCGGCATCTTTGCCTTTGCGGATGATGTCACCCACCTAGAAGTATGCCTCTGGGAGTGCTGTGTTCAGTAATCTCGGTAGCGCATTCTGTAAATGCGTAATGCTGTAGTGTGTTAGAGTAGGTAGGTGTATGTTCAACTCCCGGCCCTTCCAAGTGTGTGTGTGTGTGTGTGTGTGTGTGTGTGTGTGTGTGTGTTTCCAGCTGCCTGGGGACACAGTAAGGCTTTTAGATACCTGACAACACATACATTTCCTATCGGCGTCTTTGCCTTTGCGGATGATGTCACCCACCTAGAAGTATGCCTCTGGGAGTGCTGTGTTCAGTAATCTCGGTAGCGCGTTCTGTAAATGCGTAATGCTGTAGTGTGTTAGAGTAGGTAGGTGTATGTTCAACTCCCGGCCCTTCCAAGTGTGTGTGTGTGTGTGTGTGTGTGTGTGTGTGTGTGTGTGTGTGTGTTTCCAGCTGCCTGGGGACACAGTAATGCTTTTAGATGCCTCACAACACATACATTCCCTATTGGCATCTTTGCCTTTGCGGATGATGTCACCCACCTAGAAGTATGCCTCTGGGAGTGCTGTGTTCAGAAATCTCGGTAGCGCCTTCTGTAAATGCGTAATGCTGTAGTGTGTTAGAGTAGGTAGATGTATGTTCAACTCCCGGCCCTTCCAAGTGTGTGTGTGTGTGTGTGTGTGTGTGTGTGTGTGTGTGTGTGTGTGTGTGTTTCCAGCTGTCTGGGGACACAGTAATGCTTTTAGATGTCTCACAACACATACATTCCCTATCGGCATCTTTTCCTTTGCGGATGATGTCACCCACCTAGAAGTATGCCTCTGGGAGTGCTGTGTTCAGTAATCTCGGTAGCGCGTTCTGTAAATGCATAATGCTGTAGTGTGTTAGAGTAGGTAGGTGTATGTTCGACTCCCAGCCCTTCCAAGTGTGTGTGTGTGTGTGTGTGTGTGTGTGTGTATGTTTCCAGCTGCCTGGGGACACAGTAATGCTTTTAGATGCCTCACAACACATACATTCCCTATCGGCGTGTTTGCCTTTGCGGATGATGTCACCCACCTAGAAGTATGCCTCTGGGAGTGCTGTGTTCAGTAATCTCGGTAGCGCATTCTGTAAATGCGTATTGCTGTAGGGTGTTAGAGCAGGTAGGTGTATGTTCAACTCCCGGCCCTTCCAAGTGTGTGTGTGTGTGTGTGTGTGTGTGTGTGTGTGTGTGTGTGTGTGTGTGTTTCCAGCTGCCTGGGGACACAGTAATGCTTTTAGATGCTTCACAACACATACATTCCCTATCGGCGTCTTTGCCTTTGCGGATGATGTCACCCACCTAGAAGTATGCCTCTGGGAGTGCTGTGTTCAGTAATCTCGGTAGCATTCTGTAAATGCGTAATGCTGTAGTGTGTTAGAGTAGGTAGGTGTATGTTCAACTCCTGGCTCTTCCAAGTGTGTGTGTGTGTGTGTGTGTGTGTGTGTGTGTGTGTGTGTGTGTGTGTGTGTGTGTGTATCTATATATATATATATATATATATATATATATATATATATATATTATATATATATATATATATATATATATATATATATATACATATCTTTGTAATATGTATGTGGATATTAGCACTATTAAATGTGATGCATTGTCTGTACATGTTCACCTTGGATGTATCTGAATGTGCTATGGCTCTGTGATAGTGAACATACTGTGTGCTGTAGTGATCCTGGGTTATAGTTGTGTAGTGACCAGTTATTTTGTTGCTGGGTATTACCAGGGACATTGAAAACAATGATAGTACAGCACCTTTAAGCGGTCATGTGCACATCTCAGCAGCAGTCAGCAGTGGTTATTACGTTGGAGGATGACTATGGCTCATATACCTATGTATTACATGGCAATACTATGCAAATCAGGTTAACATTACTGACACCCGTTTATCCACAGGTTGTGATACAGATCCCATGTATGTATGTGTATACATTACCAGGTGGAGGACTGGACTATGGTTGAATGCATGGAGGGGTGTCCATGGCCAGGAATGGCGATCTGTACAGCCTGGCAGGTACAGTCTGTGACTGTCCCACAACCTCCAGTATATGGCTGACACATGCTGAAACAGTGTACATGCAGAGACACACATAAAACAAACAGCTATGGATAACACTTAACACACACACACATTGCATCAACATTGGCCATGCAAAACCTGTTGTCCCTCACACACACACAAATGCATACATGTTGATTGGCTGGTTCACTGACAGGCTCTGGAAATGAAACTACATACCCTGTGCATATGATGACACCTTTGCCACCTCTTGTAATGTGTAACATTGATGCAGGTACGGACTAACATGGTGCTGATGCACAGGGTGGCTTCATAGCACTGTAATAATGTTACAATGTTGTTAACACAAAGTGTGATTTCCTTCTAGGTGTATGTAAGCAGGCATGATAAATTCCAGCTATGATCATCAATGTAGTATAGTGTACAGCACTGTTAATTCTGAAGATGTATTATCCATCCATGTGCCATTTGACTGACGTGTGTAGTATTGGCAGCATGTGTTACACAGTGTGCAGTACGTGTGAGATGTGTGTAGTACAGATTCACATGTATCTATATGTGAACAGGGTGAGGGTGCACTGTCTGCATCTACATGTATAGTGGACACATTGGAATGGTGACATGCCCTGTATTTCACACTAACACGTCATACTTTCTATTGGTGGCCAGTATCCATTATACTACACATATTGTTGTACTTGTCTACACATGTGTGATTGCTATGGTTTTACACGGTGCTGTGGGTGATACTGTTACTATCTGTCATAGTTTTGCATTATGGTAGTTGACACGACCTCAACAGTCTGAATTACCAATTGTTATATGATATCTTCACAACTGTCCACACATGTAGGACACACAGTAGCATGTGGATCCTACATGTACTATACTATACCAGTTCGCACTGGTATTGACCGCCACACATTGCTGGGACCATTACTGTTTGACATGTAGCTATGTTAGTTACAAGCAAAGACAATAGGGATATTCCTGTCCACATCTGGGAATTCATACTGTGGCCTAGAATGCATTCTGCACATGACACAGTTAGTCTACACAAAGGTATCATACAGACAGATCGTGTTATCCAACCCATGCTGTACACCTATAAGGCTAAACAGAGTCAGTTATCCACATTTACTACACATACTTTACCAACAGTAACACATAGGTATTACACCCCAATATGTATAATGGGTAACAATGTGTACATATAGATATGTGCTGTGTCATTTGTCATTTGATATTTGCATTTACAATGGTATTGTGAAGTACATCACTGTATCACATATGCAATGAGAGTTCTGCATGCATATCCTCCAAGGTGGTTGTACAACTATGATGAATGTCCATTATTGACATACTTTGCTGTGTTTGAACTGTTCTGCAGTATTACACATACATGAACAGTCACTCACACTATGTATATAAACTGTCGTGTGTGTGTGTGTGTGTGTGTGTGTGTGTGTGTGTGTGTGTGTGTGTGTGTGTGTGTGTGTGTGTGTGTGTGTGTGAGACACAGATGACCTAGGCCACAGACAGTTCTGATACATGTAGTTGACAAGTGCGGTAATGCTCCACCAGATGTGTCCAGGCACCAGAACTGTGACTTGGTGACAGATACACATGCTAGAGTAAGGTTTCTGTATGTGCATGTGCCTCATTATGGCATTCCTGTTCATGTGTGTGTGCATTTATGATGTGTGTCATCAGCCACAGTTGAACTGCACATCCGGCATCCCCCACTAGGTGACCATGAGGGTTGTCCCCATTGCCAAATATTTTGTACAGCTGCGTCAGATGCCACATATCGGAAGCATTGCAGCTTCCAGGGCATCCAGCACACACATTCATTATTACGGGCTGGCCATCACACACAAACCGCCACTTCATGGAGGGGAAGCCCTTGTGGATGATGTAGGCCCTGCCACACTCACTGGCTGGTGCTTTGATGCATATGTGCGTGCAGTGTATTGCACACAGTACTTAGGGTATTCCACTATTGTGTGGAAATGACACATATTGCTGCCCAATACCTTACAGGAATTGGGGATATATACATCATCACTGACATGTGCTGACATGACATTCATGACCTGGTGCAGTACCCTGGATGCTGATGTTTGTAAAATCCACATCATATCACCAGTTGGTCTCTGGAAGGTACCTGTTGCTGGTATCCTTAGGGCAACACATACCTTGGTTTCCACTGGGATAGGTTTCCCTCTGTTGGGTCTGTGTATGAGACATGGCCTGCACAGATCCACAATCTTCTGCAGGAGGTCTCTGTCCACTCTATAGTGGTCTACTATCTCCAGCTCATGTAGTCCCTGGTAGTTTACCCTGTGCCTGCACACTCCTCCCCGTCTACTCACTGTGTGATGTTGAGCGGCATTCACATTGGCACAACCCTCCACATGTTGCATATGTTGACGTATAATAGCAATGGCAGCCCCTAACATTATCCTGCCTCAGTTAAGCTTTTACAGTTTGCACTTCTCTTACTATACTACAGTGTTGCAGTGAATAACATGGTGGACTACTGTTTGTAGAGTTGTATGTGCTGTGCTGTGCTGGCCTACTGTACTGGCTGTGTAATATACTCAGTCTGATTGTTTCCACCTGCTAGCTGTGGTAGTTCCCCTTGGTTAACTTACTGCTATTTGTTTACCTTCGTTTCCACTGTTTGTGTCCACAGTGAGCGGCGCCGCGCATAGGAGCACAGTGAAGTGCATATCCGCTTCCACGTGCGTACACAGGCTTATACATGCGTACAAACACTTACACTGGCTTACACAACATTACACGGGCTTCAACAATCTTACAGTAGCTTACTCATTCTTCAAATCGCGCACACAGGCTGACACACATGCACACATGCTTACTCGGGCTTACAGGCTTGCAGGCAAACACACTTCACCAGGTTTGCAAGGAACTTCAGTGATATCCATGGCGTACACCATCAGTTTACTGACTTTACCTAGGATAAATAATAACACGCCTCTTCCACTGATGAGTCACTGACAGCAGACATGTGACACACTGCTCCAATAAGATTACAGTGTTTTATACATACACACTCATGATGTCACCTATCTTCTACGCTGATAGTCCCCTTCACCTACTCTTACACTGTAGGGGCTTGGCCCATATGGCATGACAAATTGTGCTTCACTATCCTCAGCCTCAATTGTATAGGATTGCCTACTAATGCTTGGTTACATCTCTGAGTGTGCGCTTCCACACATAGCAACCACTACTCAGTAGCCATGTTGTCTTCAGCTTGCCATTCCCTGCATGGCCTTAATAACTTTTAACTGACATTACAATTTGTATGTATATTTTACATATTTGTCTTGTTTTGTATGCACAGCGCGTACTCGGAGATCGGGGGAGGACAACTAGAGTTTTGTTAATTTCCAGTGGGAATACATGCCACTGGCGTTATATTTGGCCATTGGCATGCTTCTTCAACTAAACCATCCTTTATTTGCAGATGACATTGCTCCGTTTAGCTACTTGCAGAACGTTACTCGGTTAACATCCGTGTACATTTCTGCACATACCTCTACTCTTGCACGGACAGTTTACTGTTTCATGTATCGCATATTTTACATCATTTGCATAGCTTTCACCTACAAATGGGGTAATTTGCATATCCTAACATTGTCCGTTAGCGTTTGTTTGAGGGGCTGTGTTACACGCCCCTACAGGATATTGCTGAATAGCTCGGCGGACATCTTGCCTTGCTCTACTCTTACTCTACTCGTACACCGACCAAAGCTTCCTGAATCCTGGCCTAAGCTTTGATGTGTGCTAATATGTCTATTTGTGGGGTAGGCATGGCTGTAGATATGTTTTGACCTGCTACATCTGTCATTCATACAGAGCACCTCCCACTTTCATCATTTGTAGAGGTGACAGCCCTATAGGGACTATATGTACAGCTGTGACATTTGACAAGTCCACACATACCTGCGGTCAATACAAAACTGACTACTTCAGCACTTTTCATACCTTCAGATTTGTCTTGTAGTGGTATAGTCGATGATACTGTTTCCTATAACATGTATCTGTTTCTGATACAAGATATGTCATTTTATTACACCACTACACACAATATATGGAGAAATCACAGGCCAGATGCCATTACATTCCTTTTGTAGGACACACCCACCCAGAGTGTTGTGTTCCTCATAAAAGCCAACAGGTGCTGATCAAAACATATTCTGCTATCATCTACCTTATGTGTTCGCCGGTATTTGCGCTTTCCATCAGTGGCAGAACTCACATGCGTGTGTGGGAGACTGAACACTGTCTCGGGGACACTGCATAGCACCCTGAGGGACACATTTATGTTGTTTCTATTAACCTTCCACATTGACTATCACAGGGCATTAGTATTCATCCAGATTTGTCGAGGTACATGCTTTTGACTTAAACATGTTTTGTCATTTGTCATCACATCTTTCTTCACACCTGTCCACCTAATCGCACTAGTTCTGTACATTTATTTAGGTCAGGGTTACCTTCATACCTCTCAACTGTACAAATTTTGGGTAAATGTCCCTAACGTAGATGTCTGATTTTGTTCCTTTTTTAATAATATTGTGCAATGCCTTTCTGGTAATTTAATGGGAAGTCATTTTGGACTGTGGGGTTAGACAATAATGACAGACATTTGTTATTTACAATTAATAACCCTTGAAACATTCATACTGTTGACTGATCCATTATTCTATCCACGTTCTGACTTTGTAAGTGGAATATTTGAGATATTCCCTATTTGTACTTATTTTAAAATGCCTTTGTCCAGATGTCTTATTCTGATTGAGAGGTATGGTTACCATCTTATTCGTATGCATGTACATCCATGATAATCGCTTACACGACACTAATATAACTCCCTACGTCTTCCCCCAATAGTTTACACGATATCCGGTAGATGGGTTCTTCATTTTAGGAAGTTAGAGGCGTCTGCTATACCCACATAGGTATATTAATCACTCCCATGGGGCGGACCTCATAAATCTGTGCCAACCAACACCTAGGCACCTAGGCCCATTATTGCATACCCATGATTCCCAGACCTGACACCCCTCCACAGTACTCATAACACATATTTAATGTGAGCAATAATAAATTATGACGACACTTCTAAGCACTATCCACTCTCCGCATGTCGGTACATATGTCTTACATTCTGTCAACCCATGTGTTATTACACTTGCACAAGCTACTGTTGCATGTACAGCTATATTGTAGTTGCGGATGACACTTCTTTGCGGAAATCATTACAGGGCTGTGCATTTATAGATTCACTATTTTTGGAGTCCTGCAAAGGACACCTATATCCATGTTTAAAGAGTAGAACTTACAGATCTGGCACACTGATACTTTCCGGGCAGTAGTTTTGAGAGCAGCAGTGTATTTACCTTAATTGCATGTCTGTTATGTGTATCCATACTAGCTATGGTGTAACCTATTTATGTACATGTGTTATATCTACGAGGACATTTGTTTATATGTTTGTTAGGTATATATCAATTGATGTTGTATGTGTTTGAGTGTATGTATGTATATATATGTATATATATATATATATATATATATATATATATATATATATATATATGTATGTATGGATATATATATATCTTTGTATGGATATATATATATATATATATATATATATATATAGATATATATATATATATATATATATATATATATATCTGTACATTCTTTATTTATATATCCATATATAGACATTACGTGTAGAAACCAGCATTCATTTGCTATGCTGTGAGCGGATTACACACGCACAGGCGCACTTGCATTTCCTTATTGTGGGTTCCACGCAGGCGCACATGCATATCCTTATTGTGGGTTACATATGTTTACTAAGTCTTTGTGCTTACGTGGGCTTTATTACTTGTGACAGTACCGGTAAAATATCTCTAATCCGGTTAACGGACATATGCAAAACACACGTTCACCTTTACATATTTAAATGTCTGTACAGCACAGACGCATTCATTACACTTTAACATTATATGTGCTGTAGTCGTAGTTGAACCGGGACTGCATTCACATTAGCCGGATGCTGTAACCACTATACGTTTGGTGTTCTGACTCATTTATATGCATACCCATAGTACATAGCTACATTAACATATGCCTTACCGCGTCACTTACGTCACAGGCATCCATTCTCCTGCTGGGAAAAATGCGGTACTACATGTTACACATTCCCTATTCCCTACTGCTCTGGACCCAAGCTGCATATTTAATCACTGCAGGGATATTCAGAACCCAAAGGCTTATAGTCCTGACACATACAGGTCTTTAATTGTCAGGGTGTTCATGTGGTGATCTGGGTTTAGGCTTGTCCGCCTGGTGAACAGAACTGCCCTGACCATGTTCAAATGTCAGACAAAGCACATGGACAGGTTTTGTCCTTTTTAAACATTTAATCTGTGTTTACAGACACAGGTGTTTGGGCACCTGTCAGCAGCTTATGATGTTGGCAATACATAATATGGGTGGGGGTGGTTACAATACATAATCCACGGTGAGTGGTGTTCCCATTCACATTTGACTATTTCCTGTATTCATTCTTACGAGGGTTATTATTTTGCACATGACTTAACTATGAATTAACTACAGGTATGCAGTAGTACAGTCAACATATGTGACGGTTTGTTACAGTATAAATGTATGGACCTCTGTAATACTGGGGTCTACCCCACATCCTTCACAACATTTCATGCTTATGTACATACTATTATTCTGTAAACTTTCGAAGTTTGTGAGAGCAGTAATTACATCTGTCACTATTTGTCCACCCATCCTTTTAGTCTTTGTCCAGATTTTGTTGCTGTAATAGGTTGAGGGGTGGTGTCGGTATGTGATTGAGTTGACTATATACTGTCGATAATTCAGTGGGGAGTAGGGTTACCACTTCTCCTCTTTGCGAGGGGAGGACCCACTTTGGACAGTTGTGTCCTGCGACAACACCTAAGACATGGCAAATGTCCTGTGAATTTAAGACAGTAATATATTTCTTATTTTCTTTACTAGTTGCATGATACAGGTATTTTGTATCTGGTACACATAACTATTATTTGGGATAGCATAAGCTATTCAAATGCTATGGAATAAGCTTTTATCTTGGCATACAAGTGTAATTCTGTCCTTTGCACTGGATGGGGGTATGTTTTATCCTGCAAATTCTCACATTTCTACAAGGGATGTCCCACCTTGGCCATCTGAACAGGTGGCAACCCTAGTGGGGTGACCTGCATGGTGGACAGCTGTTCCATCCTGCGTAGTTATGTTTTGCATGTCTGTGTAGAAACTGAACAGTACCGTGACTACACATACATGTTTTGTCCAGATGTGTACAGTACTGGACACCGTGGCGTATAAACAACTCTGAGGTTTCAACAGGTTACTTATCCCACGCGGGATGTACACACATTTTGCCGAAACATGAACGCGTGGGCATATGGATTTACGTAACTGTGATGGGATGTTTACAAACGTGGGATACATATTTGCAATCCTGACACTGCCTAGGACGATACTTCCTACTACATATGGGGAATACTCGCTATGTGTAGGTGTACGGCTGCGCAAGGCTGGTAGCTCGATTTGGTGGACATTCGGACATGGGTGCGGGTTATGTGCAATACAGGGGTTGTTGCGTATTGCATTTGCATGCATGGGTTCTGCTTTTGGATATCCCGGTTCCGCATATAGCATCCTATGTGTATGTGACGGTTACGTTTCTGTTCATGTGTATAGCACATTTTAATATACATATGTTTGTGTGTGTTTGGTATACAATTTGGACTGTCAGGTTTCTTTACGGTTGTTATATAGCCACAACTGCCTAGCTGTGTACTATCACTACCACTGTGGGACTGCTGGTGACCATGCCCATGGGGCTAGATGTGTGTATTGGTGGCGCGCTGACATGATGTGCTTCACTTCCACTGGGTATAACTTCTGACAGTGCAGAACATTACGGACACACGATTTTAAATATCATTTGTTCCATGGACGGAAACTCATATTGTGTTGCGTGCATTTCTGTTTGGTTCACCATTTTGTGTGGCCGGGAACTGTCTTGCATGCTTTGCATATGTTTCATTATCCACGGACACTGATAGGTGCGATTACTATTGCAGGCAGGCTATAATATTCAGCAGTTTAGGTTGCTCATCGCCAGCCGACATTGACACGCCTCCGGGCGCAGCTTAGTAACGCCCCATGCACTCGCACATGTGTCCTATGCACGTGGATGTGGAAGCGGCGCACCTTCATTAATATGCATATGGCGCTACTACACCATTTATACGCCGCATGGCCGGCACAGGCCTTACACCGGCCTTGCGCCGAGCTTCATGAATCCGGGGGCATGTCTTAAACTTCATTTCTTTTATGCGCTACCTTAACTGCATCATGTCCTTCCATCAGCAATTCTACCAATACAAGTCTCACCTTACCCATCTTAACAATTACCTATACCAGTAATACACTGGGACTCTTTTATCCAACCATATTAATTCCTACTTTATAATGCCCTGATTTTCACTATCTCTTGGCTAGTTAGTCTGAGTTTCACTCTGCAAAGTTCTGAGAATCAATGCAGAGGATTAATTTTGCCATGTGACACTGAGAAAACCACTCAACCAGACAGTGTTTGGGGGGGGGGGCACAGAAAGGGACATGTCCAGTTGGCTTATCTGGTTAACAAATAAATAAAAAAATATTCACACATTATGCTTAACCTTTTATACTGATGTGCATTTTAAACTCTCTTTCAAACCCATCATGTGACCTAATTTGTACATATGCTTAATGTTAAAAGAAGACATCTGGATAAGTAATCATAGCAAAATTTTCTTATCACTCCCAATCAATAGCCTTATGTGATTCTGCTGAGGTTTTCTATAAACTACTGTCTTCAACCCTGGTTACATCTCACTAGGGCTCTACTCATAGGTTGATAGGTAGTTCCTAGGCTTGCAATCCAGGGGACCATTGAGGATCATATCTCAAATTCCCAGCTGCCACCAAGCACTTTCTGGTTAGGTGAATGCCTAAGGTTACATAGGAGGAAAATGACGGCTGAGGGTGGAGGTATAGCAAGCTATTCCTATACTTGGAACCATTGCCTAATCTGACACATCCTTATAGTTGAGGAGTGAAAAAATGTCCACTACCTGTCCTTTGCATGGCACATATAACAACTATTCAGTTCATTTATACTACTGTGCTATTAAAAACAGGTCGAAAGTTAAATTCTGTTGCCTGAAGCTGAGCTAATAAATGCCAGCAGATTTTGTAGCAAGTGTGATGAACTTCAGAATGTGATTGGAAAGAATAACTCAAATCTGCTTGCTATAACTGAAACCTGCCTGTATTCCAATTTACTATTCCCTTCCCGACTACATCTTGATTACCTATGCATTTTAGAGAATGGACCTATTAAAAGAAATAGTCTGTGAAACAGGAAGAGGAGTCATGAACATATTAAATACACAGACACACACATACACACACACACACACACACACACACACACACACACACACACACACACACACACACACACATATATATATATAGATATAGATATAGATATAGATAGATAGATATATATAGACAGATATATATAGATATACTGTAGATATTATATTTCTCTCTCTCATGAATGTCCACACCATGCCATTCAGCACATCAGGCAATGAGCACTCTCCAGCACTCATTGTTTCTCTAGTGGTTATGGGTTTGATGGAGTTCAGTTGCTAGCCTGAGGCCCAACCCTCCCCAGAGGGTGCACCACACACTCACACCTAGGGCCAGTTTAGAGTGTCCAATCCTCCTACTGCATGCTTTTGGAATGTGGGAGGAAACTGTAGCACCAGGAAGAAACCACACACCAGACAAAAATTGAACCAGAGAACCTCTTGCTGTGAGACGACAACTCTAACTGCTGCAGCACTGCACCACCCATAGATTTATACACATATATATATATATATATATATATATATATATATACATGTAATATTATATTATATTATATCTATAGTTATATACATATAGCTATAGACAATATATATGTATCATATTATAGCTATAGCTATATATAGGATATATATATATATATATATATATATATATATATATATATATATATATATATATATATATATATATATACACATATATATTATTTATTTATTTATTTTATTTATTTATTTGCAATTTGATTACCGGGGAAGTCCACTGGGCTGAATTGACCCATTTTCAGTGGAGGGCCGTCAAGAAAAGCTCCAAGATGCATTATGCAATTTAGATACAAATGATAGTTAATATTAAAGATCTTATGTAGAATAGTTACTCATAAATGCATTCAATATCATGCATAGTTAACAAATTCATTAAGCTTGAAGGTAGGGATCACACAGTTTCATTTGAGGAAAACAGATATGGGTTAGGTGTGGAAACAGTCTACATACAAACATTTTAAGAAAATGTAAATACGCTTTACATGCACACATCAACAGTAGAATGCTATTTACAATATTTTCAAAGTTGGGCTCTGTGAGGGTAGCTGTAAGAGGTGAGAACTTAGAGAGAAGCTATAGAAATTGCTGAGAGCTTAGATAGGCTCATAGGAAGATAACTATGAGAGTTGAAGAGCTTGGGAACCAGAGCGAGACCCCCCTTGGATTAGGTTGGGTGAAGGCAGGTACATTTCCATTTAGAGAACATGTGTTTGAATAGTTGGGTTTTGAAGTTTTCTGAGTTTGGTATGGTTCTTAGTGTGGAAGGAGATAATTCCATTATTTGCCTAGTGAGAAAGATAGGAGAAGTTGGCCAGCAGGACGTTTAGGTTTATGGATAGTAATTAAGTTCTGATTTTCAGATCTGAGAGCTCTGTTGGGTGTATAAGGGGGAAGGATGTTAGTTAGAGTGGGACATTTTGTTGGGTGAAATATGAGTCTATGTGCAGTAGTGAGTTGGAGATAGTCTAGGTAGTTTGGGAGTTGAAGCCAATTCAGGGATTGTAGGGTTAGGCAGTGATGGGTGGTATTTTTAGATTTAGAGGCAAATTTAGAGATTTTGTTGCACCAGTTTTCTAGTTTAGAGGTGATAGAAGAGGGCAGGTTGGTTAGGAGAGGGGTTCTGTATAATAAGGAAGGAAGAAGATAAGTTGAGGATAGAGATTGCCTGGTAGAGTTGGAGAGAAAGCGATTATTCCTATACAGCATATCTAGCTTTTGGTGGGTTTTCTTAATATTTTGTTGAATATGAATATCAAACTTGAGGTGTTCATCTACAGTAATGCCAAGTAGTTTGGCAGAGGGGACTACTTCTATAGGTGAGTTGGTTTGACTGTAGACTTTGAAGTTGTTTTTATCGTAGTAGAGGGTCTTTGTGAGAGGGAATAGTAGAATTTTTGATTTATTTGCATTGAGAGAGAGGTGGTTTTGGAGCATCCAGTTTTCAGTTGTTGAGAAGGCAGTTTGGGTTTTAGTCAGCAATTCAGAGAGGTTTGAGGCAGAGCAGACTAAGGTTGAATCGTCTGTGTATTGAATGATTTTAGCATCAGGAATAGCAGTGTGAAAGTTATTGATGAAGATGTTAAAAAGCATTGGCCCAATGATGGATCCCTGTGGTAAGCCAGTTGGGGTAGGTAGGAAGGAAGAGATGGAGTTCTTCCATTTGACTGCCTACGATCTGTCTGACAGCTGGAGAACCAGGATAAAGCATTATGTGAGAGATTAAGGTTTGAAAGTTGACAGAGAAGGTGCTTGTGGGAAACAGTATCAAAGGCTTTAGACAGTTCGAGTAAAACAGTAGAAACTAAGTGGTCTGAATCTTGGGCTTGATTGACAGTTTCTAGGAAAGAGAATAGAGTGGTTATTGTGCTATGACCTGGATGGAAGCCATGCTGAGTAGGAGTGAGAAGATTGTTTTGGGTCAGGAAAGGTATAAGTTGGAGGTGGATGCATTTTTCTAGGATTTTGGATATTGGTGAGAACAAAGCAATGGGGTGAAAGTTTGAGATGCTGGTGTTTTTGCCTCCTTAATGAAGAGGAAGAATATAAGCTGAGCGCCAGAGTTTGGGGACTATGATTTTTTTATGGATCGGTTGATAATGATGCTGATTGGGAGTGCAATGCCATCAGCAGCATATTTTAGGAAGGAAGAGGGAATATTGTCTGGAGCATTAGAACAAGGTTTAAGTTTGGACAAAAGTTTTTTTATAAAGTTAGTGGAGATGGGTTTTACTTCAAACAGATGAGGTGAGTTAGAAGGGGGAGAGTGTAGAGCAGTTGGGTTATTATTGGGAAATGTCTTGGTGAGGGTAGTAATAGTGTCTATGAAAAATGAGTTAAATTCAGAGCCTAGTTCGAGATCAGATTTAGTTGGGTCAGGACAGGGATTATTCTTGGAGCCTGGATTGAGGAGTGAGTTTACTGAGTTTCAGAATCTTTGGGGGGTTTTATTGTTATTGGACTGAAGTTTGATATAGTAGGATGTTTTGTCTTTAGTGATTAGTCATTTTGCACGGTTGTGGAGCTGTTTATATTGGAGCAAGATATTGTCCAGTTTATTGTTTTGGTAAAGCTTCCATAGTTTGTCTCTGTGGTGCATAATCTGTTTTGTCTCTTTGGATAGCCAAGGAGAAGTTTTAGTTTTTATCCTTTTGTTTCTTAGTGGGGCTAGTGAGTTTAAAGTATCGAGGAAGACAGAGTTGAAGTATTCTATAGCCTTGTCAAGAGGAAAGATGTTTAGAATTTGCCAGTTCATTTGTTTGAAAGTATTTGAGAAAGTAGTTGGGTTGAAGCTACTGAGGTACTGACAAAAAAACAAAACTACTGAGGTTACGAGTTGGAATGTACTGATGCTGGTGTGGGGAGGAACTAGTTGATCGATGCATGAAGGCTGGGAGGTGGTCGCTAAAGGTATCAGTAATTGTGCCAGAATTAGTTATTTTATTTGGATCTGAGACTAGGATCCAATCTATAGTGTATCCGGGAGGGTTTATTTTGTTAGGTCAAGTGATGGAGAGGATTATTTGAATGAAGTAATAGAGGTTAATGGATAGGGAGGGCGAAGGGCAATTGATTTTATTTCATTCAATATTCACATCACCAAGGATATAAGTTTCATAGTTAATTTCAGTAGAGGCCCATAGGAGAATATTTTCGAGTGTAGAGATATTGTTACCAAGTGAGATATATAGGGCAATGATGCAGATATTTTTATGTTTATATAGTTTTATAATTCCAGCAGTGAGTTCAGTGTTCTGGAATTGAGGAATTGGAATTTGGAGGGGAATTAAGGTAGAAGGTTGGAGTAGACTAAGGCAGTGCCTCTACCATTTTTATTTAGTGTGTCATTTCTGAGACAATGAAATCCTGGGGGCAGAATCTCAGAGTCGGAGATAAAGGGCTTGAGCTAGGTTTTAGAGATGGCTAAGATATCTGGTTGGTTATGGCTTAACCAAGCTTGAAATTGGTGTACTTTGTTGTTTAGAATTTGTGCATTAATTGTAAAAATCTTTAGGGTGTTGAGATAGGAGGAAGAGGGTAAGGGATGAGTGTTGTTAATAAAGGATGTAAGACCAGGGTTAGGATAGATATCACCAGCTTGGACTAGGTTGTTGAAGGAGATATCCTTTAGCCATATTGGTCTGCCAGGCATGAATTTTGGTAGATTGTAGATTGGAGCAGGTGACAGTATCTTGACTTTAGAGGAGAAGAGTGTGGAATAGGTGCAGAGGGTTGGGCTGAATGAGAGAAGAGGAGACAGAGTGGAAATGGGAGTAAGAGTAAGGGGGAAGGTTGGTTTGTATGGTAGTTGTCTTTGTAGGTTGTATTGGACAAGCATAGGTGGAATATGAGGTAGCATAGTATAAGGGAAGTAGGAAAAGAAAGAGGAGGCTAGGGGACTGGAGGGTGTGATAACATGAGGAGAGCATGTTGGAGCAGAGAGAGAGTGGCATGAGTGGTTAGGAAAATAGAGAAGGCTATGAAGAAGAAAGGGTTTAAAAAGTGATGGAGGTATTCTAGAGATTCAAGGAAAGAGGAGGGGACTATAATTATTGGGTGGAGTACAGATTACAGAGTTTGAGAAGGATGGCTATAGGTGGGAGGAGTAATGAGAGGGAGCTGGTATTGGGTAATTAGGCTGAGAGGGTAGGGTAATTTAGAAATAAAGCTAGGAGTACTGGGGTGTGTGGGAAATGGGGGCAGGGTAGTGGTGCGGAGTGAGCCCACAGGGCGAACAGAGTGGGAAAGAACACTACAGATGAGTATGGCAGAAAAAGTATCAGCAAAGAGCAGTTTAAAGGCTGTAGTTGGAAGGTATGAGCTAAATATTTCCAGCCAGAAAAAGAAGGCTGCTTTTACAGAGGGTGGTTTAGCAGGGGGGAGAAGATATTTGCAGTCTAAGGATATTAACTCATAACCAACTGTTTGTGAAAAAATAAAACTTGTTGGGATTATAAAGAATATCTAGGATTTATATTGGTAGATGCTGTCACCTAATGGTAGAAGGAGATAGCAAACAGCAGGGATAGTTGGACCAGTCTTAGCTTTAAATATATTCTAGGGTAGTGATAACAGGAGGGGGAGAGGGCAAACGGTCTGTGGTAGGCTGCTAGAACGCACACACGGGAGGGCAGATTAACTCTATAGATAGTACATCAAGTCGACATTTGATTAGTGTTAAGCAACATACATTTACACAATCTTGTTGGGGGGGGTCTTCTCAGTAGTATTTTTCTAAGTACCAGGCAAGCTGGCCAATTCAGGGTGTCTTCAGGTGATGGCCAGAGGTATTCCTTTTGCATTTAAGGCAGGGAGGGAGCACCCGGGATGGATTACTGTAGAGGAGAGGGAGACAACACTGAGTTAGTTAATATTGCAGATGTAGATGGGAAGGTAAAAGGTGAGGGATGTTTAGAGAAGAAAGGAGGGTGTAACAAAGCACAGTAGTAGAGAGAGAGGCTATGGTTAGATGAGGCTAGAGTAAGTATGTAGAGGAAGATTAGGTTTAGGGGATTAACAATGGAAAGCAGCAGACATTATGCTATGAAGAATACAAGTTAGGCAATATAGGCTCCATTAAATAGAACAAAACATTCATTCAGCAGTTCAGCATGCTATCAGTGACTCTAGTCTGTTTGAGAGGACAGGGTGATACAGCAGTAGAGCCAAATATAAGCAGCAGAAAGCAAGGGGTCAATGATAAAGTAATACTATAAAATCTCTAAACAGTGTAATATATAGTGCTCAACAGACAAACACAGTAAACTATGACATGTTCATGCTGTGCAATAACTTGTGCTGAACAGTTTTCAAAACAGTTTTCAGAACAATATAAAAGGCATGTGGTGCCCTTATAGAGACAAATGGAAAAAAAAAGAGCTGCTAAGCCAGTAATTAAGCTAAAGGCTCTAGTAGGACCATTGATCCAACTTGAAAGAGAAATAAAGGCCTTCAATGATATATGTGCATTGTGATTGTTTTCCTGGCAACAAATAGTATAGACCAAGATATATATATATATATATATATATATATATATATATATATATATATATATATATATATATATATATATACACGCGCAAACACACACACACACACACACACACACATGCACATACACGCACACACATATCTATAGATAGATATAGATATAGATACAGATATACATTATATACATTTTTGTTAAGAAGAGTTTTATTGAAATCATTGCAGATATAAACAAATATTTTCATGAAACTGAGCCATTTTGAAAAAAAAAATATAAAACAGGAAAACTTCTCATATGAGAACAAAATTAACAAAACTATATACAAGGATGTTCACTGTGTATCAATCAAATGAAATAATTAAGTTAATAGGTATGAAATGTTTAGTATTAATTTTGATTATTTCTCCAATAAATCATGTGTGCTATTCCACAGGTTATATAAAGCTGTATTCCTAACAGCTCCGGTTTTGATAGTCAACATTTCTAACTTAGATACTTCAAAGAGAGGATCTTTTTATTCTTGAAATGAAGATCCAGAATTGGATTTCCAATTCTTTGTGATTGTTTTCCTGGCAAGAAATAGTAAAGACCAAATCAAAGGATATTTATTTTCTCTTATACAATCTGGAACTGGTGTGTTAAATAAAGCAAGTGATTTAGAGAGTAAAAAGTTATCAGTAAAGATTGCTTGTAAAAAATATTAACATCTTCCAAATTTTCTTTAAATATAAACAATCATAAACTATGTGTAACCAGTCTGCATTGATTTCAGCATTACATCTCTCAACAATTAGTATTTTTTTTAGTTATCTTACTTATACTATAAGGAGTGAGGAATGATCTGTGTAAAAATCTTCAAGTAAATATTCTCCACCTAAGTGAGGATGAAGTCTTACTAGCTGATTGAAGTATATTTAACTTGTCATTCTCTGAAGGGATAGCGTTATTGCTAAAAGAAAAAAAAATCCAGTAATTATCTGTGTGTGTTTCTAAATCAAGTTTAATTGCCCTATAAATATATGATAATTTATTTTTAACTGGGAGATTGTGTTGAGTTGATAAGATCAGATAGTGGATTAGTTTGGGAATTGAATTCTTTGTAAAAGGAGAAATCAAATCCAGTTTGTCTAAAATATATTTTCTGGCTTTTTTATGTCTAGCAATGATAGTGAGTCAAATTTAAATTCATCTATGAGTAAAGTAATAGATTTCAACTCATTATTGTTCATCATTTGATGCCAGAATATTAAATGTTTCTGTTGAAATAGAGACTTTTTAAAATGATCTGCAGAGAATATAACTTCCTGTGTGTAAGCTATGGGAAAATAAGAAATAACCAATTCATATATAAGTTAAATTTAAATATATAATTTTTGAAAGATTTTAAGATTAGAGTTATATATTTGAATTTAAAGCTAAGAGAAGAGTGGTTGGAAAATAATCTTTTAATGTCCAAATAAATTAGTTTTCCACTAAATTTAACTTATGAGAATTGTCTTTGTTTTTTTGAATCTTGAGATAAAATATTCAGTCTCTTTCCATTTAGCTGTGTATTCCACATCTATAAGACAGATATTGTTTTAATCACTGAAGGCATTGAATACATTTCTAAATTTGGTAATGCTATGCCTCCATTATCCCATCTGTTCATATGATAGGTTAATGCAATCCTGGGTTTAGTAGGATGCCATAAAATGTTTTGAATCATTGAATTCAATTTTCTAATTATTGGGTAAGGATATAGATATAGACTGAATTATATATAGTTTCTTGGGAAGCAAAATCATCTTTATGATTGAAAGTTTTTCATCCATAGAAAAAGGAATTTTATTCCATGTGTTAATTAAACTTTCTATAATTAATAGACTTTTATTGTAATTTATTTGAATAATGTCTTTAATATTTGTAGCAATAATTATACCTAGTTAAATTATCTATTGCGATTGGGCTAGAAACCTTTTGTATTCATCTTGAATACTATAATTATTTGTTCCAACTAAAAGGATTTGTGTTTCATTATTATTAAATGTAAGACCTGAATTGTTTTGAAAGAACTCCATTTCTTTAAAAAGTTATTGTATAGATGTACTATTACCACCTAGGGTGATCAGAATGTCATCTGCAAACATTTGAATTTTTGATGTTTTATTAAAGTTTAATTTATAACCTTGATTAGCTCTGTTGTCTCTTATTAGGTTAGCCCATGGTTCCATAATCAAAGTGAACAAAAGGGGGATAAAGGACATCCTTGTTTGGTGCCTTTTGCAATAGGTTTATTTTGGGAAACGTCTGTGCTAATTTTAATATAAGCTTGACTACCATTATATAGTTGAGTGATCAGATTGATAAATTTATTGGAAAAGTTTTTTTCTAGAAAGATGAATAAATCTTCCCAATTAATTGAATCAAAAGCACAATTTATATCTAAACTAACTAGTGTTAAGTTGTTATTTAAGTTTTTCACTGACTCAATCAGAGTTATTATTCTTTTAATGTTATCATATGAAGTTCTATTTATTATAAAACCAGTTTGGTCTTCTTCTACTAAGTTAGGCAAAAAAAATGTTAAGTCTTTCTGCATATATGGACATGAAAAGTTTATAATCTGTGTTTAATAAGGAAATTGGTCTATAAGAAGAACATTTAGTAGGGTCTTTATTATATTTCAAAACAGGAGAAATAAAAGTATATTTCCATGAAGGGGGAATTCTATTTTTGTCTCAGGCTATATTGAATACAGTATGTAACAATGTTAAGGCTTTAGTAGGTAAGATTTTATAAATTTCAGGGATAATACAGTCATTACCAGGAGCTTTATTTTGTTTAAGTTTAATTATTTGATTTCAGACATCTTTAAAAGATATGCACCTGCCTATTAAATTTACTTGTTCTTTTGTTAGTCTTTTTTGATGTTTTTATTAATAAATGATTCAATTTTCCCTTTAGTATTCATTACCTTTGGTGAGTAATTTATTTTTAGAAATAATTCCCTAAATTCAGTTAATATATTGTGTAGTCCTGAGACCATATTTTTTTTGTTATGTGAATATATTTCATTAGTATGATTAAATGTATTTTGCTTTTTTGTTTTGTTTGCTAGAATACTCAAAGATCCAGGATTTGTAGAAAAAATTATAAAGTTATATTTTTCTAATTTAATCATTGTTTTATGATTTCATATTTCTCAGTATTTATTATTCAAGGAATTGATTTCTTTCTTTTTTTCTTTATTGTCTATGTCTCTCATAGCATTAAATTTCAAAGTGCCTAATTTAGATTGTGTATCTTAAAGTTCTTTGTCCCACATATTCTTTTTCTTTTTGTACCAATCAATGATTCTGCCATACAAATAGGCTATTAGGGCATCCCAGATGTATAATTCAGATGTATCACTAGTGATGTTAAGCTCTATAAAATGTTGTATTTCTGTAAGAATTAAATCATTAAAGTCTTTTAGTTTTGTAATGTAAGCAGGAATCCTCTTTATCTGGATATCAAAATTAGAATTAATAAATATATCAAAATTTATGGAATTGTGATCTGAAAGTGTACATGAAATCACTTTTATATTAATTAAAGAATCAATTAAGTTATTAGAAATTAAAACTATCTATTCTTGAGTATGAATTATGTCTATGTGGCTAGAAGGTATAAAACAGATATTTGGAATCCACATAACTGTTAATATCTTTCAACAAAAATATTTCTGAAAAATCTTTTAACAACTTAGCTGTAGCTGAAAATTTTCTTTTAAAATTGGTACTAAAATCTTTGTTATCTAAGATACAGTTAAAGTCTCCAGCTAATATAATATTTCCCTTAGAAAATTGTACAATTTGGTCTAAATGTTGTTTTACTGTACTTGAACCAATGCCAGGGATCCAACATATATTGACTAGAGAAAAGATTGTATTATTAAACTCTATAATAACTGAACATAACATTCCTTTATTGTCCTTATATGTATCTATTATTTTAGGTAGAGGCGATGTGTTATTCCATAGAATAGCGACCCCCCTTTTTTGAGAATGTTAAGAGCTAACTAGAATTTTGTAAGATTCGGTATCAAGCTTGGAAATATTAACTGAGATCTATGTAATTTAAGATAATTATTTAAAGATCTTCTCTTATTTGAATTATTCAGACCATTAATGTTGATTGATATGCATTTTAAAGAAGTCATTGAGAATTATGTTTGTATAATAAGACATACTGACTTTTAGAATATTTTATTATATATAACCATATATATATATATAACCATATATAATATAATAATATTAATATATATAACCATAAGGAATACTATTAATAAATTTACAGTAAGTGTGTAATGATACTATGCAAGCAACTGTATTCAGATTATTTCCAACTAAATAGAAGATAGTGAACATCTGAGAAAATATTAACAAAAAATAATAGCATAAACTCATGGCAAAATATCCATGCAAAACCTGCCTAGAGTTTAAAACTCCTAATTTGAGTAACATCTGTCACTCAAAATGACCATCAATCTAGTAGCAGCAACTAATCCACTACTGCCCAAAATATATACAAGCTTACTTTTTTATTGATATGGCTTATACATTAACATCTAGGCTACTGCTTCAAAATAAAAACCTCCTATAAAACGTGCATTCCTATAACTACTAAAGCATATCAATTAAAATTGCATTATAAGCTAGAAATGTAATATAAGATCATTCTTTTATATAATACTGACTTCTATTGTAACTGATATATTTACTTATGATTTTATAAATCTAAAAGGTAAAGGTAACAGTTAAATTTTAATCTTATAACAAGTACACTAAATACATTAAAGAACAGTTCTTTTTAGGTTAAAACATTAAGCATCCTCATGGACCTTAAGAGAATATTTTAACAAAGAAGTATTTCAACTAAAGAAATTTCTATTACAACTTATAAGCAACCCAGTAACAAAAGTTCAAATGCATCAATAATTCCCTTATGAATAAATGAATGTCTGAGGTATGGAGTTTTATACTAACTCCTCCTTCTTACCTAAATCAGAAGAGTGAGAAAAATGACATAGTATAGGTTCTGAAAAGAGCTTTAGCGTCTGAACAATCAAATGTGATAACTATTACGAATAACTATCCATAATAATATTCATTAAATCAAACATTTGTATTGAAACACATACATTTCAATATGAATACATTACAAGAAAATATTCTGTTTTAGAAGACAGATAAAAGACGAATAAAAGACTAATGATCACTTTACAGCCATTTTATGCTGAATTGTTTGCAACGCAGAACTTACTGTATTATTAAAACCAATTATCTTAGTGAATAAATACTGTCTTATTAATTATTCAACATATTAAATTTATAGTTAAGATACTTTAGTAGCATAAGTGAAAAGATTCCCGTTTTCTAGTGGAATGTATACTTGTAAACTAGACTTGTGCCTTTCATAAGCAGCTATATATAAAAACTAAGATTCTTTGTAATAGCCTTTCATAACCTTTTCATTTGTTAAATGAGCTTGTAATAGAGGAAAAGAAAAACAAAAAAAATGGCACTAATAATTGCCTTTAAACTTTCTTACAGTTAGATGAGAATTTATTACAGTTTGTACCATCTTCTCAGATATGTTCCAGCATTCTGGATGAGAGACTGAGCTGAAGTTCAAAGGTTAAGATGTTTCTGTCATTTAAGTGATGACATCTTCTATCAGACTTCAAGCTCACCAGCCACAATGGTATGGAGTCTCGAGCCTGCTGCTGTTGATCTGAATTCATCACTCCCAGCTTCAGGGTCATTATAAAATAAGTTATATGATGAGCCATACTATGAGAAGATAGTGACAAGAGTTTGATTAATAATATTAGATATAGTGAAATAACTATTTTTGATTATTTTTTGTTTCTGTTTTTGATCAAAGGTTTTCCAGGAACCATTGTGAGCAATTCTAAGACTTGGACTAGCCCATTCCATTTCTTTGATTTTTGTCTAGGATCTTCTTAAATTTAATGAAAGTGAGGGCATTGTCAAGGTCTTCAAATATTTTTGGACTACTCTAGAGAAAAATCTTTAGTCTAGCTGGAAATAATAAGTGAGTCTTTATTTGTGCTGTTTTGAGTTCTTTAACTAATGGCAAGAAGAGTTTTCTTTTAGAAATGACAGCTGAATAATCATTGTTGAAGTGGATGATGTTATCTTTAATTTTAATTGGTGCCCAAGCAGTTTTCAGGACCATTTCCTTATCATGTAATGACAAGAATCTCACTATCACAGATTCTGTAGAGCTGCTTTTACTATTTTTTGAGGAAACCAAAGATCTGTGAACAATTTCATTTCCATAAAATAGAGCTTCAGGGAGCTCCAAAATCTCAGGTAACCAAAAAAGTTAAGAATTTCTCCATATTATTTTCTTCTATGTTATCAGGTAAACCAAAGATTCTTATGTTTTTTCTGTGTAATCTGTTTCCTAAATCATCTACTTTTGTTTGTAGAAGGGTATTTTGTTTTAAAAGAAAGTCTATGTTATGTTCATCTTCCTGGATTCTGCTGTCCATATCATTTAGTGCTGATTCTATTCCTGTAATCTGTTGTTTATGTTGTTTAAGATCTTGATGACAAATTTCCATTTGTTGTGTACATTTCTCTTTAAAATTATCCAATTTCCAGTCCATTTTGTCTATTTTCGTTGTCAGTTCTTAAATAGTTGACAATAAAGATTGAAGCTCTTTCTTTATAGAGGTTTCTTGATGCAAAGATTTTGTGAAGCGCATATTGTATTCTGATGACAGATAATTATCTCTTGTAATTTTGACAGGAAAACATATAAAAATTGAAACAAGTTTTGTATACTACCCTAATATAGGCTTAGAAGAATCCAGAGATGTAAAAATAACTGCAATTTGAATAGTTATATTCAAAAACTCCTGTTATAAAAGTACTGAAAAGGCAGAGTTGAAAAGAAGTGCTGCTACTCAGTGTTCATCTTAGCCATGTCCCCCCATTATATACATTTTTTAAGCATTAATGGAATATAACTAAGTAAAATGAGAAGCAACAGTGTGGTATGTGTATTATGTACTGACTGAGGATATGAGTTCAAGACATTGATATATGCAAAGATAAGTAAATGTATCAACAGTTTTGCCCAAAGAGACTGGAACAGAAATATAAGCTAAACAGTACAACACAACAGTTGCAAATATTTATAAGGAGTTAACAGAGAATATCAAATGTACTAAAAGAAGGTCAAGGAAACTTTGGTCAGCAACCACTAGCCTTTGTGGTAAAAAGTGGGAGACAAAGGAAATGGATATGAGAGAATGAGATCAGTAAGTTGGGGAATATGATAGAAAAGCAGGAAAGGTGGATGGAGGACGGGAAGAGTTGGACATGAAAAATGCAAGCATACTGAAATTTTCAAAATCATGAAAGAACTGAAAGAAGAGATAGAAATTAGTCACTATATAAGAGGGGTTAGGGTAATAAATGAGTGGAAGTGAGGAAATGTGGAGTGGGAAAGTTTAAATGGATGGAAGAGGTTATACCAGTGGCTGGTGAAGTCAATTTCCTCCTTGGGGTGCTCTCTTTACTGTAAAGTTAAAATTTGTAAATCATATAATTACAAATTGCAGTTGATCATTCCATTAAGTTTTTTGTTTTCTTTTTGTATTCCAATATATGAAAATATTGTTTACTGACTGATGATAGAAAAAATAGTGTGTGGTAGAATCAGATGATTTTGAAGAAGTTCATCAGTAACTGGAATGGGACAGCCATGCTGCTTTGTGACCTTTTAATAGGGAACCCAAAAGGCAGTTAAGGTTGTTTGTTGCAGAGGATGCAAATAAGTATGAAAGCCATAAGGAATGAATTATGGAACCTGACTGAATTGTTAGCATTATATATGAAGTGCTTAGATGTGACTCCAGTACAATAAGTGGATACCCTGAAAGAACAGCAAGTATCTGTTGTGAGATCCAGGATCAGATGGTTGAGATGCTAAAACAAATTTATCAGACTAAGCAGCAATTGATTGGGAATGGAAGACAAGCCAAGAAAGTGACGTTTGAAAATGCACAGTATGTCAGAGGGTGAAAGCAGATTAATTTTATGGAATATGTGAAATCCAAGATGGTGGATCACAAAGGGTTTGCCAAAAGAATTGTTCCGGAATAGCACTTGTGAAATCTTTCTCCATGCCAGATTGGAAGTTATATATGAAAAACACAGACTGATACTTATAGACTGTTGACATGTAATGAAAATGAACAGGTTCTGTAGAAACGATGGCAACCAGGTAAAAAGCCATAAGTGGACAGAAGTCCTGCATTTTCTGAACCTGACTACTCCAAAGTGATGTTGAAATATGATATCTCAGTTGTTTAAGAAATGTATGTATGTATGTATGTATGTATGTATGTATGTATGTATGTATTTATTTATTTATTTATTTATGTAGTGACATATTTTACTGGGAAAATTCTAATGTGTCACAACAGCCCATTTTCAGTGGAGGCCTGGGGAGAAAATCTCCATTTAACAGAGAAAATAACATTTTAAGACACTAATATATAACAGTTCAAAATTATACATTTTAAAAATAATCATCAATACTGTAAGGAACAATCAGAAAAAGCAAAGTAAAACACTATAAATAATTCTGGAGAATGTCCTTGTGGGAATTCACAATAGTAATAAGTAAAAGTCATGTGTTTAGTTTAATTCTAACTATAAAGGCAGAGATAGATTATCTTAGAATAGTATAAATGTGGAGGAGGTGATAGGAAGAGGTTATGTAAAGTGGTGGAGAGGGTAGGATAGCTAGGTGAAGATGAGGAAGTGGTGATGGGTAGAGAATCTATACTGAGAGGGGTGGAGAAAAGTAGAAAAGTAGACAAGACTGATATTCAAGTGGCGGTATAGCATGAGCAGAGCCATGAGTTTAATAGGTGGTCTTTCAAAAGATGCTTGAAGGAAGGATGGTTAAGTTATTGTTTTAATACCCTGTGGAAAAGAATTCTATTTGTGGCATTTTTTGGCACTGTGGTAGCACTGAAGGCTATTTCCAACTGCTTTTTGAGGTTTATAGATGGTGAAAATTGTTTATCATTAGAACAAAGGGGTCTGTTTGGGTGATAAGAAGGAATAATAGAGCTTAGTGCAGGACAGGCATGGGGTTTATAAATGATGTTGTGGGCCGGAGCTAGTTTGGCAGCAAATTTAGTAACTTTGTTGTGCCATATTTCAAGATTATTTTAAACATTAACTGCAAGTTGGTAGGGATAGGTTCGCCATATAAGAGTAAAAGAAGGAGGAAAGTGGTTGTTAGGGTGGTTTTAACAGAGTTAGTAAAAATATATATGTCTATAAAGCATGCCAAGTTTCTGGTGAGTTTTTATTTCTTTATTTTTTGTATTATTTGAGTTGAATCTGAGGTTGTCATTGTCACACCAAACAGTTCTGTATGGGATACAATTTCTATCTCTATATTGTTAAGTGAGATGATTTTGAAGCTGGATTTGTCCTTCAGATGTACCTTGGGGTGGAATAGGAATAGCTTTTTTTGTGGGTTGAATAATAATTGGACATTGTGAAGCCAGTTGTCAACAGAGGTGAAGGCTTCTTGTGTGATTACAAGAAGATGAACCAGAGTGTCATATGAGCATATTAGTGTAGAATCATCAGCATACCATATAAAGGATGCTTGCCTAGAAGAGGTGTAGTGGTCATTAATGGAACATTAAAGAGAAGTGGATCTAGAAATGAGCCTTTGGAAATAAGCAAATGTAAAATTAATTGGGATATTGTCATTTCTTGGCATTGTGTTGGGATGGTTGGCTACTGTGTTTTTTTTTTGACAATCTTGTTGAAGCAGTTAGAAAAATAAAAGAATGGTTACTGAGATTAGCTCAACTATATGTGCAACAAAAATATGAAACTGCTAAGCTAAGACATATTGATGTTACTGAAGAAAGCTTGAATGGTAAGAGACATCTATTCTAAGTGAGAAAAGACATCTGTTCAGGCACACAGTCCTTAAAACAAGATGGCTGCATAGACTTGAATGTTCCCCATGACTTTATGGAATGATTATAAGAGCAGTATGTATAATAAAGTATACATTATTGAATGTTTTTCTCAGCATATGGATTTGGAAGGCTAAAGTTTGACCTGCGTATCAGATAAGTGATTAACAAATTTTATAGGTGGAAGCCATGGAAAAGTAAAACTTAGATGTGTTACTATAAATTTATATTTCTTAGCATATTTGAGTGAAATATGGTAAGAGGTGAAGCATGTGACAATTTTCACTTTAAGTTTAAATTAGAATATTGTGAAGTATTAACCATATGAGTTAATAATACTTTAGAAAGAGTAATGCAGTAGAAAGAGGTGTGTCAGTCTCTTTATTTTATTAAGACAGGAAAGTAAAATGAAAAACAGCTTGCATTTAATACATTTTGAATATAATAATATTTATTTACCATTTAGATTCTGTAACATATTAAGAATAGTTAATCTCATTATTAATGCCCAAATCATGTTGATTTTTGAATAAACATTTGAGGTAAAGAGATTTAGGAACTATGTCATATTTCAGCTGTTTAATTACAAAGGAATGCTTAGGAAATGGTGATTTACATATTTCAGCAGCAACTTTAAAAAGCAATAACTTATGTCAAGTGATAACTAGAGTAGAATTAACGGCATAAGTGTTGGATATAGTAAGATATGAGAAGAGCATCAATTGTCCCCATTCTGTCAGACCTATTGCACATTCATAAGTCCAACTATATCATAAATATCTACTCAAGAGATCTCAATCTGGTTTGCAAAATAGAGCATGCTGGAGGGTTAGGAATGTATCACCAAGAATATCACTTATGTGGAACCATCTTCCACTCCACATAAAGTAAAGTACTTGCCTTACTCTCTTCAAATATAAGAGAATAATAAATTGAGAATAGAATAGATATAATAAATCGGACAATGATCTGGTTGAGCATTAAGGGAGAGTTTCAGCCAGGAAAGGTAAGGGTGGAGTATTTAGCATAATATTTCCTCAAGACATTGTAATGGGTATAGATACCTGTTTGCTGATGCACAGCTTTTGGAAGAGAGGTTAAGAATCACCATATTTTAAATAAATTGACAAAATAAATAATAGTAATAAAAGGAGTATAAAGGAAAAGGTTAGAAAAGGTAGTATGCATTGGTGATAACTGAAACAGGCATAAAGCAATAAGTTGAAGGTGTTGAAAGCTGGGTGGCTTTAATAGCATTTACATGATTAAATGTTATATCCAACTTTCACCTCATACAGGAAAGAATGTAAAGTTAGTCTAAGCAGATTGTGTATGAGCATTGTGAGCTCTCTATAATAGCAGTAAGTTTTTAAAATGATGCCCTTTGAAACACAGAGCTATGTAGTGACATTGAAAAGTAATAAATAGCACTGCAGAGGCAAGATTAATGCTGATATAGTCAAGGTTTGTGGGAACATGTTTGTCACACTGAGCATTACTATGCCTCATTGTGAAAATATAATTAATTGTAAATATGCCTATTACATAATAGCAGCAAAGAAGATTTTCTAAAAAAAAAGATTGGGGGATACTGAACAGAAAGACAGTGCAGAAAAGTAGTGGGCTGTTTATTCATTTTCTGGATAAGTGAGATTTGGTAGCCATTTTGAAGCCTTATTTAGAGCCAAGTTCTTTTATGTTGAGAAGTATAATTGGGATTATTTTTAGTTTGTTTAAATCATTTCATGTTTCATAACAAATGATTATATCACTGCATTGATTTATTGGCAGCACCTCATAGAAATATGTGAAAATAGTCTGACTAGCAAAAGATTATCTTAGTTTTATAAATTAGCATATTATTCCACAATGGTGTGTCTAAGAGGAGCAAAGGAAATTCTTCCATGCATGTTGAAAAACACATATGCACTACATTATCTTCATTTAAGAGATAGGTTGCTTCAACTTTTATCAGCATAGTTGCAGTAAGATGCATCACTGAATTTGTTCTGGGTTTAAGATGTCCATGTGTAGATCTGAAATCTTGTGAAGGGGGGTTATGTACAAATTTTTATTTAGTTAATAATAACAAGGGATTAAACTTGGGCCATTTCATAAAGAAAAGTGATAAGCAGGGATGGCTAGTACTAAATCTTATAATTATGTTCTAGCTTTCTTCAACTATATTGACAAAGAGAGATTGTAAACTGGTGAGACTATGCAGACTACAAAAGGGATGGAGGTAAATGCATTTACACAGGAAATTCAAGCATTAAGTGTTAACGAACATTTTGGATCAGTAGAGGAACTACCTAGTTTCTGATTAGCTGTTTATCAAATTATATACATCTTAGGTCATTGTCTTTTTTTAAAGCCTTGTAGTTTAATAGAGCTGAATTATCAACAGAGTCTCTAGACAGTGACTGTGTTGACTGAGGACTTCGCAAGAATTTAGTTTTACTGGTGCTGAAATGAAGAGCAGCAGGGTTCAACCATGTTTGTAATGGAATGAAAGTATAGTGTAGTTTGAAATCAACTAAAGGAATGGTATCAACAAAGGTCATGAGTGTACTGCACTAATTTGGCACCTCCACAGTACTCACCCATAACATAAACGAATGCAGTAAGCAGGAGGGGACCAAGTACCAAACACTGTGGAACCCAAAGATTTATTGTGAAAGGTAGAAGGTTTGCATCTTCCCATATGACATAACGGATCCACCTGCAAGCAGTACAATTAAAAGGATATAAGAGGCCAGGTGTTCTATCAAGCAATAGTAAATGATAGTGTCATATGTATTGGATGTATCAAGAAAAGTAGTTCCTTCAGCCTTCCCAAAATGAATTTCAGAACAAAGAACTCAGTACCATAAAGCTGATTAATATCACGATCATGCCCTGGTCTAAACGCATTTGGAGATTTGGATGTGAGATTATTGCTAAGTAAATGCTAGAGAAGCTGGGTAAGTATATCTTGTGTCCTAGTTTTTGAAAGATATGACGTATGCGAAAACAGGCAATGGTTATTTAGGGTATTTGACACTCACTTATTTGTAGATGGTCAATGATAGTTTTCTTTTAAACTGTGAGTAAAAGGCATTTTTATAGAATATCTAGTAAAGATCATGATAGGGTACAAAATATCTGAGAAGGAGCATGATAGGGTAAACTATGGCATTTGCTGAAATGTTCAAAAATTGTGAAATAATATGTATTAATGGTCTGAATTGTGGTCCATATCAGAAACCACTTAATATTTCTGGATGTTGTATCTGAAAGCAAGAATGGCAGACGTGACTTGTTGTATGGATGATGTGATTTCCACACAGTTCTGTTTTGTTTGTTTGAAGAATTGTTCAGTAGAGCGCCAGTTCTTTTAAAAAAGCTTAAGCTTTTTGACGATTCATTTTGTCAGTTCTTTTATATGATGAAAAGTAGACTGATAGTCATTTATCTACCTCAAAATTTGCTATGCATTTTAATGAATGGTTGAATTGCATCAGTGCTATATTTTTACCAAGCAAAAGGAGAAGCCTGTTGATAGCCATTTTTAGTAATGCATCCAGACCAAAAAAAAAAAAAAAAACACTTTGATTTGCCTTTGCCTATGTCTCCAAATTTCAGAAGCCAGTTCAGTAAACACTTCCAGTTTTAAATGCAGTTCTGATAAAAGGATACTAGTTTTCTACCTAAAGAGCACATAGATTACAAACCACCAAGTCAGACTTCACATCATGTTTATCGTTATTAAAAGTCTGAGAAAATGGTTTATCTGTGGTCCTAAAAAGCTGACAAATACCCAGTGACTGTCCCAATGCCAGCTGGCTTTTGTGCTCAGTGGCTCTGGCACTCAGTCAAGCAGAACACACGCTTAAAGCTGTGGGATTAGCTCACAGATTCTTAGCAAAAGTACTTTCATCTGTTTTTGGAAAGAGAACAGTGCCATTTAATTACGCAATTAATGAAAAGTAAAGCAAGATAATAATTAATGGAGTTCTATCCCAGGAGATGAAAAGGTTTTAGCCTGATGAATCTAGTCTTATTGTATATATCTGTGCTCTCATTCTTCAATCATTTCACATATAAAAATGAAATTGCAAGATCAGGAACTTTATCACCTAAATAGTTTGAGTTACCAAAACATGAAGCATTTTTATAAGAAAGACACAGATGCATTATGTAAGAAGTAAATTCCTTTCGTTCTTCGTATTTTTATTTGCAGCCATAAAATAAGAAAACAGCAGCTGACTTTTTGAAAATGTCAAACCTCTATTCACACTGCTGTTCCAAATATGGAAAAATGGGTTTCTTGAACTACAGTAAGTTTAACTGTTATAGCAGGATGTCTGAGCATATTGCTATGGACAGATTTACTAACATCTTTTAAGTATAAGTACTGCCTGTACATTATTTAAACAATTTTACAAGCTAGACACATGTATCTTGTTACAAACACCATAAACATTTACAAAAACAGCAATATAATTTATTGTACAGGTGGCAGATATAGGTATTTAGAACACACTTCTAATCCATTTTCAACAGCTGTAACAGTATCATATGAAGAAAAATTAAGTTTTTTGTTGCAGGTCAGCTCATTGGTAAAGAAATGTCATGATCATTTCAATATCTGGCATGTGTCTCTGCAGATAGTGATAAAATATATACAAGGAGCATGATGCCAACAGGAAGAGGGGGGGGGGTCCTGTAGTTTTTATATATCTTATCATGTAGTGTGATCTTTTAACTCTAAGGAGACCTTGCTTTCTCTGTTTAGATTATCTATCAGTCCTTGTTAGCCTCTTTTGTTTTTTTTAACAGATTAGCATAATATCATTACTACATAATCTGCCTTGTTGGAAAAGTGTTATATAATCTCATTTTTATCCTTTCAAACCCTGTGGATCATTAAACCCAAAAGTTTCATTATTTATGCTTGTTTCTTTATGCTTGGAAACAGCTGCATTTTTTTAAATTTGTGTTTCCTGCAAATAAATGTGAGGGCCTGCAGTCATTTAATATTTCCAGGTAGTGCTGTGGCTATACGTACTAGCCGGATTAGCTGACCTTATTAGGATTTACTCTTTGGACACTGATTTAGCTCATTATGTGATGTGCTATATCTAGTCCATTACCATTTTTATAATCAATGGGACAGAGTCAATAAAACCTACACTAAGTGTACACTAAGCATACACTAAGTGTACACGATACGTATTCAAGAACATTCTTATCACATTTTTTGTGTTTTCTAGTCACCCAGAAAAATTACACTAAGTGTACATGTAGTCTACACTTTGTGGTAACCTTTATGAATCCTTGTCAATATTTAAAGCTGCAAGAATATCAGTAGAAAAACTAAAATTAGGAGGAAGAAGGTATGAGTTATGTCTGTGTTGTCTGTTCACGCAGAACGGTGTACACTTAGAGTGGGCATTATTGAATCCTGGGTATACCTTTTTCTGAATATCCAAATGTTACATCAGCAGTGGTCTGTATAACAGGCTATAAAGAAGCCATTGTGGGACCCTCAATTTTTTAAATTTCACATTTTATTTATTAAAATTAGTATAAACCTGAGAGCATGTACTTTGGTTAACTATATTACACATTCTGATATACAAGAAAACAATAAAAACATTGATTTAAAGTTAATTTGCTATTACCACTAAACATGTTTGTTCTACAGTTATTATTATTATTATTAGTATTATTTTTACTTCTTTCTTTTTAATTTTACCTTTTTACAAAGAAATAACTTGTCTGGGGAAAGGCGGGGATTCATTATGAGGATGTTATTTATTTGCATTTGTATGCCCGGAATATTCAGCCATGACCTAGGTCTAATAGCATATTTATTTATTTATTTATGTGTTTACTTACCTGCTTTCTGTTTCTTACTCTATTTTGTTAACTGAGTATGTGAAGCTGTCAAAGAACTCTTTTCAGCCTTGCCAAATGGAAAATGCAGACTGAGATTCAGAGATAAGTCAAGTGTACACGATGATGGAAAAAGGGATTCAGTAACATCTTTAGCTACAAGGAAGACCTCATTATCAGCTCATTTGCATATGTTTGAGTTGCTGTTTATTACTGCCCATGTCAACAAGTGCTTTCTGGTGCTAATTTCCTTTGGTGGCCTATGCAGTGTGTTAGAATGGGGCATCCTCACCACACATTCTCACACATGCACATTCAAAAATAGTTGCAGACACACACACACACACACACACACACACACACACACACACACACACACACACACTCATACACACACAAAAACACACACACCACACAAAGTCATCCAAATCCATTCATATCTCTGCCAACATGCACAGACACTGCCATATACATACACCTACTCCCACACTGTCCACCAATACAATCTCTCTCAACTTCACTCCACTTGCCAACAAAGCAGTTTCTCCCACTGACTTGAATGGGTGACCATCATCGTTTGGCCATGTTAATTATACAGTCAAGTGTTTTCTCTGAACCGCTCAGTAGCAAAAAGGGGTATGTCATTTCCAAGGGAAAGTGCATGACTTATTAGCATTAGCTTGTTCCTCAGATTGCTTTATTATCCAGCAGCACAGCTTGTGGGACCACTATCTGTAGTGATTTTTTCCACTCACAAAAATCACTGGTGTAGGGTAGTCTTTGAATTGGAAACACTTATCATGAGGGAGCTGCTCCTGGTAGAGCTTATCCCTCATGATAGCTATTTCTGAATTCTGCAGGCAGTCTTTTAAAACACAGAGAGTAATTCTGCAATCTAGATATAAAGACTTACTGACACAGAGAATCAACTGAAATCATATAAAACAGCACAGGGAATGAAACAGGGAAAAGACACACAATGTTACAAGCAGAGGGAGAATTCTATATTGGAAGTAAACTATAGCAATGATGTAAGACTCTGTACAGAAATTTAAACATATAAAATAAATAGACAGGCATAATGTAGTACTACTGACGAAACTGCCCTGCAATTTCTGAGGATATGGTTAGAACAGCATTATTAAAGATTAAAAATAATGATTCACCTGGTCCTAATTTGGTACTAGGCTGTTTTATTCATCCTTAGAAACAACCTGGTGGAACCACTAACACTGTTATTTAATAGACTTTTGATAAATACTGAGGTGCTAGACAGATGGAAACGAGCATTTATTGTTCCTATGTACAAGAACGGGGGACTCAAAATTATTCCAATTATTGTCTCATTAGTCTGACTTTAGTAATGCTTTGAGAGGTGTCTCCTATATCTGTTAAATCAATATAATACTAGTTTTGCACTTATTGATATAAACCAGCATGGATTTATCAAAAAACATTCAGCATTAACAATGTTAATGGTGAGTGCTGCAATAGACAATGGCATTAGTTCTGGGTTTGTATATTTTGACTTATCGAAGACATTTGATAGTATCCCTCACGAGGTACTAATAAAGTCTTTAATAACAGCACATCAATTCTTTTATTATTGATTGGACTGACTGTTGGTTAAAGGATAGACTGCAATGTGTCAAGTTAAGAAGCCATTATTCTGCTTGATCAAGAGTTCCCACTGCCATCCCTCAGGTTACAGTCTTGGGCTCTATATTGTTCAACTATGCCTTTTCTTTAGTTCCCAACACGTCTGCTTTCTGAGTAACTAAATATGAAGATGACATTAAACCTGTTTTGTTCTCATTCTAAAAGACACCTATTCTTATTGGAAAATGTTCAAAGATATTGAAGGATACTCAACTGCAAGAATCTGACTTACTGTGAAAAGCTAGAAAAAAACATAACTTGTACTCTATGAGGTATAGGTGGTTTCAGGTAAACTTTGTCTAGCATACCATGCTGTTTATAATCATGAGTTTCGGTTTTGACTAAATCATGTATTGTTGAATTTATCAATGTCTTCTAGAAGAAGATATTGTACTTTTGCTATCCTAAAACAGCTGGATTTATACCCCTCAGTTTGATTAAGAATTGAAATAAGTTACATTTATACATTAGGCAATGTAGCTCACTTTATGCATTTAAAAATAGTGGATTGTTGGCATGGACAGAATGTTTATTTAGAAAAGTTGGAACCTGCATATTAATGGTCACCTGATTCTCACACAGTAATTATGAACTATGTAACTATGAAACTGTAAGCCTGTATTGCAGCTGAAAGAAACAGCATGCAGTGATGATGTAACTGAAATATACAGCTTGTAATAACTAATTGTATACAAACCTGCTTGACCATTACAGCAGCAAAACCCCTGTGCCTACTTTGTGACCCTATAGTCTGTATTATGTTCATGTGTAATTAATCAACTAATCTAAATATGCTGAGACTGAGTGCAATAAAACGTGTAATAAATTCTAAAGTACAGTAAAAAATACAATAAAATGCACAATTACAAACAATAAGTAATAATAATCTTAAATAATAGTAAGTATTTATAAGCATTAACAGCATCAACAGTGAGTAATAGCAAAATAATTTGTTCTTCCTGAATGGCGGCCCTTAGCTTTTAATGTCCAGTATGTAGTGAGCAGTATCTCATCCAAAGACCAATTACAAAATTTCAGAAAACTACACTTTCACTGAGATTCATATGGTCTACTTCAAATGAACGAAAACCCACATTACCGAAAACAACATTGTTGAGACAGCATCGCCAAAACCTGAATTTAATGAATGAACACAATGCTGAAGGATTTCACAGGGTAAGCATCCAGGTGGCCAACAAGAGGAAATTTGCCCTTTTCCCCACTGTAGTGCAATCCTGGCAATGGTATATTTAGTTATCAACTGCATAACATCTGTTATGTTATCAGGTATCCTCTCATAAAATTGGAAGCCCTAGAAGCAGAGGAAGAGCTGTATGTTACTACTGCTAGTCCCAGTGATAAGCCAGAGAAGGGGTTCGAACCATTGAAGTATTCAATATTTTGTCCCAGGTGAAGAGTGAAGGTACAATTTGACAGTGCTGAAAGGTAAATTACAGTCATACTGTGAGTCAAAGATGAGGCTTTAAGAAATTTTATCCAAAAATCAAGGGCTATAAGACACTAATTGATGCATATGAGACATGAAATAAATTACTGAAACTGAACAGTTATGTGGCACATGAGACAGAGAACTGTGTGTTGTTAAAAATATAACTATATAAAAGACAAGCTTTTGGGAGAATTAAAACTATCAGTTGAGAAAGCCATGGAAGTGTGTTATTTGACAAATGTTTAGTTAAAAGCTGTAACAGATAGTGCAGAAGTATTTAAGATTAATACTGACTCTATGAACAAGAAGAAGACAAAACCCCAAAAGCTATAAAAATAAGATGTAATGGGGCCACATGTAGCTGTCTAAACCATTATCAAAAATAAATAACTAATAACAAATGAGCGGCAAGGTATCCCACCTGGTGCATCCACTGTGAATAAAGGCATACAAAATGATGTGCACGGGAAACATTTTCAAGAATGTCTAGCAGCTAGCATAGAGTATTAAGGCAATGAGTTGTTAAAAGAGTTTCATCCTGTACTTTATGGCTTGATTCCCCCTAAGACTCCTGTATGACTCTTGGCAATTCACTTAAACAGACATTACTCACAGGCTGATTAAGAAATAAATCCATATGAAGATGAATGTTAACAAATATGAACAGAGCAACATAAATAGAATTGGGAAACATATGAGACAATCATACAGAAGTACATAAAGCAGGAATAGGCTATATACAGTGAAATCATTTGAGAATAAACAATGTATGTCTTTCTTCTTTATATTATAGTTGAAATTATAGGAAGTTGCAAAATCACAGGAATAAGAATTCATTGAAACAGGTGGAAAAAGCAAAAATTTTCGATAAAAGTTTATTGAGTGGATATTCTGCTTAAACTAGATCATGAAAGCAAGTACATTTAAAAGTACACATTAGATGGCTTTGTAGCAATTTTCTAACTGAGAAATATTCCTTAATATTTTTTCTTTTCTGTGGCAGGAAATTTCAAGAAGCATTTATAGCTGAGAAGGATCTTTCCTGGTGGATAGGTTAAAAGACGGTCTCAATATTATGGGGGGATGTCCTCGATTGCATTACATAATGCGTAAGAAGACCTTGCTTAAATCTATTATCAAGTGGTGGACAGAGCAAAACAATTTGAATCTTAGTCAATTGAGAAGAAAAATAACTCTAACCATGGGGGAACTCATTGGCAGTGACCTTCATGAACAGTGCCCAGACAGATGAAGCAATCAATATATCGTAGGTGAGGAGGTGTTTAATGCAACAATACATAATTACATTCTTGCCTAGTTATTAAAACATGTATAGTTATTACTTTTCTAACTCTTGGTTAGCTTGGTTAGCATGTAGTCAGTTTATAGGTAGGGTTAAAGTCCTCTTGTTCACATATTACCTGCAAGAATGCAGGAAGAAAGGTTTTGGTCCAGCTAAAGACTAAGAGAATTCTGTTTGTTTACCTGTGGTTGATGATGAAATGACATGGTTAGAGCTGAGATGCTGTGAAGTTCCAGAAACCACGCCAATAGTCTTAGAGCAGGCAATGAGTAGTTCTTTTGTAATAATCTAGTTCCAGAGCAGATTAAAATCCTTTTGAAGTTCAACTTGCAAGACTTTGACTGTATTGCAGGTCTCAAGTATGAGGCATAAGATATGCAATCCAAATGTGGAATTTGAAATGTTAAGTTATAGCTGAGGAAGAAGAAAATAAATAATCCAGCACAGAGCCTCGGGGAACCTAGCACAGCACAAAAAAGGTGCTTGTGTTTATTTTGCTATTTCCAGATATGACTTGAAATTTTCTATTATAAATGTATGTGCTGAAGCATTTATTGACCTATATGAGGGTAGACTGAAGAAATAGTGTATGGTCATGAGTTTGAAATGCATGTTCTAGATAAACAGATCAGCAGAGAGAAGACAATTTTCCATGTTGTTGTATTCCTGGTCAGTAAAAGAGTATATGCCTGTGAGTGCACAACATTTGGAGTTGTCAGGATGGCTGAGTGGTCTAAGACACTAGACTCAAAGTGAAAGGGGTGGAAGGTCAGCATAATGGTTAAGGTGTTTACAGACACAAGGTGCAAGGTTTGATTCTTCCATGTGGTAATTGGATAGGCTTAAAATGATCCACAAGGGAAATTAGCATAGTACTAATCTATGGAGTGGAAGCTTTGATGATATAAAATTAGAATGTCATAAGTATTCAATGATTTTTTTTTTTTTGTAATATAATCTTTTTCTAAAATTTTGGCGGAGGCAGATATTATCAACTGATCTACAATTTGTTCCTGTTAAAGAGACCTTGTGAAGGGGCAGAATGAGTGCATGTTTAAAAATATACAGTAGAATTCTGATAGTAAGTACAAGACTGAAGAAGTTGGCTAGTGGCTAAGATAAGATAAGATGGAGGTACCTTATTTCAGAAAGGTGAAATAGAATAGGTGGTCTGTAATGTAGTTGAATTCATTTTTTTCAAGACAAATACAAATATTTTTGTAATTATTTAAATCAAAGTGGAACAGGGGTACTCCAATAGTCTATTGAGAGGGGGGTTTTGTGTAGGGAAGATGAAATTAAGTATCAAAACTAATTTTAAGGTATGATCTTGCTATCGAGCATCAGAATTAAAAGTAGGTAAAATCATGATAGCTAGATGTTTGCCAAAATTCCAGATTTTTTTAGGTTAGATGAGATGGGACAATGCTCTTGTGCTGTACAAATGCTGCTTTAGCTGATTTTGGTGGATCTATATTGCTTTGTTGAAGATGAAATTCTTTGAACCTCTGTTCATGAAACATCATTTTGCTAATGTTCCCTTCAGCTAACATTCACATCAGTAAACTTTTTACACAGGGAATGGAGTAAGTTGTCCACCACTGCGACCATCACACACAGCGTAGCATATAAAACCCACCAAGGTGGGGGGCTGCACCTCACCCACTTATATATACCAACTGCAAGATTGCACTACAGTTGGGAAAAGGGTAAATTTCCTACTGCAGGCCAACCATCCCCTTTCCCTGTGGAAAATGTTTGCTGATGTGAATGTTTTCTGAAGGGAACATTTGCTGGATAATGTTCAATGAACAGAGGTTCGAGGAATTTCATCTTCAACGAAGTAATATAGACTCAATTTTGGTCACTCTATATGCAAGTTTGAAGAAGTGATATGCATTACTTTTAGTCACATAATTAGGATCATTTCTGTGCTCTGATCCATTGCTACTAGGAATTGTTGTTTGTGCTGCGGTTTCTAAAGCTTAATGGGGAAAGTCTATCTTGTGTGGGAGTTATGATAGCAGGATAGGTTGGTTACAGGGTTTTATTCTATGAAGTAAGGCAGTAATCTGTATTTTCAGGTTCTGTCAATATGGCAGTTTCTATCATTTTTGGAATGCATGTAGCTGAAATTGTAACTATAGGTGACCTTGTTCAAAGTATTGGACAGTGATTACTTGAAATATTAAGCAACTCATGCTGAGAGTAAGTTGTCAGAGATATATGTAATTAAAATGTCAAGGAGGGCATTCCTTCCTGGGTGAGACATGGTGCAGTAGAGTCTCTGAGTGGGTATGCTCAGACAGGGATATATTTCTATTGTCCTGGAACTGAGAGTTTCTTTGCCAGTACATACTTAGATCACCAGCAATGACAAGATACAGAGGATTGAGGAGGAAAATATGTTTAGTTGAAGAAGGACATGTGTGTCTTCTCTTCATGCCAATTAAATAGAGATCCAATTAGGAGCTATTTTACTTTTATTGCTGCTCTTACGAATGAACTTTGGGTTTATGTTTTTCATCTCTTATACCAGATGTAGAATGTCTTCACCCTGGTAAAGGTAAGGTCTACTATCATATAAGGATTCAAATACTTACCTAATACCTGTAGTAAGACGTGGAGAGAAAAGAAAGCTGTGTCTCTTAGTCAGTCATAGTAAATTAAAGAGGTTAATTACTTATGGACTGAAGGAAGACCTCCAAACTAGAATATTTAATATGAAAAGAAAACTCTGCCATAGAATAGACTGCTGTGTGGGAAAGACACCTTTCGTGGTTTGTATTCATTGCATTGTTTTTCTTTTTTGTTTGATTACAAAGTTTATTTCTATTGTACTGTGTTAAAATCACTTTCCCTTTGCATATTAAAAGTTCCGAGAAAAAACAAGCTGTGTTTCTTGGTGAACCATAGGAATTAGAAGATTTTCCTACTCTATATCTAATTGCTGTAGTGTTGTTAAACCAGTTGGCTTGCTAATTGTCCAGTTCTTATGTTGTTTTAACAACCAAATTCTTTCCCAATCTTCTATCATAGACTCTTGATGCTAAGCACAAAAATATCCCTCTGTGAAAGAAATCCTTTGAACTAATTAAATTAGTTTGCCATCCTACTCAGTTTACCCAGAATACTGCATGCCCTCAGATAACTATGGTTGTACCAGTTATCCTCAGGCAACCTCTCACTTAGGCATTAGTCCCTTACTGTTGTAACTAAGTTGGTTATATGCTGCATGTCCTTAACTATCACTGTTTTGCAATGAATTTAACTCTATACTGTGTGGACAGTCTATCAGTGGTTACCTCTGCTATTAATTTATCTGAAAATTTGTAACAGTAACTATAAATAAGCATAGACTGCTTGAGTCTCATCTTTTTCTAGCCTATTTGAGTGCTTGATTATCTGAGGCAACATACCAACTGGTTCATGTTTAATGATAACCCACTTCTTCTAACACATGATTCACTTATTTATCTAAGCTGGAGGCTAGTCTGTCCATCCCATCACAGTCAATAAACAACACCATGACAATACATTGCCACAGCTCTATCATTCCTATATATGTTGACATAGTAAAGAAATTTTGCCTAAACCTCCTAGGCCTACAAGACAGCTTATTAGATTTTCTCAACCATGTAACTAAAATAAAAATACCATACCCTTATCTACATCCAAACCTACTGCTACTGGAGATCACCCGTATTGCAAGCCTGTACTCCTAAGGTCCTATAAGCCTGCAGCATATCCCAGAAATATCTTAATCATTGCTGACTGAATTGCAAGACATATAGAGACACCAAGGTGCCAAAGAATAGAGTAACAGCTGCCCCTCTGGTTTTAGGATTAGGGGCATCATTACAGCCCTTGGGTCTCTGCACCACTCCAATATGAGTATGATTTGTATTGTCTACGTGGAGGTGAATGATCTGAGGCACTCTACCTTGGGGAAAATGTACAGAGATGCTGTTGAACTCTCCAGTAATATCTCTGAAGAGGTCAAGAACTTGCACTGAGCAGCATTCTACATTTACCAAGAATGATGTCTAAATTCAAGAATAAGATATTTAATTTCATTAATTCGGTAGTAAATTGGTGTCATTCTAGGAAGATCTAGTGTGTGTGTGTGTGTGTGTGTGTGTGTGTGTGTGTGTGTGTGTGTGTGTGTGTGTGTGTGTGTGTGTGTGTGTGTGTGTGTGTGTGTGTGTGTGTGTGTGTGTGTGTGTGTGTGTGTGTGTGTGTGTGTGTGTGTCTGCATGAGATAAAATGGCCAGGAGAGTTCCCTGGTTTACCAGGGATGCCCACATCTTTCACCCCTCTGTTTTTGCATACAAACTAAAATATTTGCTACCCTCATGCTATCCTTTTCAGACATTCACCTGATGGACATTCCAACATAACAATTTCCAATCTAGTAATATAAAGAAAACACTAAGCAATGAAATATGTAAATTGCAGGCCTTCCTTGCCCTTGAAGACATAAACATTTATATAACTGCAGAAACCTAGTTTCAGTGTAGTGACATCACTACCTCTTTTCCGGGTTCCAATGCCATTCATGCATTCAGATATACCAGGGACTGCTGGAGATTATCTGATACAAGCAATAAATATATTCAGATATTTGTGGACTTCATGAGTGCCAATATGCTTTACCAGATTGTGCACCTGTGTACCCGCGCTGCTAATTTTCATGATCTTGACCTCACAAACGTTTCCCCTAAGTGCACCATCCAGCTCGTTACCCCATTTTCAATCAAATATGGCCATCTAGCTGTGACCGTCTCTCTGAAATCATGCTTCGCATTGCCCTGTGTTTGTATACTTTTTCAGTATTTTTTTCTTTGAGTCAATAAAATGCAATGCTAGATTTACTTTTGTATGGGTGAAGGTAAGCCTTCAGTATCTTCTGAAAAGTTGGGGACTGGAAAAGAGGTGGTATGAATGGGCAGCACAGACATATAGTAATATTTGCATGCAGGATGAAACCTATTTATTTAATGCAGAAGGGATATTATCACTCCAAATGGAACGATTTGACTGGTATAATAAGTACAAGTAAGAAGGAATTTAAATTTGTGCTTCTTTGGTAATATCATGGGAACAGGAGAGAGACTCTTTATGTTGTAAAACATGCACAAGGGACATTACTGAGTATTGACACAAAATACTTAAATCTTTGGATAAAGAAAAATAGGTTTCCTGGGTATAAAGGTTTGAAGGTTTTGGAATGACAAAGATTTTTTCTTTTACTAGGAAAGATGCAAGTTGCAAATATGTGGGACTCATAGTCAGAAATGAAACAAAAATTTGGCTTGCATAATTCCATGAAGATGGATTTGAAGGAATGGTATGTATGGCTCAAGCTATGGGTTTTAAATAGCCTTTTGGAAAGACACAAACACACACACACACACACACACACACACACACACACACACACACACACACACACACACACACTTTAATTTAATTTTTAAAGGAGGAAGTGTAAAATCTACCAATGACGAAAGGGCTGATAAGCAGGGCAATTAGAGCACTGAGAGAACTGAGACTCAAACTAGGAGCTAAAATGAACTGGAATTAGATGCTGAACCTTTGAGATGTGTATGATAGCTGCTGAGATTCTCTAAACAATCAACAAAGTTTAGAATATTTGGTTGAAAATGTGTCCACATTTTATATGCCACATAGTTTGCAACAGATGTTCCCTTAAACAAATTCTAAATGCTGGGGTATGGGACTAACATTTATGGACATGGAAAGTAAATGTTGAGCTTGTAAATGGCTAAAGGTGTAAAAATCAGACTTACATTGACTCCAAGGAAAAGTTTTAAGCAAAGCATTGACATTAAAATCACCTATATTTTTGTTGTTGTTTAGTCATATAGTCAAGCCAACTCATTGTGACCTTGCAAATCCATATTCATTACTTCAGTAGTTCAGTGATACTGCCCATCTATCTTAACTTCTGACACCCTCTTCTTCTTTTACCTTTGATCTTAACCAGCATCAGTGTCTTCTCCACAAATCCTGTCTTCAAATTATGTGACCCACATATTTGAATTTTAGTTTTATCATCTGATCTTCCAGTGATCAAACTGGATTTAGTTCCTTCAGCACTGACTGATTTAGCCTTATTGCAGTCCTCAGAAGCCTCAAAAATTTTCTCCATCATAATTCAAAAGATTTGATTTTGTTTCTCCAGTTTTCACAGATGTCATCATATAAACTGAATAAGTAGGGTAACAATATACATCCTTGTAAAACATCTTTCTGAATCTTGAACCAGTCAGTTATTCCTTATTCACTGGAAAATGGCAGTCAGTGCAGAGGACTAAGGCTCTGTGCTGTTAAAGAACTATTTTCTGTAGTCAAAAGTACATGATTTGACTCCTTCTACTTCTGTTTGCTTGAGCAAGTCACTTAACCAGATAGTGCTCCTGGCTGGCCTCTGGAAAGGAGCATGTGTCCAGTAGACTTACTAGATTAACAATTTTTTAAAAAGTTGCTTCTTGTTCTTTATATAGATCCTGTCTTTTTCTTTTACCATGCCATCATGCCAATTTTTTTTGCTGGAAGGTTCTCTTAATATCACCAATCTTCTTGAACTTGATTGCCTTTCCCATTTTATCGTCTTCTTTCAATTCCTTGCATTGCATTGCATATTTAAATATGCTTCCTTATCTATCCTTGCCATTCTCTAAAACTCAGTTGTACATATGCTTTATTTTCCCTATATCCATTGCTTTTTCTTTCTTTCTTTCTTTCTTTCTTTCTTTCTTTCTTTCTTTCCTCTGCCACTTCTAAAGCTTCCACAGACAGGCATTTTACCTTCCTAGTCTTCTTTCTATTTGGAATATTTTTATTGTCACCTCAAGGACAATATCGTAAACTTCTGTCCATAATTCCTCATGTGTTTTATTCACCAGGTCTAATATTTAAAACATATTACTTTTGTTTCACATTCACTTGGAATATTGTTGTTTTTGGTTATGATAAATCACTAGACTTGACAAAAACTGAGCAGTCATGAATGAATTTTGCAGAAAGGACAGAAAGTAGAACTGCAAATATATAAAGATAGATAGATAGATAGATAGATAGATAGATAGATAGATAGATAGATAGATAGATAGATAGATAGATATAGTTGTTAGAGATATGCTTCAAGATGGTTGCCATGGCACACATTTAAGGCATTGGTATAATTTAGCTTGGTGATATAAGCAAGGGTTTCTGTCAGTCAAGGGGCATGGCACTGTTAGCAAATGAATAATGTGTATGATACTGTGAGATATACATGATCCAGGTAACCTTGTTGAATTCAGACACCTCTATCATGATACTTTTGCCCAAAGACAGGCATTACTGTGGTAGGCTGTCTCAATGACTGTACTACATGCTAATGAGAAAGTCCGGATGAGAGACATACGCTAACTAGCAATGTGCTTCCCCTGCCCAGAACTGCCTATGGGAAGTCATTTACATGATACCTGATTTATAGAATTGTTCAGCCATGTGGATTAGCAGAACATATGTCCCAGCTCAAGTGTATATTAATATAGCTGTAGCACTTGCAGAATGGTTCCCCTTTTATAGGAGCAGAATGTATAAATGTCCCCTGTCCCTCTTATCATTTCCACTTTATATACAGCCACTGGTTTCCAGTTTAAGGCAATTCCCACTCCAAGGATACAACTAGTGTGAAAGAAAATTAAAAAATGCCCTGCCTGCAAATGAGGTAATAATCTAATATAGCCATAGCAAGATATGGGATGCCTATTCAGCTTTTAAGGAGAATATGGCAAGTTAGATGGTTATAAAGATAATCTAGGGAAAAAAGGGCTCTAATATTAAACTATGCTCTGACTTTCAATCTGGTACAGCTATATCCATTTTCTGCGAAGCCTTGAAAAATGAAATACTTAGAAGTCTGTCTGATAAAGGTGGTAACTTTCATGGCGTGGCTAAAAAGTGCATGAAGAAACAAAAAAAAAGAAAAGAAAAGAAAGCAGCTTATTAGGTAATAGAAAATTATTTGTTTTGAAGGGGAGAATAAAATCTAGGCCATAAAGATGTTTATAGTTCTAGTGGTACTATATACAGACCAGGAAAGGATAAGTGAAGAAATACTCTCTTTCATTTGGAATGATAAAGAGAGTAAAACTGGACAATTTGTATTGCTGGTTGAACAGGGGATTGGGCCCCAAGAGCTGAAATCTTATTTTCTGGCAACGCAGCTTAGACTTTTATGTTAGCTACATTGTTAGTATGCACCAAAATAGAAAAAGATGGTCCAAGAACAAGGCAAGGAGATAGATAGATAGATAGATAGATAGATAGATAGATAGATAGATAGATAGATAGATAGACAAAAAGTAGGACTTACGATTCTGGACTCAAGCTGGGCAGGATGCAGAAAGACAGGTAGAAGGATTTGCAAATGGATCCCTGCAATCCTTGGTCAGGGGAGAAAGAAGACAGGAACTTAGGAGATATCTATTGTCGATGGGAGTGAACATAGGAATGGACCAAAAACAATTAAACAGTTGGCAGGAAGAAGATGGAAATTGTAATTCTTGGTTGATGGCTAGATCTTGGAATGGGAAGAGACACCGTCAGGTATGGGCTATTAAATTGTCACTGGTTGAATTACAGGGACTTGATAAGAGAAGTTAGGCAAATACCAAGGTACCAGTTGTTAAAAAGTGAGATACCATGATGTATAAGCTTACATACTAAAGCAAGAGCAGAAAAGGCTTTTATAGTAAGACTTTTATTGAAGGCTTACAAATGCCTGATTGATAACTACAAGGAGGCAGACAGTAAGGTAAGACAGGGTGAAAAAGATACTTTTTCAATCTATACAAATGAATGAGAAAAATTTATGACAGGGATGAAGCGATCTGCCTAGCACCTAAACATGCTACAAAAGCTAAAAAATGTACGGTCTTCACTTGGAAGTGTCTGCATAAATATTTCTATGCACCACATAGGTTGCACATAATGTTTCCACAAGTAGGGGGAGAATGCTAGAGATGTAATAATGGGCTGCATAGTTCTTGGGAACATATTTTTTTGAGTTGTTCAGGTCCAGATGGTCTGAAAAACAATTTTCAAAGGATGTTACAGAAATAACAGACAGAAAATGGTCTTACTTGATAATCAATGTTAAATTAGGACCCAGACATTAAGGATTAAAAAAAATACAAAATTACTCAAAATGCTGATTATGATTGTGGCAAAGAAAGCCATAACATGAAAAAGGAAAAACCCAGAGAAACCAGGGTGGGAGAACATTAAAGAGTTATGGAAGAGATTCAACATAGAAAGCTTTTGGCATGGAATGTAAGAGTTGGGAAAAGTTAAGATAAAATATCAATTATGGTAAATAGTCCAGGATCTTGAAAGATAGGCTTTATTGGTTGACAGCTGAATAAAGATCTCCCTCAAGGTGAGTAAAGCACACAGTAGGATAGCACAGGTTTCCTAAATAAAAACAAAAGTATAAGATGAAGAGTGAAAAGGAGCCTGATTTTCTTTATTTTTCTCCTTCTCCTCCTCCTCATTTTTTTTTTTTTTTTGTGGTGGTGTCTAATCTCTAAATAGTTGTTACTCCACTATGATAGAAAAAAGCATGACTTGGTCATTTAGATTGTGCTATAACTCCTAGTATTTGGTTGATTTCAGATGTATAAAAGAAAAGTTGGTACATATTCATCAAAAATGGGCAGCCACTGTGAGAAAACTATATGTACACCATGCATGTGAATATCATCTAAAATATTATAAGCTGGTGGAGTGACTATTATTAAAGCTGTTTTATTGTAAAAGAAAAAAATAAAGAATTTTGACATATCCTTCTTTTTACCAGAAAGTATAAAACATGTTTATCTTATGTAGTGAATGCAATTGTGCATATGGTAACTGAATAACATGAAATATGTCTGATTTAACACTCAGATGATTGTCATCTGACTCCATGTGGAAGAAATGAGAAGAGGGGTTATGGACAGAAGGATGGATGGATGGATTGTCAGCCTTTTGGCCCAAATAATCACAATGCGGAAGTTCCTTAATTTGACTCTCTGGCCTACCTCTTACAAAAGCATTACAGAAGAGAATAGAATGAAATAATGCTGTTTGTTTAAGAGCGTTTAAACTCATGCCATGTAAAGGCAGCCAGACTGAATCAGACTGCAGTTCAACTAGACATGAGTTCACCTTGGTCTAACAATTACAAGCACCATGGTGTCAGTATAAACCAAGCTAAAAATAAAAGTCCCCAAAATGGAACTTTGTGGGTCTTTGGATGTCAATGAATATGATTTAGACTTATTTTATTACATTTTAAATCCACTCAAGAATGTTTGCCTTCCAGATAGTTTTTTTTTCTCTCAAAAATGTTTTTATTTTGCAAATACATTTGAATTAATTCCATAGTATTTATACATAACATATTAAATAACTATGTACACTATTTACACTAGCCTGACACTATAACAGATCTTAATGTATACAGTTACTTTATAAGTATGTCCAATCCATTATCAGAGTGTCTAATCAATTATTGTATAGTGTCAATCAACGATAAGACTTATCCCCAAGGGTTGTTGATAAATGGCTTTGGATAAATTCTTAGTTCTTTAATTTTAATTCCCAATAATGCTGTGGTCTTCAGTAGTCTGTAGAAGTCTTCCGAAGTTGGTATCGTGTTTGTATTCCATCTTCTTGTTATACATTTCCTTGAAATTGCAAGTATAGTCCATACTAGATACATGTTTGACCAATTCAAATGAGCACTTTCATTCACATTTAATAATACAAGAGCTTTAGTTAAATAAAATGATTCATTAAATAAAGCTTGTAGAAAGTTATTAATACCATTCTAAAATTACTTAATTTTAACAAAATTAAAGAAAATGTGGTTCCGATCTGCATTGTGTACTCACTCACATCTCCAACATATTCCTTTTATGGAAGAACTCATTTTACTGATTCTGTCTGGGGTTAAGAATGCTCTGTGTAAGCATTTCCAATTAAAAACTTTCCAGTATTGTGTAAAGGATGTATATTTTATCGATAATAAGATATTTGTTTTAATATCTTCAGTTAACTGTATTCTTCTTTTGGCTTTTCCTGGTTAGGAGCCGCCACAGTGGATCACCTGTCCATTCATGATTGGCAGTGGAGTTTGACGGTGTCGAGTTGCCAGCCCGGTGCCCATCCTTCCACAGAAGGCACACTCACACCTAGGGCCAATTTAGAGTGTCCAATCCACCTACAGCATGTCTTTGGGATGTGGGAGGAAACCAGAGCACCCAGAGGAAACCCACACGACCACAGGGAGGACATGCAGACTCTGCACAGAAGGCACCCCAGCCAAGAATCGAACCAGAGAACCTCTTGCTGTGAGGTGGCAATGCTAACCACTGCACCACCATGGCCGCCCTCTTCAGTTAACTGTATTGAGTGTCCTTTTGTTATATATTTCCAATATGAGGTTTTGGGTGTTGTTTTATAGTTTACCAATATTTTGTAAAATTTTGAAATACTGTTTCCCATGTCAAAGTCATTATATATGATTTCATATATGTATTTCGTAAATATAGGAATTTCTTTAAATGAAGAATTGTTAATTATTCTACTTAAATCTTGCGAATATAACAGAATACTCTGTAAAGTTAACCAGTCCTGTTGTGGAATTTTATATGTTGATTTTATTACTTGCATATCTAAAACTTTTAGTTCTTTGATACATTGGCGCCAACAAACAAATCCTTTTTGTTCCCAGGAATTAATAATTTCTCTATATATTTTATGTGGAAAGTTCTTTGTGACTATAAATGGTGTTAAAAGATCAAACCAGATTTTTAAATCTATATTTGCATTAATAATTTTCCTAAATGAGTCAATGTAATAATTAATCATATGGGTTTTAGTGGGTTTAGTTATGTTATATTGTATACTAATACATATGTGCCATGGCAAATTGTTTTTATCTGTTGTTTGAAATTTTATTTGTAAATCAAATTCATTTATTGATATTACAGTTAGTAATTTTTTCCAATTTGCAGAGTAATTTGGACTTGTCCAATCTGAGATTGTTTTAGATATTGATGCTTTTATATATATATATGTTTCTATATTAGGAAAGTTTAATCCTCCCTGTTTCCATGGTCTGATATGATGTATTAAAGCTATTCTGTTTCTTTTGGAAAAAATTTTATTAGGAATGAATTTATTTCTTTAAGTATATTCATTTCTGGTAACAGTTGTATTGCCAAGGCTATATATAGGATCTTGGGCAGTAAAACCATTTTTATTAACTGTAGTCTATCTTCAAGTGTTAATATTGTTTTGTTCCATTTTTCCACAGAGATTTTAATTGTATTGATGATATTGTTGTAGTTTTTGAGACTAATTCATTATTATCTTTGCATAACTCAATTCCTAGATATTTTAAGGTAGATTATTGTTTCCCTATGATGTGATCCCCCTTAGTTTACAGTTCTTTTTTTTATTTAAAAATAAAAAAAAATGATTTTTATTTATTGAATGGAGTCCTGAAGTCATGTGAAATTTGTCAATTAATATATCTAATTCTTCTAATGTCTCTTTTGTATTAGATAATGTTAGTAACATGTCATCAGCAAACAGCATTACTTTAGAATTGTATTGTTCATAAACATCTATTCCTTTGATTTTTATATTGTTATGAATTGAATCTGCCAATATTTCAATAGCCAGAGCAAATAGAACTGGTGACATGGGACATCCTTGTTTAGTGCCTTTTGTTATATGTATAAATTCAGAGGTAAAAAGACCTAACTTGACATACACCGAATTATTTGTATATATATATATATATATATATATATATATATATATATATTCTTTAATAGATGAACAAAGGATGCAGGAAATTCAAATAGCATTAGGATTTTGAATAAATATTCCCAATTTAGGGAATCAAATGCTTTCTCTATATTTAAGCCAATTATGAGTGTTTATTTTCTTTATTAACATACTCTATAAAAGAAATTATCCTTTTAATATTGGCATGTGTGTGTCTATGATATATATAGCCAGTTTGATCATTATTTATTGTTTTGGATAGTGGTATTTTCATTATTTTAGTTAATATTGTCATGAATATCTTATACTCGTTATTTAATAAAGATGTAGGTCTATATGAGGTACAGAAGTGTGAGGATTTATTTTCCTTTAGGATTGGTGTGATTAAGGAATATCTCCAAGAGGGTTGTATTAAAGCTTGTGACTGAATTTCTAATAGAGTTTTAAGGAAGAGGGATAGTATCTTTGAAGGAAAAAGTTTATATATTTCCATAATTATGCCATCTATAACTGGAGCTTTATTATTTTTACCTTCTTTTATTGTATCTGTAATTTCTTTGTAGGATATGGGTGCTTGCTGATCTAGTTTAATTTTTTTTTTTTTTTTAATATTAGAACATTTTTCATCTAGATTTAATTGATCAATATGTATATTTTCTTTCTGGAAATGCTCCATATAGTGATTTCTATAGGCATCAAGAATGTTACCTATATCTGAGACATTTTCCCCTTTCTTTTCATGGAAGATACTTTTAATGTCATTAGCTTTTGATTGTATTTTGATTCTTGTGGATAAATTATGTAGACATTTGGGAGAAGTGGCCACGGTATTCATTTTTAGTTTTTCTAAAGCTAAACTAGTTGTATGTGTTAAAATTTCATTGTATTTGTGTTTAATACTTCTACTTTCTTTTTCACCTCCAAATGTTTTGCTTTTTTTCAGCTTTTACTGACAAAAGTTTGGATTGTAGATCTAATAATTCAGAATCCATTCTCTGATTTTTTTATACTAAGTTAGGGTTTTACCATATATGTAAGCTTTTAATGAGTCCCATATCATTATTTTATTTATCTCTGTAGTGTAATTAATATCTAAGAAGAATTGTAATTCAGATAATAACCAGGGTTTGAACTCTTTAATTTTTGTTATATTTGCTGGAATTCTGGAGTTAAAGATTAATGGTTTGTACCCATTTTGAAGTTTTAGTATCAATGAATTGTGGTCTGAAAAGGGGCCAGGAGTGATTGAGAAATTAATAATTTTAGAGTGTAAGTCATGGGCAGCAAATATTTTATCTATTCTAGTCTGGGTACCAAATCTGTGATCTTGATGGAAAAACAACAAAGATTTATCTTCTTTAAATTTGAAAGTATCTACAAGATGAAATGATTCTACCCACTTGTTTAAAGCTTTTGATACAGCAGATGAATGCAGTGGTCTTTTATTTGCAGTTTCAGAAATATCAAATATACAGTTAAAATCTCTTCCTAATATTAAGTTGCCTTTATAATTATTGGAAATGAAATCCAAGTGTTTTTTAACAGTTCCTGTTCCAATGCCTGGGAACCAGTATAGATTGGCTAGCGTCTGTATTCTGTTATTATAGTTAACTATTACTAATGCCATAAGGCCTTCTTTATCTTAGAACTTATGAATGATTTCTGGGTTAAACACATTTGTTTTCCAAAAAATTGTTACCCCTTTTGTCTTTGTCTTATAAGTGGATTGTGCCAATATCATATATTCCTTAGGATTCCATTTGTAATTTTCATTTGTTTTCAAATGAGTTTCTTGAAGGAAGACAATCTGTGCTTTGTTCAGTTTTAAATATTTCAGTAGATTTCATCTCTTGCTAGGATTGTTTAAGCCATTGGTATTTAAAGATAATAAAGTTAAACCCATCTTAGGTTATTTAGACTATGTAGTTTTTGTTTTATTGTGACTACTCTGATAATTATAAAGTATATGTTTGAGCTTTTAAAGGAAATTATCAGTTTTATACTTTAAGTGTTTACCAATAAAGTAATAATATAAATAGATATTAATAATATTTATACCTAATGTTTATAATACAATGCATTTTACTAGATATATCAAAAGTTATATTTCATTGTTTGCCAGCATTTAAGTAATCACTTTGTTTGTTGCTAACTTACTTAAAGCATCAAGTTTGTTTTATGTGAACATTGATGAAAGTTAGTGCATTTTAATTATCAGTGCACCCCTCTTTCCCCCATTTCCTGCACATAAGAATTTTCATATCTGTCATTTCTTATTATAAAATGAGTGAAATTATAGGTTAAAAACAACAAATTCACTTATTGTGATTAATGATTACAAGTCCCCTTTCCATATTCATAAATTGCCATTTTATGGCATATACTGACAGCTTTTAGATTTAAATAGCAACATTCTATTTTGTATAATCAGCAAAGGTTAAACTGAGTGATTATTGCCAATTTAATACTATTTGTTCAGAATGTGATTGTTACATTCTGTGGCATTCCTAGTTCAGGCAGCTTCTATTGTTTCCCTTGAACAACTTTGCCAGTTTGATGTCATGTATAAAACATTAGTTACCTTGGTAACAGCTTAAGTATTATGTATGGTCAAGATGGGTTACAAAACCACAATTCAAGTTAAAACAATTATATGACTTGTTATGCACATTTACTTATAAGAGAAAATCATCATGCTTCCCCTTGATGTTCAATATAGTGTGTTATTAAAACAAGTGAAAACAGTAGTGTTATTATACACAAGCCCATGTTATTAACCTGAGTGTCTATTGTCAATTTAATACTATTTGTTCAGAATATGATTGTTACATTCTGTGAGATTTCAAGTTCAGGCTTCTCTTGTTTCTCTTGAATAGCTTTGTCAGTTTGATGTCATGTATAAAACATTAGTTACCTTGGTAACCAGTAAAGTATTATGTATGATCAAGATGGGTTACAAAAACTACAATTCAAGTTAAAGCAATTGCATGACTTGTTATGCATATTTACTTATATAAGAAAATCACCATGCGTCCCCTTGATGTTCAATGTAGTGTATGTCATTTATGACAAGTTAAGACAGTAGTGTTATTATATACAAGCCCATGTTATTAAATTCTGTCTTTAATATCTAAATTCAGCAGACTGCTTCATCTTATATGACAATTATATATTTTATGTCTAGATTTACTAAAATCATACATTACATATCTATTGTTTGTGTTTGTTTTTTTTTTTGGCTGTTGTTAAGTTATTTGAGAGACCACAAGCTGTAATGCTTATTCTTATTATTAGCTCCTTCCAAGCATGTTTATACAGTCCATAGACATTAAATTATGAGACCATTCTAGTGTCTTATTTGTTATAAGTATATTTCCATCCTTACATACACACATAGTACTTCAAGCACGGCAACAATGCCCATCCAGTTTTTCCAGAATACCATTCACTAGTTCATGTGGTGTGTTTCCAGGCTGTTCTTAAAATATCCAAACCAATATTTTTTCTGTTCCATTTTCCCAGCCTGTTCAATGCAGTGGCCACTCTGCCAGTGAGCCACTCAACACACCTTCCATTCCCACAGATATTTCCACAAAGAAAATCTGATGACTCTCTAGCACTTCTCGGCAACCCAAACACCCCTAGAATCAGCTATCCCCATATGCCCAACACATATGAGCAAGCTCACCTCCTAGACCACTGCAAAGGTTACTGCACAAGATCAAGTACTCTTAGTGTTTCACAATAACTCAGGCTTCCACTCTTATATAAGTCCTTAATATGTTTGTGCCAAAATACATTTTAAAAATAAAATTGCGCTTATTATTATTTTTTTTTTATCAAGAATCAACTTAATGAGCTAAACAAAGTGTTTGGAGACCATCAATATGTGTACATGTGGTTTAAAATGGTCCTTTTATTATTTTTTTAAACCAAAAACTTCATTGCCGAGAATCATCTCAGAGGCTCCTCAGTGCTGTTAAGCATTATCGTCACACTGTCTCTATTACTATAGTAACCTGGGAGCATCTGTTTCTGTTAGTGTGTCTGTGTACTGCATGCCAGAGGCTCACAATGCACCTAAAGCAAAGTTTCACTTCACTGCAACTTCAAGCCTAAATTCCCTCCCTTTCAGCGAGGCAGCAGCCAGGAAAAGAACGAAGAACAAACAGATAAAAAAAAAAAAACTCCCAACAAGCCACCACAACAAGAGATAACACATTCTTCCAGCCTTCCCACCTCTCACTCAGCAGATGTATAAACAAACTATTCTCTGCCAAAATATCCCAAATCACAGTTTTATCCACCCCCATCCCCTTGATCCAGGCTAAAACACCAAATGTCTCTTCCTAATACACAATCATCAGTATACCTCGATCACATGCCACAACCCACAGCTTTCTGGAGATGAAAACAGCAACATACAACAGATGCTAGACACAGCTGCATCCACTCACACACCATGTCAGGCTTAATCAAACAACACTCAAAGCTATGATACCTGCCATAATTATTATTAATTATGTTTAGACAGAATAATAATGACATCTGTACTAGCTGCCAGACACAGCTGCATCCATGCACACCATATCAGGATTTATCAAACAGCACTCAAAGCTAGGATACCTGGCATAATTGATATTACTTATGTTTAGAAAGAATAATAATCACATTTGTACAAGCTGCCAGACACAGCTGCTTCAACGTACACCATATCAGCATTGATCAAACAGCACTTGTAGCTGTGATACCTGCCATAATAAACATTAACTATATTTAGACAGAATAATGATGACATTTGTAGGGCAGCCATGGTGGTGCAGCAGTTAGCATTGCCGCCTCACAGCAAGAGGTTCTCCGGTTCGATTCTTGGCTGGGGTGCCCTCTGTGCAGAGTCTGCATGTCCTTCCTGTGGTTGCGTGGGTTTCCTCTGGGTGCTCCAGTTTCCTCCCACATCTCAAAGACATACAGTAGGTGGATTGGGCACTCTAAATTGGCCCTAGGTGTGAGTGTGTGTGCCTTCTGTGGAAGGTTGGCCACCGGGCTGGCAAGTCAACACAGTAAAACTCCTCTGCCAATCATGAGCGGACAGATGATCCGCTGTGGCAACCCCTAACTGGGAAAAAGCCAGAAGAAGAAGAAGAATGATGACATTTGCACTAAGAGCTTGCTACTATTATTTAACCAAGATATACATGACATTTCTAAATCATACTTTAACTGAAGAAGGCATTAGTCTCCATGACAGCATTTTTTTTCAAAACACCCTACTGTTACTGCTATTTTATAATGATGTTAATTTGTCACATTTGAGTCTAAACTATGATGAATGGTACCTTGTTGAATTAGTAATTAATTACTTAAATTCTTATAAATAAAATCAATGAAAAATGAACAAGATAAGTATTCATTGAGTTCAAGTAGGGGAATAGAAACTTTTATGTTTGTATTATATGTTGCTTTGTTTGGCTTATATATAATGTAAATAGTAACCCATAATGACCTACCTTTGTTTGTGAAGAATTATTGGACTCTTTGAACATTCTGAATAAATCATTACTGTTTCTCAGTTGTTTAAGAAACCCTCCTTTTTTAATATAAAAACAGATGACAAGTGATGTACCATATCAGTTGATACTATGTGAGAGATGTAGTTGTAAGAATAATTTTTTTGGGACAGCTATCTTGGAATCAGTTTTTGTATTTCTTCTTTCTAGCATCAGTCCAAGGATTTGTTTCTTTTATTCTTTTAAGAGTAGGGGCCATCCATTCCATTTCTTCTGGAAGAGACATTATTTTGTTGTTTTTGATGAATATAGTAGCTTCTTCTAAGTCATTAAAGGTTCTCATATCATTGGAAAAAAAGTATTTTTATCTTGGCTGAAAAGGCCAGCTGTGCTTTAATGTTGTTTTGTTTCAACAGTTTTTATTATTGACCAGACTTTTTCCTTTGTTCTAGTATTCTGGAAGAATAATCATTTTCAAACCATATCAGGCTTTGATTCTATTTTAAGGGTGATTTTCTCCAAGCAGATTTTAATATTAGTTCCTTGTCCAGAAATGAAAGAAATTTTATAACTATGGATCTAGGTAGAGTATTTGTTGTTAGAAGCAGGTTTCCCCAGTACTCTATGTGTCCTTTCAATTCCAAATGAAAGTCCCGATTTCAAGTCTAAAAATTAAGGAATCCAGGTTGTTAAGATTGAAATAATGTTTTTTCCTTCAGTGTTTTCAGGCAGACCAAAGATCTTTATGTTGTTTCTTCTTCCCCTGTTTTCTTAAGCATCTATTTTGTTAAGCAGCCATGTATTCTGTTTAAGCAGAAATTCTTTTTGGAATTCTTCCTCTCTGAGTTTACCTTCAATGTCATTTAGAAAAGTCTCTATATTTGTTATTTTTGTAGGGTGTTGCTGTAATAGTTACTTAAGAGTATCAGTCTGTTTTTGAGAATTTAATTTGAGGTTTTCTAAGTCATTGTTAAAGCCATCCATCTTCAAAGATAGTTCCTGTAAGGCAGATGTCATCAATTGCAGTTCATTTTTCAAAGCAGCATCTGGATGAGAATTCCTTGAGTTGTTCATATTCAGTGACTCAATATATCTATAAGTTCCTTGACAGGAAAAGTTTTGTATATCTCCAGCAAAATTGATAATTATATAGTTTAGTAGTTTATCAATACATTTCTGTTTTAAACTTAAAAATAATAAAATGTTCCTATATTATTATACTAGTTTATGGAGCTCTCAAAATTCACTGTTCTCAGTTGGCCAGCTAGGCTCCGCCCCCCTCCAAATAGTTTTTGAACCACTTCCTAATATACAAAAGAAAACTGATAAGCAGAATGTGGTCCAGCTGATATGCTGAATGTGGTCCAGCTCATTCCTAAATACAGTTTACCTGCTGCTTACCCGATTAATCCCACTTTCCCCAAGTGTGCCTCACATGTGTTCTCAATTCAGTTTATGTCATTTCTACCTTCTGTATGCACTTTTCAGTTAGTTTTCTACTTATGTGTTCCTTCTTTTCTAAATTGAATTAAGGATTATAGCTTTGAGAGAGTTAGCAGGTAGTTTTCTGCTCCTTGCGTTGTTAACTATGTTTCCCCTTTTCTAAGTACCATTTTTTCTCGTTCATTTGTTTCTAAGGTAGATGGCACTTGTCATACTTCTTCCAAATGAAGAGACACTTCTTATATAAGCAATCATTTTGTGTCTATTTTAAATAATTCAGATAAACTCCAACTATAATTTTTTCTTCCAAACAACTTACTTGGGGAATCTTTTAAACTCTTCGACTACTAATTTGTAAGGTCTAACTTTTCTAATACTCATTCCTCAGTTTTAGTTTGACTGAGACACGACAATGTCACTTTATCTCTTATGCAAACATCTACTCTAAATATTGTACAATTGATTATGGCAGATTGTGCAATGACCTTTGAGATCAGCCATCTCATGAAATGGTGTGTCTGAAAAATCTGTTTTCTGAGGTTGATTCTATTAGACCTTATGGTGGGGAAAACTCCTTGCAATCTCTTCTAAATATTATATGCACTTTGGTTAAATTATATGGTTAATATTTTTAGAAACACTCTCCAATCAACTAGTCTTGATCAAACAGGCTTTAGTAAGTCACTCATGACCAAATACTGTCTGCACTCTGTTCTTTCACTCCACTTTATTCCTTTACAACAGCTTGATTTAGTAAGGCATCCATTAGATGGATTAGTACTGAATATTTAAACTGAAATTACTTTTCCATTTCCTCTCAACAGTACTCAGGACACTTTCATTCAGTACATTCTTCTTTCTGCTATCCTCAAAGATTTCCCAGCAGCGTGCATGTTTCATGTATTCAAGAATAATACTGTGTTTCGTTTTATTTTTTTTACCAGCATCTCTATTTATATTTAAATGTTCATTTTAAAACTATGCCTTTTTCATTGCTTAGCTCTGATTGTTAAAAACTCAAACCACACTCAGACTCATGAATAATGTATTTACTGGACTTTCTGTCAGTGGCCTTTCAGAGACAATGCAGCTATAGAAGTAGAGATGAAAGTTCACACCCTCTGCTATTTAATCTAGTTACTTCATTTTTTTTCATCTTCAAAATGGTTCTCTGTATTTTTGCTCCAAAAGTGATAATTCAGTGAAATCCAGTTTGTATATGCCAAACTATTTATTTCATTACATCAGAAATGCTTCTGTTTTCAAAACCACTCATATAGGTAATGGCATGCATTTTTCTTATTATGGAATTGCTCATAATTAAACTACAGTTGGAGACAGTTGGATATGTATAGTTAACAGGAAATAAATGTGAGAATGTTTAATTGTAAACATTAGCATATCATAAAATAAAAGTAGTATCTCATTTTATATAAATCAAAATGTATGCAAGTAACTTAAATAGTTGTCAAATCCAGTGATCTAAACACATACATATGTACAACACCGTTAAAAGCTAAAAGATGAGTTGCTGCAAAATATAGGTGAGATAATGACAAAGGGAAAAATATTATGTTCTGTGAGCAATATCTCATGCATACCTTTTCAGTTATCTAATTTTTATCTTTAGAGCCATTGTTCTCAGGAATTGCTGATAGGATCAGTAATGCTATTTAGATCAGCTGCAGCAAAAAAAAAATGGCAACAGACATTAAGAATGAACCAAAAAGAAAGACATGTCAAGAAATCCAGATTACAGTAAATTCCTCAATCCATTTACATTTTTGACAGCACCATTGAAGTCTGCTGAAGTATTACAAATTAGATGTAAATCTTACAGTTAGATAAAACTCTTATGGATGCAAACAAAATACGTTAGAATCTAGTTAAAACAAAAAATGGACTCTGGTGCAGTTACAGCAGAACCACGCTGTTAACAGCAGACCATTTGGTTAATCTTTATACAAGTGAGTGAAAGAAAAATGTTTATAAGAAATGGAACAAAAAGAAAAGCAATAAATTTCAGCACTTGTTTGGTGTTAGGAAATATCTACTTCCTTGCAAATGTAAATGAGCCCTTTGGCTTATTGAAAATGCATACAGGCAAGGTGACCAGATTTGCTATTGCAACAGTATATTTCAGATGATATAAGTAGACAATATACAAATAAGAACAGATAAGTAGTTCTGTATAATACAGTGTTTTATATCACTTGCTGCTAAACAAATATCATGCACAAGCAAATATAATACTGTTACAATATTCCATGAACTAAAATATGTAAACTTGCTTCTGTAAGTAATGGCTCACATGAGGTTACTGTGAGTATATTTTAATTCAAACTACAAGAAATACCCAGCAACGCTTAAGTCTTCACTGTGTAACACCTTAAACCTCCTGTAGTCAAGACCTATGGGATATATGCTAATGACCACTTAAGGACATACCAGCATTTCATCTAGATGGATGCCCGTGTTTATACTTTCACTTTTATAAGTCTTTACTGATACATTTAGGCTAACAAATCCAAACCCCACTAATTGTATTTCCTAATAATTCAGTTTTCTATCTGATTACAATGTCTGATGCCAAAGTTTTCATCTTTGTAGGGCGTTACTCTTTCCCTCATGGTTGTGTCATTATGGAGTCAGTATATTTAAGTAAGAGGATATGGGGAGGCAGATGCCCCCTGCATATCGGAGGGATTCAACAACATTATTTCTGATTGTTTTGGCTCAATGAGTTTGCCTTTGTCAGGTCTGGAGTTTACTTCTTGCAGCTGATCCTGCATAAATGTGTAACTGTTAATGGCAGATTATTTGTTTTTATGTATTTATTTATTTATTGATTTAATTGTTAACAGAGTAAGTAAACCAGTCTAAGGGCTATCATCTCCAAGTACCAAACCACAGGCTAAAGAGCCAAGAAAAGTGATGTATATTTATGAGTAAGACAGCTATAATTAAAACATTTGTGGTAGGCAGGCAGGTATATGTACACTAAACCACATGAATGAGCAATGATATGCATAAGACGAAGTAAATAGTTACTTAGCAAAATACTCAAACAGGTAACAAGCAGCCATCTGGCCATGCTCTGTAGATAAGTAACCTGCACACTAACAGGGTGAGTGAGGGCAACTATGTTTAACTCATTAAAAAAATAATAAAAAAACAGAAAAAACTTTTACAACCCTGTTTATATTGTTTACCTGGAATAGGCTGGTTTAAAATTCAACAATGCATATATTTTGCACACCAACTTCTAAGTGTATAAAAGCTGATATATTTAACATTGTAAAGTATTTCTGATTTTTTGTTACTGAGGATTGCTTGTCTGTGATGAATAAAGGCTTGTTGCTTTGGAGCACTACCTGGATTTCATGATTTTTGGAAATTATTGTGACTGAGCTCATCAACGAAGTTGCTTCATATTTTTCTGTTTAGTTCTATGTGAGGAACCTCCCATTTGTTGATCTGCTTTTACTGTTGATATCCCAAATTATTTAATTGCCTTTCTTTGTGATTATATTGAAAAAGTGTATTTTGCCTCTCATTGTCTGTACTTGATCTGACTTCATTATCTAGATAGCTGGTGGATAAAGTAGTGTATTTTTATACTCTGTCAAACACTTGTTTCAGAATATAGCCTGCTACTGATTCACTTGAGCACTAAACCAGCCATTTACATTCTTAGTGGTGCACTGTATAGATGCAATCATCTTTAAACTCAATTTTGGCATCCTGAGCTAATGTAGTAATTGCCTTATGTATAATGAGCCATACCTCTCAATTGTCCAGATTTTTGCCTCATATTTTTGGACTGTTTCTCTTAAAATTGTGGTTTTCTAGCAAATCATTGGGGATTCAAGTCAAAATATAATAACAGACATTTGAGTTTCAGGTTTTATACCCTTCCAAAAATTCATGCTAATTCAAATTCTGTTATTCTATCAACTTTCAAAGTTTGTAAGAGCAATATTTAAAAATCATCCCTATTTTTGGGCCTTTGCCCCCCATTCTTTATGGCTTTGTCCAGATTTCTTTCTCTAAGTGGTTGAGAGGTATTGACAACCACTTACTCCTAAAACAAAGAAATAGCCTATATGAGAGATGTAATTACAATATGAAATTGGAATTAATTCTCTCTTGTAACATCAAATGGACATCAAACAGGTTGTCAGCACACATACTTCACCTCTCACACAAAATAAGATCACAACATATAAACCCACATACGTGGAGGTATTTACTAGAACCCTACCAAAAGATCAGAGGCCTCCCAAATGTAAACCACTTGCACACACTGCTATGCAAATAGAAACATACACATAATAACACATACACCAGTGTCTCAACAAATAAACCCCTAAGGCAAAACACCTTAAAACCTAACGTCTTGGTCATAGGTGACTCCATAGTGAGACACACATATGTCCCTCTCACCAGGCTGGAAAAGAAGAAGATCACAGTCAGCTGCTTGTCAGGTGCCAGGATCCATCAAATTACATATGCACTCAAGTCACTCACCAACAAATACAAATACTGTTATGACTCTGTCATAGTCCATGTTGGGGTGAATGACTTGGGACAAACCTCTCTGGACAATGTGAAGAAAGACATGACTGAACTATCAGGTTATGTGTCCCTGGCAAGCAAGCAAGTCTGATTCTAGCCCTATGGTATAAGTCCAGGGGGATCCGATATTTGTTGGGCTGGGAAGACATGGTCGACAGGCCACACTACTTTGCCAGAGATGATCTGCACCTGTCTCCTCTAGGCTTTTGGATACTGGCAAAGGCTCTTGCCTCCCCCATAGTGCCTTTTTTAGGCAATGTCAAAACAACAAAATTTCCAATGTAACAAAATCCACTTGAGAAAAACTCAAGGTTCTGCTGCTTAATACTAGGAATCTAAACATAAAACTGCACTCCCTGGAAGCACTTCTCACCTTGGAAGATGCTGACATATGTGCAGTCACTGTGACATTGTTCAAGGCCATGGAGAACGCATCAGCTGTGCAAGGTTACAATGTCTTCCACATATTCAGACCTCAAAATGTACATGAAAGACCAAAGATGGAGGTGTATCTATCTTCATTAAAGCCAAGTACACCTCAAGACTGGTCAAACAGTATGAATCTCTTGAACTACTCCATGTCCACTTAACTATAAGCAAAATACACTACCACATCATTGCTAGCTATAGGTCCCCCACCATGAACAAAGAAAAGCACGCCACCTATCTGGACTTACTGGAGTCAATCTACATGCAGCCCAACATCTTAGTTATGGGAGATTTCAACTATCTTTCCATTGACTGGGTGACATACATGAGCACAAACATCTTCGGCAAGAGGTTTCCAGACTTTGTCAGTACAAATGCTCTAAAACAGATAGTCTGCACCCCCACAAGGGGCTTAAATGTCCTCAACATAGTATTCACCGACATGGGGGGTCACTACACTCGCCACTCTGAGATACCCTCCATGGTAAGGTTGGACCATAAATCAGTCTCGTTCAAAGTAACTATTGGGCCTGTCACCAGCACAGGAGCAAAAAAAACTAAAAAACTTTTCCAAAGCAAACTACAGCCTACTAAGTGATGGTATAAAAAGTTTTACACCCCCATAATCACAGACAACAATGATTCCTATGCAGAGGTGTACACAAATGTCCTGTATAAACACTTAAGCAACTATATAGACTCCGCTTTACCTGGCACATTAAAACCAGATCCCCCCAAAAAACAAGCCACCCTGATGGACTTCAAGTATAAACAGGTTATACAACAAAAGGAAGAAACTGATGTCTAGGAATAAGAGGGAACTGACTTAGCAGAGGAAGAATTCCCTCCACAGCTTGAACAAACAAATCAGAAATCACGTAAAGTCCTCTAAAGCTAATTATGAAGCAAAAAGAGCATCGCTAGCTAAGGATAATCATAAGGCATTCTTTAACTACGCCTGAAATCTAAAAGGGAATGCCCAGCTATGTGCCAAACTGGTCGCAGATGGTACCACTCATACTATACTGGAGGAAATTATTAACTGCTAGCTGACAGATTTGGTGCAAACTTCACCCCCCTGTCCCCACCAGCCAAACCCCAATATATACCCTACACCAGTCCTTTGTCTAGTAACTCTAGAGATCAGGTCATGTCTGTGCTCTCCAAGGCCAAAAACATAGCCTCAATGGGACCAGATAACATCCCAGTTTGCTTATTAAGCAATCTAAACAAATGAAGTCAGGTAGTCAGATAAAGGCCGGAATGCCACCAAACAGTAAAATGTAAAAGAAAAACTGGAGCTCTGGACACCACGGCTTAAAACTTTAATAAACTTCAGTAAAAAAAAGGTAAGTGTTTTCGCAGAAAACAACCTGCTTCATCAGACCATATAAAAAGGTACACAAACCACTTATATATATATATATATATATATATATATATATATATATATATGTATATGTATATATGTATATATATATATATATATATATATATATATATATATATATATATATATATATATATATATACACATATATATATATTCAAAAAATCATTCTCCGATGAAAACACTCTTCCAATCTAAAAACACAGCCCACTGGAGCAAGGAACTGTCCCATCTAAAAATACAGCCACTGAAGCAAGGAACTGATCAGTCTTATTAAGCAATCTAAACAGGACTTAGCAGACCCACTTGGCATAATATTTAACCATAACCTGATAACTGGCTTGGTTCCAGCAGAGTGCAGAACAGCAACAGAAATCCCTTTACACAAACGGGGGCCAGCAACTGACCCTGGGAATTATAGACATAAGTCTAACCAGCCTCATCTGCAAGGCCATGGAAAGAATCATCAAGAACCTTATCAACAAGGACATAGGTGACCTTCAAACTCTAGACCCAACCCAATTTGGATTTGTTAAGAATAGATCATATTTATTAAACCTAATAGACTTTTTTGAGAAAGTCACCAAAGCCATGGATGAAGGTAAGACAGTGCATACAGTCTATCTTGACCAAGCCAAGGCTTTTGACATGATCCCCCACTCAGGTATCATTGAGAAACTCTCTCACCTGGGGATTAACCCTTACATCACTAGATGGGTAGCCAATTGTCTCACTGACAGAACACATACTATCAAAGCTGGTGACTCCACCTCTACGAATAGACCCATCACCAGTGGCATACCACAAGGATCTGTGCTGGGCCCTTTATTGTTTGTAAATTATTTCTCAGAAGTCCTAGCTAAAGTAGGCAGCCTTTGGCTTACCAAGGTCAGTGATAATTGCAAGTTGGGTGCAATCACTGATTCCCCCAACAATGTTAACATATTACTGGAAGGGCTAACACAGACAAATGACTGGTGCCAAAGTCACAGTCTAAAACTAAATTCAAAAAAGTGCATTATTATCCCATTTGGCAAAGTTGAATTTCCTGCTAATTACAATATTGACAGCACCCCCCTAAGTTCAGACCCAGGGGTGCGAGATCTATGAACACAGATAGACAGCAATCTGAACTTCGACCACCATGAGTCCACAGTGGTAAGGAAAGACTTCTATGTTGTACATCTCATAAGTAAGAGCATTGCATCCAGGTCTAAGGATGTTGTAACTCCACTGTACTTGAGCCTCAGCAGAATATTAATGGAGTACAATACTCCTTTCTGTATGTACCTCACCAGACACCTGCAGCAGCTGGAGAGACCACAGAAGTTTCTCACCAAGGAAATACAGGACCACCCAACCATGACTTTTGATGAGGAAAACAGGATGTTATTTTTAGTTTCAGTTTTTTTTCTTTACCATGGTGCTTTATGTGCAATGTGTGTCAGTGACACAACAGGTACTCACCTTTGTTACAGAAGGCTATGGGTTCTATTACCACTCCACGCAGCTCAATTGATGACCCTGCAGTGCAACATAGGGGTACTGATGCACTCCTGAGTGTGTTGTCCATTGGATGATGCATTAAACTGAGGCCCCATCTGCTTGAGTTGGTGTAAGCTTAGGTGGATGGAAGTGATCCCACATCACGTATCAAAAAGAGTAAAGTTCCCCCATGCCCAGGCCAAATTTCTCCTAGTAGTACAAATACCATATTGGCTCTCCCCTGAAAACAGGCTACTAGCCTATTGTGACTAACCTGGTCAACAAAGGGTAAATAAAATAAAATAGTGGATGCAAACCCTGTTAAGTTAATAACTTAACTAAGTAGATAAAATTAATATTTGAACTCTGTCATTGCTTTTTTTCCTGGCTTTGACCCCCTTCAACACACACACACACACACACACACACACACACACACACACACACAGAAATGCACAATATTTTTTGGCTTTGTCCCCAATTCTTAAACAAATGGCTTGAAAACTGGGATGTTCTTGTTATTGTACATTTCTCCCCCATTACTCGTTTGCCTGTGCTCTTGATTAGTCAGCTAAGAGGCTGAGAAATATGGCTGCTTACAATGCATGCCAATGGTACTACAAACCCTGTTATTGTACTAGCTTTCTCAGTATACAACATTCATATGTAATGTCTGTCCTGGTTGTTGGGCATTTGTCCTGTAGAAGTTCTTAGGCTTTGTTCCTGAGTCTTCAGACAGGAGGTAAATAGTTTTATACCCATACTTCACAACTGTTCACGACTTTTGCCTCACATTTTTTGGGGGTATGTTCCTTATGAAATTATGGTGAGTAAGGGGTGATGCACTTCTGAGTGTCAGACATCAAAGCCTTTAGACAATGTATATATCTGTTATTCTAACAACTGTTATAAGCATATAACAGCCAAATAAAGCTGTACCCTATGTAGTGGTTCATGTATCACATGAAAGATTACATAATGCTCAAAACGTTAATGATACCGTTTCCATAAGAAGAGTGTTGTTTTAGAGGGATGCAAACTTTGACAAAATATCGTTTGTTACTAATATTTGTTTGTCTTGTCTGAAATTCTAAGTTCTTATCTATGTGCCACAGATATGGAATAATCTAATTTTATTTATAGGTGTTAGGTGACTATTTTTAACTGAGGGGGACATTTTTAAATATTTTAAATGTATTTTGAAAGTGTTTTTATTATATAATGTATTTTCAAATTTTATTTTCATAGACTAGGGCATAGTGGTGGCAAAGAGGTAATTAATCCATTGTGGTAACTACCATGGGGAATTTGTATGTTCTCCTCATGGCTGTTTAGGTTTCCTGAAGTTCAAGTCTCTCCACAGCCATCCACATATCACAATTTCCATTCCCTTTGTTTGGTCTTTATCTTATAAAATCTGTGGTTTTCTGTGAAATCAGTGAGGGATATAATCAGAGTAATGACACAGATTTGAGACTCAGACATCCTAGACTTCAGACAATGAATTATAATGCACCTGCTGATAGTGTAATACTAATGTACAAAACAGAAGTATCAATCTGTCCCTGATGTTGGGTGTTTGTCCTGCATGACTTTTTCTTTCTTCCTTTCTGCGTTTAGCTAAGAGGCTGCCATTGCTCAGCAATGATACTGATTTTCATTTCATTTCTTTTTTTTTTTTCGTAGTTGGGTAATCAGCACTGGTCCAGACTTTCACTAACTTTTTCATCTACCTGTTCGGTATGAAAATATGTATTCTGGCAACTGAATAAGGGCTGCACTCATTAATTAATTACATACATTTCAGATTCAAACAAGGAGTGGTAGTACAGCCCATGTTATTATCGTAACTGTAAGTGTATAAGAGCAGTATGAATCTGTCCCTGATTTTAATTATTTGTCTCCCCTTACTTCTTCAGCTTTTTCTGATCCTTCAGCTAACAGATTACTAGCTAGTATTAGTCAGAACAGTATTGTATCCAAGTCTGTGTGTATACCTCTAAGAGGTGGCCTGTTTGTAACAAGTGTGTTTTCTAGCAACTACCTAAAAATTACAGTCATAATTCATGTCCTTCACACAATGAATGCAAATGATTAAGGACTGCAGCCCCTAAATAAGGGGATACATTCAAGATTTAGACTTTGTGTTATTCACATAATAAATGATAGTGCAACACGTTATCAAAGTATTTAGGATTAATATGTAGCATCTGTCTCTCATGTTGGACCTGTGTACCACATTATTTCTTTGGATTTGTTTGTAATTCATCAACTAAGACATTGCAAATTGTAGTTTGTCAACAATGATGCTGATTTTCAATAATTTGCATTTATTGTGGTGGTCGTATTTTCATAGGTATACTGCTAATTACCACCAGGGCCTTAATAAGCCTGGCCATGCAATCCAACCCGATTGTGTCCCTATGTATTATGGGCATTTACTAGGAAGAAGGATTTTAATTAGAAAAGGTTGTGTGGAGGGTATGCTAGTTTTGGCATTACTGTATGCCTCTGTCTATCAGAGACATGGGGGCCATACCCAGGGTGAATTTCCAATTTCACAACCATTGGTCAAGTTTATGCTTAAGTAAGATTAGGGATGGGGAGCCTGTTCCAGAGCATGGGGATCATCTGAGACACATATCTGTCTCACCAACGCATCTTATTTATGTTACAAGCAAAATATAAATCCTTGGTCTAGTAGTTCTGACTGATGCCATTCATTTTGTAGATGTACAAAAGGTCCATCAGAGTTAGATCCGCAAATGTCTTGTATGCCAGGAATAGATCACCTCTCAGTAACAGAGTATATAGATAACACTTTAAGACAATCAGTATAGGACAATGTGTTTATACCTTGTATTCTCCTGGTAAGGAACATTTGTGGGAGATCCAGCTGTTGCATATGTCTGGAAAAATTCATGCTGAGGGGGGCATTATACTCAAAGATGAGCCTGATAAGTGCAGAATATTTATTTATTTATTTATTTATTGACATTTGTTGATTGGGAAAGTCCACTGAGTCAGGAACCTATTTTAAGTGGAGGCCCAGGGAGAAAAGCTCCACAATTTATACATTCAAATAAAAATATAGACATTTGACAAAAAAAAATGTTTAAAAGTGGAAATATGCAAAAAATTAAAAATATATATTATAAAAGTAGAATACATAGACAATATAAAACTTATCAATATGTATCAGAAATTATATAAACTTAAGATAACGGTTAGTAGTATAGTACAAAGCTTGAGCTGTTTATTTTTGGCATTGCATGAAAAAACATGGCAGTTCTTGCTGAACAGTTATAGTGGTAATAGAGCTGTGTTGCTGTCAGGGTAAAAGTTATTTTGAACTAGGAACTGGGTTAGAAATAAGTAGTGAAGGTTTTATGGTGGTTTGTTTGATTTCCATTGGCATTATAGGTTATGTAAGAAGTCAGTTTTTACTGCTACTTTATATGTCTTTATACAGTCTATTTGGGTAATATGGCAGGGTAAGGAGTTCCATTTTTTAGCGATACTATGGGAGAACAAGCATTGTCCAGCTCTTTTGTTGGGCTTGGTTACACTTAGCAATTTGTTGGAGGATCTTAGGGTACGTGAAGGAATATAAGTTTGTAGTATTGATGAGAGTGGTGGGCAGGTATTTGGTTTCTAAATTAGTTTATTGGCTAGCATTTGTTGGGTATACCAAAGATAGTTTGGGAAATCCAGACAGTTCAGTTCAGAGATTGCTTGGCAGTGGTGTGAGCAGTTAGGCTTTCCTGAGGCAAATTTAGTTATTTTATAGTAACAAGACTGAAGGTTATTGCTGAAGGTTAGTAAAGATGGCAATACCATAAAGTAGAGCAGGGATGAGTAAGGTACTTGACAGTTTTGTTTTGGTCCATGTAAAGTTTATGACGATAAAGTTTGTCAAGTTTAAAGTGTGTTTTCTTTATTTGCTGAGAATGTGTGCTTCAAAGGTGAGTTTGTTGTCAATTGTAATGCCTAGTAGTTTGGCAGATTATACTATTTCTATTTCAGTTCCGTCTTTAGATAAGACTTTGAAGTATATATCTGGTGGTTTTGAAGAGAATAATAGAAGTTTTTTTTTTTTTTTTAGTAGCAGTTGTGATTGTGAATTGTTTAGCCATGATTCAATCTCCGTAAAAGCATTTTAATTAACTGTGAGGAGCTCAAAGAAATTGTTTGAAGTAGAGATTATTGTTGAATTGTCACCGTATTGGATAATTTTACCTAGTTGAGAGACTTTGTGGAGGTCATTAATAAAGATGTTGAAGAGTAATGGTCCCAGAATGGAACCCTATGAGACTCCCTTGCTGTTTGACAGATAAACAGCTTGGACGTTATGCCACTTTACAGATTGTTGTCTGTTGTTTAGGTATGATGTAAACCAGTTGAGGGATTTGGGGGCACAGCCAAGTTTTATTAATTGGCTCAGAAGTTTAGTATGTGATACTATGTCAAAAGCCTTAGATCCAGTAGGATTACTGAAGTGGGGGACTTGTACCTAAGCCTTTGTTGACAGTATTTGTGAATGAGAGTAGGGCTATAATAGTGCTGTGCTCTGTGTGGAAGCCATGTTGAGTGGGAGATAGAAGATTATCATCAATGAGGTACTTGAGTAATTGTGTGTGTACACACTTCTCAAGGATATTGGATAGTGGGAAAAGTATAGAGATGTGGCGATAGTTTGAGAGGTCATGAGAGTTTCCACCTTTATACAGTGGAGTAATAATAGATTTTTTTCCATAGATGTGGAAAGTATCCTTCTGTGAGAGATCAGTTTATAAGAATACTAACTGGATATGCAATTGCATTTGCTGCTAGTTGTAAATATTCTGGGGGAAGGTTGTCTGGGGAAAGAGAGGATGGTTTGAGTTTTTTTAATAGTTTACATATTAGTGATGTGGGTACTGGTTGAATAGAAAATGAGTGAGTAGCAGAAGGATTGGAATTTTTGTCAGGAATGAGTGGTATATTGCCATTTTGTATGAGATTATTAGTATTCTGGAAGTCTTGGTTTTGGCTTGTTGAGGAGTCTTTGATTAATTTTTGGATGGTAGTAATAAAGTGGGTATTAAAGTCATGGGAAATTTGATTAGGGGTCTTATCAGGTGCAGGAGAAGGACTCTGTAGATTTTCAGGGTTGAGAAGGGTGGAGACCGACTTCTAGAATTTCTTTGGATTATTTTGTAAGGTTGTTAGTTTAGAGGAGAATAGTTTTTTTATCTTGTATTACTAGCTTCTTGGCTCTATTTCTTAGTTATTTGAAATTTATTTTGTTTTGTTGTGTTCTATCTTTTGGCCAAGTTTTCCATGCCTTGTCTCTATGAAGGATGCATTGTTTGGTCAGTTTTGTTAGCCATGGGGCATGATTCACCTTTGTTTGCTTGATACGCATGGGGGCTAAGCTATTAAGAGTATCCAAGAAGAGCTTATTAAAATAATTAACTGCCTCATCTAGGGGGGACAGTTTTTACTGGAAGCCAATAAAATGGCACTATGACTTCCTTGGACCTGAATGTCATGTCCATACTTATTAGATTGGTGACATAGAATGTTTTTCTTATTACCTTGGACACCTGTTGGTCAAAGACCAAATTACTGACTACATATGTTACCAGAATCCTAACTACTGGGTAAAGTCTTAGATGTGTCTTATCGATGGAAATTAACCAGGGCGGAAATTTTGCCAAAAGGCACTATAATGCATTTCTTGGTATTCAGTTTTAGTCCATGAATTGGCACCAGTCATTTGTCTGTGTTACACCCTCTTATAAGATGTTTATGTCATGGGAAATCTATGATAGCTCCCAGTTTGCAGTTGTCTGTGAACTTGGTCAGCCAAAGGCCCTTGACATTAGTGTTTACCTCCAAGAAGTAGATGTCAAATTGAAGCAGTCCCAGTATGTAGCCCTGAGGTACACTGCTAGTGACTGATCTCTTAGTGACAGTGTTATCAGTAATCCTGAATTCCTGGGTCCAGTCTATGATCCAGCTGGCAATCCAGTGAATTATGTAGGTGCTTAGGCTAAGTGTTAAGAGTTTGTCAATTATACCCAAGTGGGGTATTCTATCAAATGCCTTAACAAGGTCCATGTAGGGGGTATATACCATTTCCCCTCATTTATTGCCTTGGTGACCTTTTCAAAGAAATCTGCCATGTTTAGTAGGCATAAACTTCACTTGGCAAGGCCAAACTGGATTGCAGCTAGTGTCTGAAAGTTGCCTTTGTCTTTGTTGATCATTTCCATGATAATTTGTTCCATCTCTTTGTATATTAGACTAGTCATACTAATAGGTCTGTAGTTTCTGGTGTCGGTTGATGATCCAGCCTTGAAAAGTGGGATAACCATTGCAGTCCTCCATTCTCATGGTACAAAGCCCGCTTTGAGGCTATAGTTAAAAAAGTGGCTAAAGTGGTAGCTAGGTAATGTTTCAGGCTGTTTAGAATGTATCCTGAGATATGGTCGGGACACACTGAGGCTGTGTTTTTGGCCTTAGCGAGCACCATTAGGACCTATTCCCTATTAATAGCTGTAGGGGGGGTATGCTAGTAGGTATTTCATGGGGGGAGGGGGGTGGGGGTGAAGTTGAGCTGAATTTGTCAGTCAGCAAATTCACTATATCCCTCTGCTCAGTGAAGGTGGCATTACTGACCACCAGCTTGGCACACTATTGTGTACATAGCTGTAGAAGATCTTGTGGTTGGCTTTAGCCTGTGAGGCTATTCTGACCTCATAATTGGCCTTGTTAGACTTAATAAGTCCTCTTAGTTTCCTGTTTAGTTTAATTAGAGAGCTCCAGTCATTATGACAATTGCCCTTCCTGATTTTATGTTTAGGATTCCACCAGTTTGTTTTGTTTTTAGAGTTTGTTTTGGGCTTACTTCTAGTAGGTATAGCAGCCTCTAAACACCCATTTACATGGATTTACAGGGTCTCTGTGAACAATTCTGCATAGGCTGTTGTGAACTCGGGGTTAGAAGGGGGAACGGAATTTTGACAAACTCTCACTTCTATCCTATTCTATTGGATGTAGTTGGCTTTGGAATAGTCCCTAACTGTTAAAGGTTCTCTAGAGATACTGAGTCATTTTTTTTATTTTGAAGGAAACAGCCTTGTTATCTGACCTCACCAGAGAGGATGTGACATGGGAGGCAGTCTCCTATATTGTTGAGTACTATGTCCAGTATGTTTGAATGTCTGGTGTTTGTGCGCAGTATCTAGTCAAGGGTATTTGTGTTAATAAAGTCAAGGGATCATTCTGCCTGTGAGTATGAGGCAATGAATGTTTCCTAGTCTATAAAGAGACAAGCTATGGAATTCTAGGGACAGAGTGGGTGACCTATATTTTGTTAGGATATGGTATGGGACTTTGTCAATAGTGATTTGCACGTGAATAAATTTCAGGACATTGGCCTATTTAACCAATGTAGAGTTATGCTTGTTGCTGATACAGGTCGAGACTCCTCCACTTTTTGTTCCTATCTAAGTAGCTGCTGGTCTAAATGTGTGAAAGGCACTGAAGTCTTGCACTGCTGGAGTACTTTCTGCAGATTTAAACCATGACTCAGTTATGGCTCAGATGTCTATATTCTCCAGATTAAGCAGAACTTGTAGAGTGTGGAGTTTTTTGTTTAGACCGTTGGTCATCCCATGTTATGATTCAAGATGAATAGGTGGGGTACTTCATTTATATGCTTTATTACATAGAAACACATCAAAATGTATAGCAGCAACATAAAATATAAACAAACTGATTCACTGACAGACCATTACATACATGCATGCTTACATCGCAACAGCTCTCTACAAAATGGCAGTCTGGCTCGCATGTGCTTAGTATTTATACACATGTGCGAGCCCATGGAAAGCTTCTTAAAGGTATACATATATAATGATTTATATCCTCCCTCTTTAGTGAATTGCACACAATAAAATGACATCTGAACAAGACATGCAATTATACAGACACTGAGAAATAAACACAACATTCATGTCCAAGTTGCTGTGTATCTGGAACATGGTCTGGAAATGTGATCTAATCTAGTGATATAGTAATTAGGACTGAGTTTAGCAACAGAGACAGTCTTTGGTGAACAATCTGTTTCAGGAGTTTCAGGAATTTTCTCAGGAACAGGGATATTTGCTGGAATGTCCTCTGGAACTGGAAAACTGAATAACTCAATCTGAGATCTAGAGTCCTTTTCACAGGCAAGACACTGCAATACAGGCTCAGACACCAGTACCAAATGTTTCCGATTCTGCCTAAATTCAACTCATTGTGATTCCACGATGTATGATCTTGGCTCTGGACATACACTTTTCATGACTCCATACAGATTAAAACCTTTGGACACCTGCATCCTCACTATCTCCCCTTCTCATAATGGATTGAGCAGTTTGCTGGACTTATCATAATAGGACTTCTGGGACAAATGCCTTTTCATGAGTTGAGCACTCACTGCTTTGTTGTTCTTAGCATAGAGAACAAACAGATTGCTACTGACTGGTAGTGCGGTTCAGGTTTGTCTCGACATAAAACTTTGTGCATTTGAAACAAGATGCTTATTACAAAGAATATTTCTGAGATTCGGGAGATTCAGAAAAATATCGCTATTGTCTCGTTTTGACTTCTCTAATAACTGTTTTGCACTTTAAAGTGCACGTTCTGCCAAACCATTTGACTGTGGGTACTCAGGGCTACTCGTAACATGAATAAAGTTCCACTCTTCAGCAAATCTGGCTTGTAAACTGTGTACCATTGTCAGAAATAACTTTGTGCGAACTAGCATGGACTGCAAAATGATGCTTCAACTTAGTAATGGCTACTACAATGGAAGATACCCATTCAGTTGGTTCATCAACTGGTAAATCACACCTTGCTGCACCATTTTATCTAGCTCAGCTTTGAGTCAGTTCTGCATAGCTACTGGAACTTTCCAGGCTGGTCTGACAACTGGGCTGACTTCAGGGTCTAACTTCATGGAGTACACAACTGGGAGTTTCCTAGTTTGTCTTCGAAAAGATCAGCATAGGTAGAGAAAACAGGCTGGGCAAAATTAGAACAGTGATCTTTCAAGCTTACATGGTAGACTTCCTTATTAAATGAAAGTAGTCCCATTTTCAAAGTGTCTCTGAGGTCTAATAATAACTGTACATGCCTTTTAACTATATAAAATTGCAAGTCATAGCAGTTAAAAGCAGAGTAACATGAAAGCACTACTGAATCTTCAGTATTAAGTTCTTCACAACCATAAGCAACAAGCTTTGCACACTTTGCCAAATCAAGCTTCTCACCAGCACATACTCTAGCAAATGTTTCTGCTGATATAGCATTGCACTTTGAACCTGTTTTGACTTTGAGATGTATGGGTCTTCCATTTATCTGAACAGTACAAAATACTTCATTCTTTGTCCACAAATCTACTGCATTGACTGCTTCATTAAACACAGACACACCATCAACATAAAAAGTAGGGTCACAGCTTTCTAATTGATTAACATGTCTCTTTGAATGTTCTCTTTTAATAAAAGAAAGTACATCATTTGATTTACAAAATCTTTGCAAATGATTCCACTTTTTACATCTGTGGCACTGCTGACCAAAAGATAAGCGTTTTTTTCTTCTAGACACGATTACCACCACAATTATGACAGTTGACTATGGGGTAGGTGAGGGAACATGCTTTGAATTTGCTGAGTCACCCTTGTGCTTCACTGAGACTGTGCATGCTCTGGAATTTGCTAGAAAGCTACAGGGGTTACCAGGGACTGTTACAGGGTTCACAGTTGTTGCCATGTGCTTGGGTCTGTTTCTTTTAACCATGTGCTGCATGCTATCAACATTAGCTTTAGAAGATACTGGAAGCATGCATTTCTCATTTGTAAGCATATTTGTGTGCTTTTCTGTGAGCTCATATATCTGACAAATCTCACTGGCATTATTCAAAGTTAAATCACTGTCACAAAGCAAAATCTTTCTCACAGCATCATCTTTAATACCACATACTAGTCTGTCTTTTATCAATTCATCCCTTAAATCACCAAATCTGCACATTTAGCTTTGTTTCTCAAGTAAGTTATATATGCTGCAAAAGTTTCACAAAGGTTTTGATCCCTTATGTAAAATAAGTGCCTTTCCATTGTAATATTCATTTGGGGGTTACACATTTCTCTAAATTTACATTTTAAGCACTCGGGGATCTTCCCTTGTTTCAGCCAGTACCACTATATGACGGTTTCCCCGTCTCCTGCAAATACAGCAGTTGTATACACAAATGAACACTCTCTTTCTATGGCTTCTGAATCAGCTAAATTAAAATGCCTTTGTACATGAGTCTTTATCAGAAAATGCAGCTTGTATGAAAATATCATACTCTTGCTCAAACACTCTCCAATTCTCTGGAATACTATTATGAAATACAAGTGGACCAGGTTTTCAAAATCATTCAGCCATCCCAACAAAGTATGCTTAAACACACTGCAAATATGGCCCTTGTAATTATATATGAACATGCACACACACCAGGTACTTGTAATAACATTCAAATGCACAATAAACTATTTGAAATAATGCACTTTGCAAAATATGCTTTGAAATGGCTGTATTTTGCGAATTAACCGTACTGTAATATTGCACAAACTTGCAAACACTCTGTATACCTCACATATCTCAAATAACTTTAATTAATGTAAAAAAGTAGCACATAGCAAAAAGATGTGGTTGTTTTCTTATTTTATACATTTTGTGCGATTCAAACATTTTCCTAACTATTTTGAATATTTTTATCAATATGTAGCAGTTTTGGACATTTTGTTTAACTAGAAATTTGTTTTGAGCATTCTGAATGCTTCATTTTATATTCTTCGAGTAAGAAATCAGTTAAGCAAGTTTTAGTAACTGGAATTTATATTCCTCCAACATTAACTGAGTGCCTCTTGGTCTTGATTCTGGATTCCATTCTAACACCATGTCACTCATCCTATGTTACAATTCAAGATGAACAGGAGGGGTAGTTTGTTTATATGCTTTATTATATAGAAACACATCAGGATGGATAGCAGCAGTATAAAATATAAACAAACTGATTAACTGACAGACCATTAAATACATGCATGATTACATCTCAACAGCTCTCTACAAAATGGCAGTATGGCTCCCACGTGCTCAGTATTTATACACATGTGCAATCTCATGGAAAGCTTCTTAAAGTTATACATACATACTGATCTACAGACTCCTAGTACTGAACAGTAACATTTTTATATTTCTTTGGGTTTTATTTGCTATGTTGGTAGTCTTGTAAATTTAGCATTGCTATGAGAGGTGGATAAAGTTTAGTCAATGTTCAGAAACCTAGAAGAGATAGGTGCAGACCATCCTTTGAAAAGCAACATAGTCTATTAACCATGTCCTCCCATGCTGAGAAATACTGAATCCCCCTGGATGGACACCAGAAACTAAACCAACTATTGTAATCAATCATGATTTGGTCATACTGTGGAATCATTCTTGGTGAAAGTAGAATGCTGCTCAGTGCAAGGTACATACCTGCCTAAGAAACATATTCAAAGAGATCAACAATGTCTCTCTTCATATAATCCAAGGAAGTATGGCTCAGGTCATTAACACCCATATGGTCTATGATAGAATCGTATTGGTACCTGTGGTGTTGCAACTTGAGTGCTACAAAACTTGGTGGATCCTGGCTCCAGCTAACAACTAACCATTACCTTCTCCTTGTACATTCTGGTGAATTGGGCATCTGTGTCTCATACAATGGAGTCCCCTATGACAAGAGTCCTGGGTAATGTGTTAGCTTGCTTTATGGGGTTTGCTTGTGAGGCTTCACTGGATGTAGGCATATGTGTAGTCCTTGGTGTTGTTTTTGATGAGTGTTTAGAGATTGTTGAGGATGAGTGTTGCCATTTATAGGCTTAGGAGGTCTTTGAGCTTTGAGAAGATTGCTTTTTAGTGCCTCAGCATACATTGCTCTATGTGTGCAGTGGACAATATATGTGGTGGATGTAGTGTGTGTGTTCTCGACAACCCTGGTTGCATGCAAGATTTTTGCCTCCAGGAAACTGTGTATGTGTATCTCTCACATTCTGTGTTTTTTTAAGGATTAAATTATTGTCTGTGAACATGAGACAATTGCTATATTGTTTCATGATGCCCATAGCTACCTCTATTTGAGTGGGCTACTGTAGGTCATGTAATGGAATATATATAGATCTTCTTGAGTGGTTAGACTGATAGTAGTGCTGCTTAATGTGGAAACTAGCTGCTCTAAGCTTGTCTTAGTTTTGGCCACAAGTTACAGGTTTCAGTTCTAAGAGAAGTTTTATAGATGACATTTACTTTCTGGATGTTTGTGGCTGTACAGGGCACTGTTCACCTCTTAATGTAATAACACCAAGAATGACTGCATGTAAACACATTGCTACAGCAGAGTGACTTAAGCAAGCTACCTTGACAAGACAATTTTAAGCATTAGGGACCTTTAGAATGATATAATGGCAAAATCAACAAATAAAGCAAAACATAAAGCAATAGCACTCTAAACAGTTAATTGAAGTGCAAAACAATAAAAATAAATCTCTTATCCACCAAGGATGGAAGAGGATTAACTCAGGACCTCCCTCAGAGTATGATGAGGGTACCAAGCAGATGAGAGCTCTGGGAAAAATGAGTAGTTGACAATTTGCAGTTAGGAGCTTTATTTAAGTACAACACTAAGTGCTCACCCAGCAAACCAGTATTATGGATATATGGAAAACAATGGATGGAAAAGTGCTCAAGTAGGTTACATAACAGACAATAGCAATGAAAGAGGGGAGGGAGATACTTTGGAATTCTGATCACCATAAGGGGTACAAGCCAGAGATACAGCCTTTAGTAGACCTGCTAGAGAGGGATCCAATCAAATAAAGCCAATAATGGAGCTCAAGTCCTGTGGGTAGACTTTCAGAAACTTTTAGCTTAATGTCTAAGTGGTAGGGGAAACTCAAAGAATGAGAAAAAACAAGTAACAAGGTAAACAGAAAGGCACTAGAATTCAACTTTTAGCAGGTATATACAGACATAAAAAGTATTGAAGCGCACATTCTGGAGCAGAATTAACTGTACTGCCACTACTGCAATCCTACCACAGACTAAGGCACCAGACTATACAGAAATTTACCAGTAATGCTGCAATAAATTACTAAATGGGGCTTATAGCTAGCAGTAGATCATAGTCTTGCCACAACTGAGAAAGATGCTACGTGATTGAGGCCCCAGACTGAATTCAAAATGTAGAAAGCTACTACCTTTTATATGCAATTCTGTTTATGGAAATAGACATGCAGTATAATGTGTAAACAATGCTAAAATCTTGCAGTAATACTCAATCTTTACACAACTGCAAATGAAACTACATGACTAAAGTCCCAGAGGAAACAAAAAAAAATTCAAACAGATGACTTTTTTGGCTAAACTATGGATAAAAAGCAGAGAAGTTCTCCACACGGGTCACTATAAGAGCAACTTAAAATATTTCAGCAGAATTGCAGAATTTAAATAAAAGGCCTTTTTTCTTCTCTTTTGATGAAAAATTGTTCCTGTCAAAGTTGGAAAAAAAGACCCAGGGTGGATGTAGCTCTGTGGTAAATATAGCAGACTTGCTAGAGAGAGAGAGATCCTGATTGTTGATACCTTTTTTTGGTGTGTTCCTTGTACAGTGTCTGATTTTTTGCCAAATGAATTAAGGATGTAGTCACAAAACTGTACAGATGTCAAAGTCAGATACAGTAGCCTTCATATTTTGAATGGTAATGCGATCCCTGTCTAACAAATAAATAAGAGCAATATTGTCTATCACTGAAGATGGCTACTTTTGGCTTTGTTAGATATCATTCAGCTAACAGAGGCTACTTGGGATTGATCAGAACAGTATTGTATCCAAATCTGTGCACATTCTTTTCCATTGTTTATTATCTTAATTAATTTGTAGTCTGTTGTTTGGAGTCATAGTTCTCTTGCAAATCATTGAGGACTGTAGTCACTAAATGTGATATTTTTGAGATTCAGACACGAGGTCCTTCCGATAGTAAATGGCAGTGCAAAGTATGGTATTCTACTTAGTTTATCAGTATATAAGACCACTGTCTAACATCTGCCCCTTACATTACACCATTTTGCCTCATTATTTCCATTGGCTTTGCTCCTGATTCATCATCTAGGAGGTAGCAAGCTATGGTTTGTCAGCAATGATGCTGCTTTTCACTTTGTTTTGCTTATTTTTGTGGTTGGCTGTAATCCTAATTGCCACTCATTTTTTGGTCTTCTAAAATACATGTTTGTCTGGCAACAGAATGAGGGCTGCAGTCAGTAAATGGTGTATATTTTATAGGAAGTGTAGAGGTACATGAGCAGAAGTTTGCAGTATGTAATACAGGAACTACATTCGATTATCAAGGTAACTTCATTCTGACATGCTCACAATAGACATATGTCTACACAGCAGAACAAGAATATTCTATGTTATGTGCAGAGTAAACCAGGCTCATAACATGATTATCAAATTTCAGGTATATATTCTTTGTACATTAGCTTACAAGTACCATAACACTATGAGTGAGACAGCAATGGTTTAAGTACATGCAAACAGACACATAATGGTACAAAAAACAAAATAAAAAACAAACAAAAAAAATTCTCTTTCTCTCTCTCTCTCTCTCTATATATATATATATATATATATATAGGTACACAAAACATCTAAGTTTGTGAAGGAGGATATGTGTCAAAGCATTTCAGCAAAATACAGATTAAACTGCATGATAGGACTAAAGTAGAATACATTAAATGTTCTCAGCCATAAGAATAAGACGGCTAATATGCATGAGAGTGATATAAGGTACCTAATGAAGTAGGACAGTGGAAGTAACTGGAAAAGGGAAAACTAGATGAGAAAGGGCCATGATGGTACAATGCAAAAGGGAGGGTATGGAGCAGAGCCTTTGGTGGCAAGAGAGACTGGGACATGCTATTAAGCTGGGGCACAAATGTGAAAGGTAAACCAGATAGATGAGCATTAAGTATTATGGCTTTCAGTACAGCGGTAACAGAAAAAAACTGAGAGTTGCAACCTGAACTTTGGATGTAACTGTGACTCATTTTCCTGAAAAAGTGGGCAAGAGTTTTCACACAGTGGGGCCTAGTCTGTTGTGCACTCATTTTTTGAGTATTATATTGTTTACCAAACTTTGGAGAGTGAAAACTCCATCTACTTGAGAACAGTGTTAGGAGATTGTATGCAATGCCTAACATATGCAGGAGAAGTAGTTAGTATGCAGTAACTTTTATGTCAATGATTCCAGTAAGATCATTCGGGTATGGGAAGAGGGCTGTCTTTTAAAAGGGAAAGGTTGTGATGTCTATACATCAGAGACAGGAAAGACAGTGGTCTTGAGTAGCATTGTGCCTTCACCAACAATGATTTCTAGATAACAAGACACGATAATTGGTTTTAGCAAATGGCTAAGTACATCGTGTCATTCAAGGGGATACAGTGTGTGTTAGTTTGGGATGAGATGATAGATAAGACTTCCTGTTTCCCCAGAGATGTCTTACACCTCACATACAAGGGCTGTTGCATACTGGCTAAATTTTTTTGCTGCCCTTATAGTGCTTCTTTTAGGCAGAGTACTACTACTGGATAGTCCCACATAGGAAATTCAAACTTTAATTCGAACAGCTTATTGCTAGGAGTTTAAATAGAGAGATGACAGAACTTGAGGCCCTCCTGCATCTTAAAGAAATTCATATCTCTTAGCTACTGAGACATGGTTTCAATGTAATGACAGCAGCCTCCCTCTCTCTCTTGCTCGCTCTCTCTCTCTCTCTCTCTCTCTCTCTCTCTCTCTCTCTCTCTCTCTCTCTATATATATATATATATATATATATATATATACATATATATATATATCAGGGTTCCAAAGATCATGGAAATTATCGTATTACTACTGGGGGCATTAATATCAAACCAAATACATTTTTGTTAGGGGACTTAAATTACTCAAGCACTGATTCCCTCACTTACACCTCTAACAAAGGATAAGCACAGCATTTCCCAGAGTTTGGCAATGCCAATGAAATAGAGCAAGTTGTAAAACTATCCACTATATGCTCTATCATTCAATTGGTCCTTACTAACCTAGCCCCTGCTTTTACCCCATTCCTCATCTCCTCATCCCTGGCTAAATCCAACAACAAATCAGTCATCTTCTCCGTCAGACCTAGTAGTACCACCACCAACACTAAATGAGACCACCTTTATGGATTTCACAAGGGCAAACCTACTTCAGCTTATAAAAGTCCAATGTACCGTTCTAATAATCCCAAGTGGACCCAGCTACAAGGGCTATTGTATTCAGTTCTAATTTTTACCAGCACCTCAACAGCAGCAGCAAAGAAAAGTCCCTTAACCATCCACCATAAATACACAGTTAAATTCTGGAATAAACTTTTCTGGTGAAACGCCAGTATTATTAAACTGTAAAACAATAGAGGGAAAAGCATGAAAAGTCATAAGAAGATGCCATTCTCTTACCTCAAGACCACACACTAAATCATTCCAACAAGTAGCGTAAGAGCAATATTAGAAAATGAAAAGCAAACTGTAAAGTTAAGATCACAGCAGATACCTAAGGAAACTGCATTTCATTCTTCAATTATGTCAGGAAATTAAGGAATAATGTTCAGCTATGCACTGAGCTCATCCATAATATTAACACACTTTCCAATCCCAAGGAAATAGCTAATATATTAGCCGGCAAGTTGAGTGCTAACTTTACCCCATTTACCCACATGGTTGCCCTTACTAATCCTGAAAATGTATTTCCACTCTGAAATCACTTTGAAATAACTCTTAGAATCCATGTCAAAGCCTATAAATAATTCTACTGTGGGACTAGATAACATATCAGGCTGCATTGTCATTAAAGCCAAGCGTGCACTATATGAGCCCCTATTTAAACTGTTCCACCGCAACCTATCCACAGGGTTCGCATCTTATGTCTTGGTAGAGCTAATATGATTTCCTATACACAAGGATGGCCCCTCTACAAACCCAGGAAATTTTAGGGCCATCAGCCTCACCAGCCTTATATGCAAATCCATGGAATGTATCATAGCAGTACTCATTTATGCAGACAACTGATCCAGACCTCCACTCACTTTGGTTTTATGAAAAGGAAATTCATGTCTTCTGAATCTAGTAAACTCTTACAAAGGATATAGAGGCTCTGGACAGTAGTCACTCCTTTCACACGTCTTATCTTGACCTGGCAAAGGCTTGCAACACTATCTCCCATTTCAGAAAATGTGTAATGGCAGCATAAGTGACTGAATAATCAGATGGTCACAAAATGTCAGCATTACTCAATGAAAGGTTGCAGTACAGCAGGGGATTGATTACTTACCCTTTCCCCACTGCTGTGCAATCTCTGAGTTGGTATACATAAGTAGCAGGTGGAATGGGAGGGGGGTGTCCTTTTGTTTATTTTTTTCCAGATCAATTTAGGACTGATGTTATGAGTATTTGACAGTAGATAATAAAACTCATTTAATTTTATATACATCTGTATATATATATATATATATATATATATATATATATATATATATATATATATATATATATATATATATATATATATGTATATATATATATATAGAGAGAGAGAGATAAATTAGTGGTAATAGTCATTTTGGCATTATGTCAACCTTTTTAATGTTGACACACTAATGTCATATCTCAAAACAGTGACACCTTCTACACATGCTTTCAGGTTACTCCTTGGAGCATGCATTAAATCAGAGTTTTTGCAGGGGGCCTAGCTTTATATATATATATATATATATATATATATATATATATATATATATATATATATATATATATATATATATATATATATATATATATATATATATATATATATATATATAACTCTGAGATTGCACAATCCCAGGGAAAGGGGCATATTCCCTTCCATGGAGGCTATCCTTTATTATACAGTTATCAGCCATCTGCATTGTCTATCAATATATTTGCCTATATATATGTAGATAGATACAGATATATATATATATATATATAATATATATATATATATAGATATAGACATATATAGATATATATCTGTGTGTGTGTGTGTGTGTGTGTGTGTGTGTGTGTGTGTGTGTGTGTGTGTGTGTGTGTGTGTGTGTGTGTGTGTGTGTGTGTGTGTGTGTCTAGATGGAGAAGTACAGAGAATGTCTGAAGGAGTTGCATTGTGTTTTTGTAGACTTAGAGAAAGCATATGACAGGGTGCCTAGAGAGGAGTTGTGGCATTGCATGAGGAAGTCAGGAGTGTCAGAAAAGTATGTAAGAGTGGTACAGGATATATACGAGGGTAGTGTGACAGCGGTGAGGTCTGCGGTGGTAGTGACGAATGCATTTAAGGTGGAGGTGGGGTTACATCAAGGATCAGCCCTTTCTTATTTGCAATGGTGATGGACAGGTTGACAGACGAGATCAGGCAGGAATCCCCGTGGACTATGATGTTTGCAGATGACGTTGTGATCTGTAGTGAGAGTAGGGAACAGGTGGAGAAGACGCTGGAGAGATGGAGATATGCTCTAGAGAGAAGAGGAATGAAGGTCAGCAGGACTAAGACAGAATATATGTGTGTGAATGAGAGGGAGGGTAGAGGAATGGTGAGGATGCAAGAAGTAGAGGTGGCGAAGGTGGATGAGTTTAAATATTTGGGGTCAATAGTTCAGAGTAACCATGAGTGTGGAAGAGAGGTGAAGAAGAGAGTACAGGCAGGATGGAGTGGGTGGAGAAGAGTGTCAGGAGTGATTTGTGACAGACGAGTACCTGTAAGAGTGAAAGGGAAGGTCTACAAGAGGGTAGTGAGACCAGCTATGTTATATGGGTTGGAGACAGTGGCACTGACAAAAAGGCAGGAGTTGGAGCTGGATGTGACAGAATTAAAGATGATAAGATTTGCACTGGGTGTGATGAGGGTGGACAGGATTAGGAATAAGTATAGTAGAGGGTCAGCCCAGGTTGGAAGGTTTGGAGACAAAGCCAGAGAGGCACGATTACATTGGTTTGGACATGTGCTGAGGAGGGATGCTGAGTATATTGGGAAAAAGATGCTAAGGATGAAGCTACCAGGTAACAGGAAAAGAGGAAGGCCTAAGATAAGGTTTATGGATGTGGTGAGAGAGGACATGCAGGTGGTTGGTGTGACAGAGCAAGATGCAGAGGACAGGAAGAAATGGAAACAGGTAATCTGCTGTGGCAACCCCTAACGGGAACAGCCGAAAGATGATGATGAGATATATATATATATATATATATATATATATATATATATATACACACACACACACACACACAAACTTCCACATGGGCATCAGTGTTTAGCCTTAGAGTATTTCCTAAACATTCCATGGTTACTTCAAAGGAGACCATTTTGTGGTCTGATTTTACCACAGAAGATATTACACTTGGGGGTGTGCAGCGCTCTCATATATTAGTGAGGATCCGATGCAGTATGTTTGTACTCCTGGTCAGTGTACTGACAATCTGGTGCAGGGAGTTTTTGTTTACAAAATCCAGGAATCTCTCTGCCTGCACGTTTACTGTCGTACATGATTCCCAGTTAATACTGGGATAATTAAAGTTGCCCATGAATATGGTACTGGGTTGGATCGTGAGTGTTTCCATTAAGTTTAAATATATGTTATGGGTTTCCTGGATCATAGAAGGGGACCTGTAGTTTGCAAGGAAGTGGTATGAGATTTTTCTCTGGTGATTTGAACATGGAGAAGCTCAAGTGCACTGTCCTGTATGACCATCCTTGAGGTAGATTTATTTTTCCTGTAAATCAAGACAACGCCACCTTTAATCTTTGTCTGTGTAACAGCTGTTCTAAATATGTAGAAGGCATTATAACCTTGCACTGCCAGTGTGCTCTCCACAGCTTTATGCCACACAGATGTCAGCAGGAGAAGAGCTTGTAGGGAGTGGAGTTTTTGTTTAGAATCCTAACATTGAGCAGTACACCTTCAGATTTTTTGTTTTTGATTTGCTATGTCAGAAGTACTTTCAGTTTGGCATTGCCTGAAAAAGTCACTGTGGGGCAGCACAATGTATTAGCTAATATTCCAAAGCCTAGACAGGAGAGGTGCATACCATCCTTGGCAAAGCAGTATGGTCGGTTGACCATCTCCTTCCATGCTGACAAATATTGCACCACCTTAGAAGCACACTATAAATAAGCAAAATATTAAAGTCAGTCATGTTCTCTTTGTATTGTGGCATCATCCTTGGAGAAGATAAAATGCTACTCAGTGCTAGGCTAATACCAGTCTAGGACACATAATCCAAGAGTTCCATGATGTCTCTATTCATATAATCTAGGGAGGTAAATCTCAGATTATTTACGACCACATGGACTATGATTGAGTCATACTGGTACTTGTGGTCCAGTGACCTGAGTGTGTGCATAATGTGGCAGATCCTGGCCCATGATAAGCAACTGACCATGACTTTCTCCTTATTCAGCTTGGTGAGTAGGACATCAGCGTGTCCCACAATGGAGTCGCCAGTGACCAGAATGTTTGATTGTGTGGAGGCTTGTCTTATGGGCTTAGAAGTACAGACTCCATGAGATGTGGCTTATTTGTTTATGTGGATGTTGTTTTGAAAGAGTGAATTTGAGGCTGCTGAGAGTACTTGTTATGTATACTTCATCTAGCAGTTATTTGGGGTTTAGGAAGATTACATTCAATCTCAGCATATGTGGGTCTATATGTCTGCTTTGAACTGTGTGTGATGGTTGCAGTGTGTGTACTACTGACAGTCTTACTGACATTGGGAGTGCTTTTATGTGAGAGCTTTGACTCCAGTGATATTGTGTAAGTATATCTCTCCCATACCATAATCAGAACATTTGAGAATTAGCTGCTTGTCAGTAAACATGAGGTAATTTCTGCATTGCTTCAGGATGCCTGTATCCACCAAGCTGGTAATGGATTTAGTGGGAAAGTTCACATCCATGGCAACAGACCTTTTTATTGATTAGATGGTCACAATAAGAATAGAAAAGTAATGTCAGGAGTATCTGGTTTGCAATTTTGGTGGCACTGTTTGTCACTGCAAACTAGTTCTCCTTTGTGCATTCAGGTGTTGGCAAAATTTCAAGGGGACTTTTACTGTAAAAATGCCAACTCAAGAAGTCTGCATCTATAGAGGGCACACTGCTAAATACTTGAGGGGAAACTAATAACAGACACTAATGCTTTATAGATGAAGTACTTAGGGAGATAATCTAAGGTTAGGTTACACAGCAGATAATCAAGCAGCACTTCCTGAAGAGAAAGAATTAGTTTTGCCAAGAACCATAGAAAGCGGGAATTTGCATGGCTAGCACTAGTGTTGGTATCACCACAACTTCATGCTGCTAGGATACAATGCTGTTTTCTTCTTCTCTCACCAGAAGCAAAAATGTAGCATCAATTAGAAGATGTGAAGAAGGCCATAAGCTCTTTGGTGATCAACACAGTCTTGTCCCAGATGATGCAAGTGTCTGTAGGCTTGTTGTAGCCTTTTCCTAGTAGATGCTTTTAATAGCAACCAGACTAATCAGGAAAGTCCAACACAGACACACCACCCAATCATATACAGTCAAGAAATAATGCACCCTGCCCCTTCTCTCACCAGAAGAAAAATACAAGCACAAATACTAAGCTGGCACCTATAAAACAATTATCAGGCTTTCTGGTGATCAGCAGTCTCCAGGAAATAATGTCCCTATGTTCCTTTTCTCCCCAGGAGCAAACCAGAAGCGCTAGTCCCGAGATGACTACTGAGAGGCAGAATGCGGGCTCTCCAATAACTGGCAGCCTTGGACTAGATGCTACGGATTTTAAAGGTAAGATGGAAAAATGTGTTAATATCCTAAGAGTTACAGTGTGCACTAAGCATTTAGATATGGAAAAGGAGAGTAACTTAAGCTTTATCAATCTAAGTGAAGAGACACTAATTTTAAAAGAGTGAGATAGATTGGAAGGGGTTGGGCACTTTGCATTCTGGCTTTATAGAATACATTGGGAGGGTTAATTTACATAAATAAATTAATTGCTGAAGGCAGTAATTTCACAAAATGATGATTTTGTTACAATAGCTAGTGAAAGACAGGACAGGGAAGGAAATACATGGTCAAATTAACAGATGGGGCAGACAACTAGAAAGATAGTTGAGTTTAAAAACACAACAGAACCAGATTGGGAGTATGTGGGGAAATTTAATTTCTGTGTGACTCACAAGAGACACAGCTATGGCCTCTTTCTCAGTTTAAGTATACAATTAAAAGCAGCATACAAGTAAAACACAGAGTAAAGAAAAATAAACCATAATGTCCAAAATAGGAGAAGGCAATGAAGCAGTACAATATATAAGAAAGCAACATAAACTAAGCTTTCCCTCACAGCAATATATAGCAGAGTCTGACTGAACTTCTCCAGTAAAGCTTTGAAATGCTTTATTTTACCCCTAAGTAGAGGGTTTAGTTATTACCTCCACCCTCAGTTCACAGGTAATTAACTTTAATTGACCTGTACTAATTTCTGTGTGACTCACAAAAGACACAGCTGTGATGTCTTTCCTAGTTTATATATGCAATTAAAAGTAGAATGCAAGTAAAACACAATGTAAAGAAAATAAACCACAATATACAAAATAGAAGAAGGCAATGAAGCAGTACAAAATACAAGAAGGCAAAAACAAACTAACCTTTACCTCATACCAATCTATGGCAGTGTCTGAGAGAGCTTCGCCAGTAAAGCCTTGAAATGTTTTATTTTACCCCTTAAATAAAATACTTAGTTCCTAGCTCCATCTTCAGTTCACAGATAATTAACTTTAATTGACATGCACTAATTTCTGTGTGATTCACAAGAGACACAGCTGTGGTCTGTTGCCTAGTTTAAATATAAAATTAAAAGCAGAATTCATGAAAAACACTGTTTAATGAAATTAAACCACAATATACAAAACAGAAGAAGCAACAAAGCACTACAAAACACAAGACAGCAAAAACAAGCTAACAGCAATCTATGGCAGAGTTTGAGTGATATTTTCCTGTAAAGTTTAAGTTGCTTATAATTATCTCCCTCTCCTAACAAAACTATCTAGCAACAATGGAAGTTTTATACACACATATACACACATAAATATATATATATATATATATATATATATATATATATATATATATATATATGTGTGTGTGTGTGTGTGTGTGTGTATATATATATATATATATATATATATATATATATATATATGGGTCTACATCAAAAGATCGAAGACCCATATAATCAACTTGCAAAACATTGAGACCAAATCAACGAAAGTCTGGTTGCTCGAAAGCTTACATTAGCAAAACCCGGAACATCGAAGAATACAACTGAGCACAAGTCCGATCTTCACTTAAAGGAACAGTTCTACCATTAAAGATGGCCTGCACTAAATGATTATCAGTGGTTTTGCAGGGGAGCAAGCCCACCTGCACCCCCACCCCCCCCTCTAAATTGTATATATATAAATATATATATATATATATATATATATATATATATATATATATATGTATATATATATATATATATATATATATATATATATATATATATATATATATATATATATATATATATATATATATATATATATGGGTTCCATACACTAGATTGAATTTTCACTAATTCAAATTGTGCATGGAATGCTCACTGCAGTGAAAGTGCACTTACGTGAAGTTCAGTACAATGAACGGTGTTGTACTGAACTTCCGTGCAGTACTCCACGGACCTTAGGGTTGCACGGGTCATAGTAAGGGATAGCCCGTAGGGCTATCCCTTACCATGACCCGTGCCCTAAGGTCCGTGATGACTGCAGTGCAGTGAAGGACATAGCAATGTCCTCCACTATGGTGCGATAGTCACGAACCTTAGGGTTAGGGCATGGGTTAGGGTAAGTGGATAGCTTTACTAACTATCCCTTACCTAACCCATTCCTAACCCTAAGGTCCGTGACTATCGCACCATAGTGGAGGACATAGCTTGCTTTTTATGTCCTCCACTGTGCTGTGGTGTTTTCAGTGAAGTGCACTTATGCAAAAGTTCACTTTCATTAAAGTGAACTTTCGCAGAAGTGAGGCTTCCTATTACAAGTTCGAAGCAGTGAACTTTTGTTCTTGTAATAGGAATCCATATACATATATATATATATATATATACCATCTCCAACTTTGCACTACAGTGAGAACAGGGTAAATTTCCCAATCCTCACTGTACCGTGATCTCCAATTCAAACCGCTGACCATTATTTAGGGCTATGATGGACTTGTCCTCCACATGGCTGTGTAGGGAGGAATTTAATTTTTTCAGCAGGTTGAATTCCTGACTTCTCATGTTCTTTGAGTTAGTTCTTTGTAGAGTTGTAACTTGACATGTCATAATGGAAATTATTTTCTCATGCACAACGGAAAACATTGCAAGCATGTATGTATGAGAAAATAATTTGGTTAAGTGTCAGTTATTATTGATAAGATTGCACTAGAAGTTACTGAGCTTAGAACAATGTGGATGAAGTCCTGCATAGTCAGTGATCATAACCCTGTTCTGTAGGTGGTGATGTAAAGCATTCTTACATGGGACAGGTATCACACAAAACCTAAGGCAGTAGTGTGCATTTGCCATAAGCTCCTAAGACCATGTACCACTTCCATACATAATAGGTACAAGAGGTGCAGACTTAGCTTCTACAGCCCCTACATCACACAATATTTTGTGGCACAGATGAGATGCATTCTTCCACATATTATTTGTCAAACGGTTGGACATAATTAAGGGTCTATACATCTGTTCCTTGATATAGCCAATCACAATATTTTACACTTTAGAACTTAAAGCTGTGGTAAGTGAATATTTTCCAATCTGGTACTGCATTCTTACCCATAGTATTTAACATATTATACCTTAAAATACATTTTATTTCAGAAAACTGCAAATAATTTTCATTATTCCCCCTCTCTTTAGTTTCATTGCATCCAGTGTCAAAAATGTCAAACCTTTTGTACATCATTCATGATATCTTACCAAATGCTGTGAAATTTCATTAATTATTTTCCCATTTTAATATCCCTAATTATTACACAATTCTCACCCTCATTTCCCTCCTTGTTTGGCCTATATATCATGTGGTTTTCTTTTTGTTTTCTCCAGCTTTTATGTTTTGACATTATCATGGTTCAGCTGTTGATGTTCTGATCTTTGGGATTCTGAATGAGGAGTGTTTCTTTCTTTATGTTTCTGCATCTCATAGGTTTATAATACTGACTAAGCATGCAGTCATACATCTCAACAAGAAATCTAGGCAAAGCCAAAAATAAATGGGGGGATATGGGCCCCAGATCAGGGACATATTTTAATTATTGCTTGTATAAACTTTGAAAGTTGTCATAATAACACATTTACATTAGCATGCATTTTCTAAAGGATGTAAAGTCGGAAATTCAAATTTTTGACATTTTTAATTACTTCTCTTCTCAGACATTTGCCAGACATCCACACATGTTATCAGGAACAGGTCAAACACATGTGGCAAAAATCTGGACTTTCTGCAAAAATCCAGACTATTGAGAGCTATGCATGCAGTCCAGAACACCATTGAAGAGCCTGTCCCAACTGTCCCAAAGCCCTGTCTGGTTAAATGACTTTCTCAAGGTCACACAGTAGGCAAATGAAGGCTAAGGAATCCATCCCCCTACCACAGGAAACAGCATGCTAACAACTCATAGTTTCAGTCCTCTGCACTAACTGCCAGACTCATTTCAGTATTATCTTATAATTTCCCATTTATATATATATATATATATATATATATATATATATATATATATATATTTTTTTTTTTTTTTTGTTTGCAAAAAGATCACCTTATTTCTTCATAGTTGTATATATCTATCGCCAGACAATATAGGAACAATGTATATAAGTCTGTTACTTTGTGATTTGGACTTGATACTACAAAGCAAAACAGTATGAATCCATGGTGGTGCAACAGAAGCATTGTTGCCTCACAGCAAGAGGTTCACCCATTCGATTCTCAGCTAGTGTGCCAGGAGTGCCTTCTGTGTGGAGTCTGCATGTCCTCCCCGCGGGTCGAGTGGCGTTCCGAAAGACATGCGTGAATGGGCATGCCTTTGTTGAAGGTTGGGCATCGAGCTGGCAACTCGGCACCATGAAAATCTACTGCCAATCATTAGCGGACCAGAGCTCTGCTGTGGCGACCCCTAACCGGGAAAAGCCGAAAGACAACAACAACAACTACAAAGCAAAACAGTGATTTGATATTCTGTCCACCAATACAGTTAGCAACATGTCCTAAGTTTAAATTAATACACTTACTCAAGTCATTCTTACCAAATGGAAAGGAAATGCTGTCTTTGACACTGCTATCTCTGAATTAGAGAGTATATTATAAATGTAGAATTCCTTCAACTCCACTATACATAGTGTATGTAAGTCAGTCCTCCACATCACTGCCAAGATCTATCTACAAGGCTGTTATGTGATTATATCTTCATTTTCCATCACTGTTTACTTAGCATATTTCTTGTTTCATTCTCTCTTACCTTTTGTAAAATTTTGACTCAGAACATGAGAAAATGGACATTGGCATTGCCCTGTCATGGCTTTATAGAGTTTGCTATGATTAGCATTCATTGAGACATTTAAACTTCCATTTTATAATTCTGTTGTACATGCTAATGTTTAATGGTGTTATTGTGGACCATACATCAGTAAAACACTGCAATACAAAGGATAGCTGGATCTGTGAAATGGTATTACTCTGGGCCATAAATGAGAGAAAGGTTGCAGTACAGGCAATACATTATTTGTTTGTTAGGGTTCGCCCCAGCAAAACTCCGGTCCGCTAATGACTGGTGGATTTTTACATACCGGGTTACCAGCCCTGATGCACAACCTTCAACAAAGGCACGCCCCATTCACGTATGCCTCCACACAGAAGGTGCACTAGCTGAGAATCGAATGAAGTTTGAGAATCGAATGGGACAACGTCTTGCTATGAGGCGACAATGCTACCGCAGCACCACCACCCAGCTACAGGCGATACATTATTACATGATATATATTGTGTCGTTTGAATATTTTGCTGCAGTCGAGTTTGTAATAAATATATTTCTAATTTAGTAATGGATTTTTTGCAAGCTTGACTGTTCTAAAGGTGATTTTATGGAAAAATATAACACTTCTGTCTCTCTTCCTTGCAATCTTAATTCTCAGTATGTATTTTGTTCACGGATTTAAATTGTTCTGCTTTATGAAGATGGTTCTGATTGCTGCCATGTAAGTAGGCCCAAGAGCTTGTTAACCTTCATATTTTATGACATAGGACTGGCCATTCTGAATTGTAAAGATTTATTTACCTTCGATATATTTTAGTACATTAAGTTAAATATTCAAATAATGAAGGTTGCACTGGGTATGGGCAGTGGCTGAAATGGGTCTGTGTCAATAAGTTATCAAACAACACATAAATAAAAGAATTAAATATAGCAGCTATTTAAAACATTAAGAACATATTTTCAGACTGCCAAAGTCATTCTGTTGTCTTTGGCAGTATAACTCATACCATATGGCTTCTTTATTTGAGAACTGCTGCAGAAAATAAGCTAACTCATGCCATTCTCAGCTTTTATCAGCTGAGAAACCTAAAATGATAAGTGTAATTTCTTCTTTTTGCAACATTACTTACTACTGGATGGATAAGAAAAAAAAATCTCAGGGCAGTAAGAAGGCCGATGTCAAGCACAATCAATAAGAATTTATTTTAGCTTGGAAAGCTCTTTTTTTTCACTTGAACTCCACTTAAATAGCTGTGGGTTCTGAGAACATTTAATACATTTTAATGCCATTATAAAACTCATACTTATCTCTATCACTGGGTGAGAAATTTTAGGGAAATAATCTCAAATATTTCCACTCTGTTTAATTTTATTTTGAAATGATGTTCCCTCCTATCATGTTACTTGTGGTGAGGTGGTGATGGTAGCATCTTACTTTTTCAGATTCTCTCTTTGATTTCTGACATTAGCATGTTTGTAGAAGACAAGGTTGTGACTGGGAATTGAAGTCTCACCAAAGTGTGTTCCTTCCTTTCATTTATATAGATCCCTTTGTCCACTGACTTCTCTGGGAAATGCAAGACTTCATGAGCAATTAAGGAAGAATGCTTTCAAAGTGACTGCCATCTTGAAAGTGTTGTGGTTCAGAATATTGTCTTGTGCAGGTACAGTTAGGTATTGTGGGTAGATGACAACTGTAAAGTAGAAACCAAAGCCAGCAACAAGTGAGCCATGTGGTAAATAGTAGTTTATTAGAAAACTTGCTGGCTTTGGTTTCTACTTTTTAGTCTGGATTTTTGCCGTGCAACTCCCTACGTGCAGGGGAACTCTGTTTTGAATAGATGACAACTGTGCCAGTCTTAGCCCTTTTCTTGATATTAGGGGTGGTTTCTGTTGTGTGTGTGTGTGTGTGTGTGTGTGTGTGTGTGTGTGTGTGTGTGTGTGTGTGTGTGTGTGTGTGTGTGTCGGGGGGGTTCTAATGTATTGTGGCAGACCTGGGGCCATTAGATTACCTGGATGTGATGGCACTTGTTTTTATACTTTAAGGAATGCACTTGTCCTGTTGATATCAGTACTTAGCTTAGTATCCTGACATTTCATTTTGTCAGCACACAGTCATGAACCATTCTAAAAGCTTGAAAGATGTTATTAGGAATAACCATGTAGAGATATTCAGTAGAAGAGGTGTCCTGTAGCAAATTAGGTTGAAATAAGGAAGCAGCTCACTATCTCTATGCCTTCCTTTTTAATTTTAGTGATGCTATGCACTTTTTTATATGGAAAAGTTAATGACATTGTTAAAGTACCTGTTTACTTGAAAGCACCTGTTTACTTGAAAACAAATCATCCGTAGACCCATCCCTATCCTACGTTTATGTTTCATTGTCTCAGAAAGTGAAGCATCATTTATCAAGCAGAAGATGTTGGGTGAAATGTTTGTCACCCTCAGTGAAGTACAAATCTTCATATATCATCTGGTCTTATAACATTCATATTTATTTTCACATATATTATTTTGCATTTTCTCCCTCTTTAACCATCTAATTACACTCAGCAACTTATTTCTCATACAGCCCAC
>NC_056735.1:1804303056-1804373056 GCF_019279795.1 Protopterus annectens
CTAACTAGAATAAAACAGAAATGTACATGCAATATTATAACTGTTTAAATGTATCTGTTTTAACAGAGGAAACTGGAGGGTTAACCTCAGTTCAGCAAACTTTAGAAAAATATATGAAATTAAATCACTTTATAGGTTAGGCCATAAAGATGCTTCAATGCAGCCAGACACACAAAGTCTGTACCAGGAAGCTTTCTGTATTGTCTTTCAGGTGAACTACTTGCTACTTTGGAAGCATGAAAGAATGTAATTGTTTTATGACTTCCTGCACCTGCCAAAGATCTGAGCAAAAGCCATTGTCTGGGTATTTTTACAGGTAGATGCTAAATACTGCCATCTTACAGCAGTGGGGGTTTGCCTGGGAACTAGAAGTAAGACGACAAGAAGAAATGTCATTCTGCAAGCTATCCTGGCAGTAATATTTTAGATATTATTTTGAGAAGCCCCTAAGTGAGACAGAGCATTCTGCATTCTGTTTTGAACCTGACAACAACAATAAGAATCATTCACCATATCTGCCTTGCATTAAGTATAGGGTATAGTAACTCTCTTAGATACAGCCAGGAATATAGCAAAGCTTAGTTTAGATTTTGTTTTTCTTTATTTGTGTGAGCCTGTACTGCAATGTTATTTTAAATATTTCCTGTGGTTTTGAACTCTGATATCACTATGAATATAGGGTACTTGACAAATCTTCAAACGCTCAAAATTTTCCAACGTTACATGGTCAAGACCAAACGTTCGAAATTTTAAGTGTTCAAAGATTGACTTTCAATGGCACCGTATGGTGCAGATAGGGAGAATTTCCCTTTTCTGCACTGAAGTGCGGTCTCGGAGTTGGTATATATAAGTGGGGAGTGGGGGCAGCCCCCCACTTGAGGGTGCAGGGGTGCTTGCCCCCTGCCTACATTGTTAAAGTGTTTTTTTCTGTTTTTATTTTTTTTTTATTTAATGTTTGAACATCCAAATGTCGAACATTTGGTCTCGACCATGTAATGTTTGATATTTTGGATGTTCGAACATTTAACATAGACCCTGAATATATATATATTTAGTATTGTCTTGTTCTTTTAGCATTTATTATTAAATACATTTAAACTTTCCATTGTGGCTGATCTGTGATATTTAAGTTTTGAGAGTACTTGCATATTTATTTGGTGACACTGTGTGGGCCACTCCTAATAGCCTTGCTCTTGGTCAAACTACCATTTGTATTACTATTATTATAACACAGTAAGATTGGATACCATTTGTTAAGGCCCCTAAAATAGCTGATAAGGAGTGACTAGTGGCAGTGGTAACTACCTTAAAGTCTGGGCAGAAGGGGGCATAGCTAGTAAACCTATGCCAGCCTTTCTCTGGTGTTGGTGTTTGTGTAAATCAAATTTCAAAGAATGTGTGTGTCAGCTACTTGGGCAGGGACGTGAAGCACCAGTTGGACAGGGAGGGTGCTGGAGGTCTTGGGTTGGTCACTCAGCTAAGATCTCAACTCTATAGCTGTGCCAGTGGGGAGTTTTACTGTGGATCTGTAGGAAGAGGAAGAAGCAAGCTCCAGACTGACTGTAGCATCTGTGTACTCTTAAGGGAAATTGCACTTGATGCAGAGAGCTGCATATAGAAATACTGCGTGCATGTACCTGCTATCCTCCCAGTAAACATCCCACCAATGGTGCCAGTGGTGAGGATTGAGAGTCCTTGATTATTGGTCCCTTGGTGGGTCATCACATATTAATTGGTGGCAGTGGTGGGATCACCACATCACATATTGGGATTCAGTGGTGTGGATATTGAACTCATGTAGCCTGTAAACAGTGGTCACTAAAGAAGGTGTTTGCACTGTCAAGCACCCATACAGTAGACATTCAGAGTTTCATATTACAATAGTTTTATTTATTTTTGTTTAGCTTAGTTAGTCAGGGAGAGCAAGCAAGCATGTCAGCAGAGGATTATGGCAAGCTGACAAGGAGCCAGTTGGCTGAGATGTGCCAAGCCAAAGGACTGTTGCATGCCAACCTGACTAAAGTGGAAATTATTGCAGTCATAGCTACAGCTGCATTACAGACCAGCAACTAGCAAGACAGCTAAACTGGCCTTGGGGATGTACAGCTCTCAGAAAATGGACAGTTCAACTTTCCCTCAGAGGACTTAACAATCCATCTGGAGTTAAAGAGACTTGAACTGGAAGCCAAACCTTTGGAAAAAGAAACAGCAGAGAGTCTGCAGCATTTGGAGGCTGAAGAAAATGAGAGACTGTAGCTGCTGTCTCTAAATTGTCTGATACCGATTGCTTAAATTATAATACAGTCAAAATGGTTTATTAGTGTTTTAGGTTAATACCTGAAGCTTATAGAAAACAATGTTGTGAGCATAGGTGCAAGCAGATGAAGGTGTGTGTGATTATATTGCTGAGTTAAACATTATTTTCATAGGTGGGTGAGTGGGTGTCAGGTCACCACTTTTAAATGTCTGACAGACCTTTTGGTGGAAACAAGCCCTTAGCACTTTGCCTGAGGACATGAAAATCTGGTTGGTAGATAGAAATTGCAACACTGCAGATGAGTCGGGGAAAAAGGAGACCTATACCTAGCAAGCAGGGCATCACTGCACAGGAAAGGGATACCCAGTGCTGCACATAGATCTAAGGAAACCCATGATGGGCAGCCTAAACCACCCCAACAGAGTCCGCCAGTAGCAGGGGAAGCCACTAGTTCAAGTACATGGCCAGGAGCAAGGGTTAAATGTTTTAAATGTAACCAGTGGGGCCATGTAGCATATAGATGTCCATGGAGGCAATGTGGGGAACAGAAGGTGGGGCAGCCAGCAAGTAGGAATAACAGAATGCCAGTGGTAAGTTGTCTGGAGATAACAAGGGTAACAAACTACCACAAGAGGTTATAGCCTATCTTAGTAGATAGGAAACAGACCACTGCTAAGAGAGACACAGCCTCTGACCTAACCATTGTGAAGCCTGCAATGGTTAAAGAGGAACACTACTTGGTTGGGCAATCTACTCCAGTCAGAGCTTTAAATGGTACCCCATTCCAAATACCTTTGGCTAGACTTCCCCTTGTCTGGGAGGGTAGAAAAGGAAGTAAGCAAGTAGGTGTGTTTGAGGATATCCCTGCAGATGTCCTGATAGGAAATAATTTTGGTAATTCAGTACCTTGTGTGCATGCAGTTACATGCAGTCAGGCATGGAGACAGGTATGTGGGTCTGGTAGCCTGGGGTGGAACCAGACAGACTGTACAGTTGATGCCAGGACAGATGAAGTGGTTAATTAAGAAAGGGAGCTATCTTGTAGCAGTGAGACTGAAGGTGAGCCACAGCTGCCAGTGGGTACTGATGTTCCCTTGGACAGAGTCAGTAGTAGTACCCAGGCTGACAGTGAGGCACCACTGTCAGAGGTTACCAGACTTCCTGTGTAAGGGGAGCTGGGAAGGATTACAAAGAGAGAGAGTTGAAACAGGCTCAGCTCTCAGACCCTATATTACAAGGCTTGAGGGAGGTAGCTAGGGAGGCAACTGATTCTCAAGGAAAGGGGGAATCTGTATACTGAGACAAAGGGTCTCTGTATAGAGAATGGACCCTTAAGAGAGGGCTAGAGGGTGAGAGAATACAGCAGTTGGTAGTGCCTAAAGCCTACCATCTGGCACTTCTAGCCATACATAGCCCATGACATTTCCTTTGCAGGTCATATGGGCATAAAGCATACCAAGAGACATAGTATGCAAAACTTTCATTAGCCTGGGATTTCAAGGGATGTAACAGGGTACTTCAGGATCTGTGAGCAGTGCCAAAAGGTAAGTAAGGTAGGAGACAATGTCAAAGCTCCTTTGGTAACTATGCTGTGATTGAGGAGTCATTTCAGAGGGTAGCTATGGATATTGTGGGGCCTCTGAGTACCCCAAGTTCCACAGGGAAGAAGTATATACTAGTGGTAGTAGATTATTCTATCAGATATCCTGAGGCAGTGGATCTGTCCTCCATTGAGGCAGAAAAGGTGGCAAATGCTTTGTTAGAGATTTTCAGCAGGGTACATTTCTCAAAAGAAATACTGACTGACAGAAGTGCCAATTTCATGTCAGACCAGCTGGCTTATTCATGGAAGCACTGTGGGGTGAAGCACCTAAAGACCACATCCTACCATCCCCAGTTAAATGGTCTTATGGAGAGGTTAAACTCTACACTAAAACTATGCTACAGGCATTTGCAGACCAGTTTAAGAGGGAGTGGGACAAATATTTGCCCCATCTGTTGTTTGCCTACAGAGAGGTGCCCCAGGAAACCACAGGTTTCTCACCTTTTGAGTTGCGGTATGGACATAGGGTGACGAGACCTCTAGATTTGGTTTGGGATGAGTGGGAGGGTTAGTGTGAATCCCACAAGGAGTCTGTTGTGGCATATGCTACCTCTCTAACAGGAAATAATCAGATGGCTTAACTCTTGCTCCGCTTTCCTCTCTATCCAGGCTCCATCCTTGGGCCTCTGCTATTCAACATCTTTACCAATAACCTCCATACTTCTTACAGTCACTCCGCTATCATCCAATATGCAGATGACTCCACATTGATATCTGTCTCTGAAAAGTTGTCAGACCTGTTAACTACTACACAAAACTCATTTTCTTCTGTAGAAAGATGGCGCAATGACAATCAGCTCATCCTCAGTTCCAATAAAACAAAGCTCCTCCTTTTTCTGCCTAACTCTCTCTCTCCCACTGTAAATCTACTTTTTCAATCTCTTCTGTCAACAACACTATTATAAAAGTTGAAACATAAACTAAACTCCTCGGCACCATTATTGATGACCAACTAAAATTTGACCTACATGTCCAACAAAGTATCAAAAAAAACATCAAAAATTAGGCCTACTTTACAGAAATAAAAAATACCTTACTGCAGAATCTGAACATACCCTTGCTCGAACTTTCTTACTACCCATCTTACTCTGTGCCTCCCCTATCCTGACTAATCTCAATCTTCCTTTATTCACAGACTTGAATCAACATACAATAAAATTGCTAGATTTGTTGTAAATCATCCCTACTCCCCCCACCACATTCTGGCCCTAAAAAATCATCACTGACTTGAACTCTCACATCAATTTACTCTCACGCAATTCCAAACTGCTCACTCTCTTCTCAATAACCCCACTACCTGCCCATCACTTTGAAAACTTCTGTCCTATTACAGCCCCAATCATGCTCTTCGTCATTCCAACCAACTATTACTACTGACCTATAAACCCTGTAAAAATATAGGCAAAAACCTTTATAAATACTCTGTCTCTCATAGCTCTAACAAACTCCCATTACATATCAGAAGTATCAGAAGTATAACTCATGCCAACAGCTTTAAAAAAAAACACTAAAAGATCACCTGCTTAACTCCAAGATCTGAAATGTCACTACAATCACTCCACCTAATGTCCTGTATAGCATTGTCTATTCACATTCTACAGCTCTACTTAGGATGTGTCTTGGCATTACTTCTATTTCTTGTAAATATTAGAGCATGCTATCTTTTCAGCACTGTGTCTAAACTGGTTGTATGTTTATATTTTTAGTACTCACACTTTCTTATGTGACAACTATAATTTGTTTTGTATACCGACATTTCAGTTTGTAGTCTATTTTATCTCATGTATAATGTTTCTTTTACTTTTTATTGCTGTAGACATTATTGGAGCTTTTCTCCTCGGGTCTCCACTGAAAATGTTTTTTTTTTCACTCAGCTGGACCAACCTGGTTAACAAATGTGAAATAAATAAATATGTCATAAACCTCAGGACAAGACCCAGGGAACTCATGGCCTTGGCCCAGGAGAACCTGACAGGAGCCCAACAGCAGAAAAAGGTCTGGTATGATAGGAATGCTCGAGCCAGAGAGTATGCTGTGGAGCAACAGGTTATGGTTCTCATTCCTGGCAGACACAACAAACAGGCAGCTTGAGAGGGACCCTTCAAAGTGGCAAGGATGGTCAGTGATGTTAACTACATGGTAGAACTGCTAGGCAGGAGGCAGGGGTACAAATTGTACAATGTTAACACCATAAAACTTGCCATGATAGGGAGGCCCTGGTGTTGAGTATTTGTAGTAGAAGGCAGGAGGAGTCTAGGTGGGGTCTATGGCTACATAAAGCCAGCCAGCAAAATCCCAACTTATGGTAGAGCCTAGGGTTGCAAGCATATGATATGACAGTGCAGCACTACACTGGGCTCAGCAATGCCAAGGCAGCTGGGATCTCAAGACAGGATATGGGGTAATGTACTCCCAGATAGGCTCATTCCTCTCAAGCAACACTTCTCAAGGGTCACTTGAAAAACTAGCTTGAGTATTCTAAGGGGTGAAGAAGTGTTACAAAAGAAGTTACTGCCAGCACAGCTAGCTGGAATTTTGTAAATAATTATATGTCATTTGTGAATATCAAACTAATTTAGATACGATGCTTGTGTTACAAATGTATTAGAAATGTATCCATAGTGTGCCCTACTGGAAGAGAACAGAAATGCACATGCACATGCACTTTTGTAACTGTTTAAATGTATCTGTTTTAACAGAGGAACCTGGAGGGTTAATCCCAGTTCAGCAAACTTTAGAAAAATATCTGAAATTTAATCACTTTATATGCTAGGTATAAAGATGCTTCAATGCAGCCAGAGACACAAAGTCTGTACCTGGAAGCTTTCTGTATTGTCTTTTGGGTGAACTAATTGCTACTTTGGAAACATGAAGGAATGCAATTGTTTTATGACTTCCAGCAGCTGCCAAAGATCTGATCAAAAGCTGTTGCCTGGATATTTTTACAAGTAGATGCTAAATACTGCCTGCTTCCAGAAGTGGGGGTATTGCCTGGGAACTAGAAGTCAGATAATAAGAAGTGATGTCATTCTGCAAGCTATCCCAGTAGAAATATTTTAGATATTATTTTGAGAAATCTCTGACCTGACAACAACGATAAGAACCATTCACCACATCTGCTTTGCTCTAAGTAAGTTATTAGGGTATAGTAACTCTCTTAGATACAGTCAGGAATATAGCAAAGCTTAGATTAGATTTTGTTTTTCTTTATTTGTATGAGCCTGTACTGCAATGCTATCTTAAATATTTCATGTGGTTTTGAACTCTGATATCACTGTGAATATATATTTAGTATTGTCTTGTTCTTTTATTATTTATTATTAAATATATTTAAATCTTTCATTGTGGCTGATCTATGTAGAGATATTTAAGTTTTGAGAATACTTGCATATTTATTTGGTGACACTGTGTGAGCCACTCCTAATAGCCTTGCTATTGGTCAAACTACCATTTGTATTAAGTATTAATATTACACAGTAAGGGTGGCCACGGTGGTGCAGCGGTTAGCATTGGCACCTCACAGCAAGAGGCTCTACAGTTCAATCCTTGGCTGGGGTGCCTTCTGTGCGGAGTCTGCATGTCCTCCCTGTGGTTGTGTGGGTTTCCTCCGGGTGCTCCGGTTTCTTCCCACATCCCAAAGACATGCTGTAGGTGGATTGGACACTCTAAATTGGTCCTAGTTGTGAGTGTGTGCATGTGTGTGCCTTCTGTGGAAGGTTGGGTGCCAGGATGGCAACTTGACACTGTAAAACACCACTGCCAATCATGACCGGAGGTGATCCGATGTGGTGACCCCTAACTGGGAAAAGCCGAAAGAAGAAGAAGATTAATATTACACAGTAAGATTGGACACCCTTTGTTAAGGGTCCTAAAGTAGGTGATAAGGAGTGACTGGTGGCAGTGGCAACTACTTTATAGTCTGGGCAGAAGGGGGCATAGCTAATAAACCTGTAACAGCCTTTCCCAGGTGCATGTGTGTGTAAATCAAACCTCAAAAAGTGTGTGTGTGTGTGTGTGTGTGTGTGTGCATGTGTGTGTGTGTGTGTGTGTGTGTGTGTGTGTGTGTGTGTGTGTGTGTGTGTGTTTGTGTGTGTGTGTCAGCTACTTGGGCAGGGATGCAAAACACTGGTTGGACAGAGAGGGTGCTGAAGGTCTTGGCTTGGTCACTCACCTGTGATCTCAACTCTATAGCTGTGCCAGTGGGGAGTCTTACTGTGGATCTGGAGGAAGAGGGAGAAACCAGCCTCAGAATGACTGTGGTTTCGGTGTGCTCTTAAGGGAAATTGCACTTGATGCAGAGATCTGCATCTGGAAATACTGTGTGTGTGTACCTGTTATCCTCCTCATTAATGTCCTCCAACAGGTGCCAGTGGTGAGGATTGAGGCTCCTTGATTACCAATCCACTGGTGGGTCGTCACAGGTATACAGAAATAAAATGACAGCAGCAGGTCTGATTCAATGTAATCTATGGGAGCTAGAGAGGATTTTAAAGTTATAATAACACTTCAAGAAGTAAGAAAAAGGACAGGAAAAGCTCTGGTTCAATACACTGTACAGAAGTTAGATTTCATCAAACACAAATATAATCTGTCTTTCCTTTTAAAACAAGCTGCTAGAATCCATTGATATTTACCCTTCTATTGTGAGATAATTCAATATTTCAGAGAAATAGTAAGTATGACAGTAAACAATTTCATATTACAGTGATTAATTCCTCATTATTAAAAGAAAACAGTTGTAACTTCTGCACATCTAATGAAATGCACAACTATTTACATTTGTAAATCCAATAAGACTCATATCATCTGACAGACTGCATAATTAAATGACTTTTTATAAGGAAAGAAAAAAAAATCACTGGACAAATATCACTTCAATGTGAACCAGGACTAAAACCATCTTAGTGCCACTTTGTTGCATTTTGTGTGTTTCATATCCTAAGTACCCTGAATGAGACAGACAGATATAGCTTCAAGCAATATTATAACATCCTTTCTAAATATATTATCAATCTGAACTAAAACTGCAAAATAATATATGTATCTATTTATATATAGATATATAAATATATATAGACATATATAGTTATTATATGCAGGTATATACCCCAGGATTCACGAATCCTCCTTGTAAGACTAAATTAGTCTTACATGGAAACGCCAGTCTAAGAGTAAGACGGCAGCGTGCCATGCATATTAATGAGGACGCGCTGCCTCAACTCTAAGGTTAACACGGAGCATGCACGAGTGCAGCGGGCATGTCAGACTGCCGAGCAGTCCAAAAATCCACACCCCTGCAAGTCTCTCAATTGGGAAATGTCAACTGACATGAGTGAGTCTGCTCAAATGTGTACATACCCAACACTACACTCCCCCACATTCTAAACCCCTGTGCAGTTATAAAATGTAAAACTTTTATTTTTGTTTTTTATTATTTCCGATATAGCTGCCCATATTTGCACGTGTTTGCACGGGTTTGCCCATTGCTTAGCTACAGTTAACAGTTTAGACATCGAAGAGGATAATAAGAAACTTATATGCAAATTAAGCAAAATAGCAATAACGTAGTGGTAGAGCCTTCGCACAAAGAGGAGGCATTCCCCGTTCGAATCCCACCACTCCCCTTCCTATTTCCTGTTGGAAATCTGTATATAAAAATAATTCTTGACATTTATCATTTAAATTTTAGTAAAAAGCATTGAAATGGCCTATGCAGTAGTGAACAAATTATATATATATATATATATAGTGCTAATGAGGAGCTCTGTTTGACATAGATAGGTAGTCTGTTCCAGAGTATGGGAAGTCTCTGGGACAGGAATCTATCCCTCCAGCATGTTCTGTTTATTGTGGTGACAATTTTAGGTCCCTAGAGCATGTAGCTCAGAGGGATTGGGATTTCTTTAAGTGGAGCATGACCAACAGCTCTGGGTTTGACATAGCTTTGTATGTTAGGCAGAGATCACCCCTGAGTAGGCAATATGCGATGGAGTAAAGCTGTAGTTTTTTGAGACGGTCTGCATAAGGCATCTGTTTGAGGCCAGTAATCCTCTTTGTGAGGTATTACTGTGGTCTTTCCAGTTGTTGTAGATGTCTTGTGAGGTACATACCAAAAGGGGCATTGTACTCTATAATGGGTCTAATGAATTATGAGTAGAGGGGAACAGTGACCTCTTTTTTTTCTGGATGAGAATCCTTTTGTGATGAGATGAGCCACGTAGAAGGATTTCCTGACCACTGTGGCAATGTGATTATCAAAGGAGAGACTACTGTCCACCTGTGTCCCAAAGTCTCATCACATTTTCGGCATTAAGTAGACTACCAGCTATGTGGTAGTTCATGGGTACAGAGTTTTTACCAAAGGAGATGACAATACACTTTTTGGCATTGAGCTTCAGGCCATGTATTTGACACCAGGTATCTGTCTCAGTGAGGCCCTTTTGTAGTTTGTCCACATCATTAGGAGTTTCGATTATTGCTCCTAGTTTGCAGTCATCTGCAAACTTTGTTAGCCTGCACCTCAGAGAAGTAGATACCAAACAGGAGAGGATGCAGGACTGAACCCTGTTGTACTCCACTTGTCACTGGTCTGATGTCGGATTTGGAATTTGCTACTTTCACAGTGTGGGTTCTGTCCATGAGCCAGTTGGCAACCCATCTTGTGACATAGGGATTTATACCTAGTTTAGTGAGCTTATCTATAATTCCAGAGTGGGGGATGGTGTTGAATGCCTTGGCAAGATTTAGATAAGCTGTGTGAACCATTTTACCCTCATCTATGGCTTTGTTGACTGCTTCAAAGAAGTCAATCAGGTTTTGGAGACATGATCTGCCTTTTACAAATCCAAACTGGGTAACATCCAGAGTTTGGAGATTATCAATGTCTTTGTTTATGAGTTCCACAATGATATGTTCCATGGCCTTGCAGACCAGGCTCGTAAGGCTAATGGGGCGGTAGTTCCCGGGGTCCGTCATGGTTCCCCCTTTGTGGAGTGGGATAACCATCGTGGTGCACCATTCAGTGGGTACAAAGCCTGAGGTGAGGCTATGATTGAACATGGTACTTAAGTAGGGTGCCAGTTCATTCTGTAGTTCATGTAGAACACAGCCTGGGATATTGTCAGGTCCCACGGATGCTGTGTTCTTGGCTTTGGAGAGTGTGCTTTTTACCTGTGCAGCCATGATTATAGAAACTTTGCATTCTTCCGGTATAGAGATGGACCCTCTAGGGGTGAGAGGGGGGTAAAGTTAGCACTGAACCTATCTGCTAGGATGTTGACAATATCAGTTGGTTCTGTATATTTAGTGCCATTGTGCTGTAACTCACAGCAGATCTGAATGTTCCCATTTAGATTCTTGACATAGCTATAGAATGCTTTGTGGTTGTCTTTAGAGTCAGTGGAAATTTTGTTTTCATAACTAGCTTTGGAGAATTTTATGAGGGATCTCAGTTTCTTACTGAGGTTGTCCAGGGAGTTCCTCCAGTCATGGGATTTTACTCTTTTTTGCAACAGTTTCTTTCTTCTGTTGTAGTGTTTGTTTATGGCAGAGGACCACCAGAATGGCTTCCTTTTTTTGAGGATAACATCTTGGTTCTATTAGGGATAGCATGATCCATGCACTCGTGTAAGTGCTTACAAAGTGCATTTGTGTTGGATTCGGCAGTCATACCTCTAATTGTCCGTCTGCATGGGTGTCATGAAGTTTGCCACTTCTGTCTTAAGAAGTGTGAAGTTGGCTTTGGAGATGTTTTTTTACAATGGTTTCCCTAATTGGGGGAGGGGGTGGGCTGTGGATGTCTAGGCTGATTAGCTTGTGGTCAGATCTGACCAACAAGGAATTGACCTCTGGTGTGGAACACCGGTTTCCCATGTTGGTAATGACCAGGTCTAGGTTATTGCTGCCCCTGGTGGGGGTGTGAATAAGTTGATCCAAGGCGTTGGAATTTATGAATTCTAGAAATCGTTGAGCAAAAGAGTTGGTACATGAGTAGTTTTCCCAGTTAATGGTGGGGTAGTTGAAATCACCCATTATTAGGGTGTTGGGTTGTACCCTAATACTTTCCAGCGTATCAAGAAATGAGGAGTGTGAATCCTGGGACATGCTAGGGGATCTGTAACAAGCTACAATTTGGATTGCGGTCTTGCCCAGAGTTAGTTGCACTTGGATAATCTCGGATGCATTATGCTGTGTAACTAGCCTGGAGGTGTGGATATCCTTAATGAATATGGACACGCCTCCACCTTTAATGCTTCTTTCTGGGTTAGGTGGCCGAAAGGGGTGGTATGAATTGAAGCCTGGTAATGCAGGGGTGCTCTCTGGAGCTTTGAACCAGGTCTCTGTCACTGCACAGATTTTAATGTTCTCCATTTTAAGGAGTGCCTCGAGTGAGTGCATTTTGAGGTTTAGACTTCTAGCATTGAGTAGCATTACCCTCAGATTTTGCTTGCTTGTACCTGTTATGGTGGTGAATTTGACATTTGAACGTTGCCTAAAAAAGGCACTATAGGGGTGGCAAGAGCCTTAGCCAGTATCCAGAATCCTAAGGGCAACAGGTGCAGGCCATCTCTGGCAAAGCATCGTGGACTGTCGATCATGTCGTCCCAGACAGACAAATACTGGATCCCCTTAGAATGACACCAGAAGCTTAGCCAATTGTTGAAGTCAATCATTTTGTCCTTGTACTGTGGCATCATTCTGGGTGATGGCAGGATGCTACTCAGGGTTAGGGTCATACCTGCCTGGGATACAAGATCGGAGAGCTCCTCCATGTCTCTTTTCATGTAGTCCAGGGAGGTACGTCTCAGGTCATTCACACCAACATGGACAATGACAGTGTCATTTTTGTCCTTATTGTGGAGTGACCTGAGTGCATGCATTATGTGGTGGATCCTGGCACCTGACAGGCAGCTGACAGTAACTTCCTCCTTGTTTAGTCTAGTGAGTGGAACATCAGTGTGCCTGACTATAGAGTCACCTATGACTAGAGTGTTGGGTACGTTGTTATGCCTTATGGGCTGTGGTTGGGTGGCACACTGAGTTTGTGGGCTATGTGTCATTTGGATTGTGTTGGGGGGTGGAGTTTGCTTACGTTTATGCTTTGGATGTCCCTGATGCTTGGGCAGGTTTTTATTGAGAGCTTCTGTGAATGTAGGTGTGTGTTTTGTGTTTCTATGTGTGTGTTTTGGTGGTGTAGGTTTTGAGGGACTATGTGATGAGTGTGGTGTGGTGCAAGTGTTTACCTTCTCCTCTTGACTGTCTAGTCCAGTCTTGGGTGAAGAGAGCTTTGCTTCCAATTTGGCTATATAAGTGCATCTTTCACAGGTAGTAGTGTTGGGTGGTAGGAGGAGAGGGTTGTCTGTGTACATGAGGCAATTGCTGCATTGCCCCAAGATGCCCAGATTCATCAGGTAGACAGGAGAAATCACTGGGAGCTAACCCTTAGACATACCTGGATAAGTGCTTATTTATTAAGTACTAAAAACTGCTTTCCACTAGGCAAGTGAGGAAAGTTGAGTGCTGTAGTAATTTGCAGCTTATGTAGAGCTTACAATGAGTTCTGAACAAGTGCTGAGTTCAAAGAAACAGATTTGAATGCTGAAACTAGAAAACTGGCTAGTTATAAGAAACAAAACTAAGCTAGAAGGCTTCCCTCCAACAAAGAAGTGCTTGGGGGCTCAGATGCCTACAAACAGTCTAGACCACTTAACAGGAAAGGCAGGAAACAAGCTTATTTTTTTTTTTTGCCATACCTTTGTGTCTTGTAAGTATGGCTGATGTGTGTGTGGGTATGGCTGTAACATGCCCTCTGTCATATGTGTGTTACAGGATATAAGTGCGTATCTAGCAACATGTATAGTCTAGTACAGCAGTATGCCACCCATATTCACGAATGTGCACATATATTAGACAGGGGTTTGCCATCAACAAGTAGTGTGGTATAATGGTAATACTGTAACTGGACTATACAATCATTGTGATGGAGGACATATTATGATATGCATTAGCTTGATCTATACCTTCTGTGGCTAGGTGGTGCATTGTGTCGCATACAGTGTGCCATGTACTGTTGTATAGTCTTACATAGTGATTTCACTTTGTTGCTGTGCAGAACATGATGTAATATACAGAGTGTGCCAGGCACTGTTAGGCAGTTGTGGGGTGAGTATTGATATGTGGTATTGAAAGTGTGTATCCTCTAACAGCTAATAGGTTGCTATATATGGCAGTTCAGTGATATTTGTACTGTATAATGTTAAGTGTGCCATATGACTTCCTCAGACATATGGTTTCATTGTCTTTCTGGGATCATGGCCCACTGTCGCAACCTGAGCTATAGTAGTGCTGTGGACGACATCATTACAAGCAGTCTGATCCAGCACTACAGTGTGCTATTCTCAAGAACCAGCCAGGACCAGCATGAGCGGACTGCACTGTGGCAAGATGTTCTCCATAGGGTAAATGACATAGGCATGCATAACCGGACATATGAGCAAGTACGCCATCACTGCAGTGAATAACATAGACATATCTGGCAGTGTGCATCTGATGTCCATAGACAACATCTTGCTACAGGTGGTGGGGTTACCATCCACCCCCCCCCTCACCAGAGTGGAGGAGCTGCTCCTGAGCCTGGTGGCTCCTGGCCAACACCAACAGCAGCAGACATGTATTGTCATGAAGGTTGGAGCCACCCAGCAAGTTCACACAGAGCGTGCAGGTAACATGGCATATATGTAGACTACTGTTACCTCTATTGGTAGATCATGCATATGTGAGATGTGTACTTTGTAGTTAGAAGATGTGGAGCCTGTAGTGGCCATTGGATAGGCAGATTCGATACACATGCAAACAACATACACAACTATGTCATACACAGAACATGTTAATATGCTACACATGGCATATTCACACACCGTCTGTAAAGTCACACTCCAGTACCCCAAATGTCATCCACACAGCACACATAATATACCTGAGGGATAGAGGCCTATCATGGGGTAGTGAGACACTCTTCCACGCACAACACATTAATGTTTGGCAATACTCATTATTGGGAACCTTACAAACCCATGTAACAACTGGCCATGAAATGGTGGATGTAGCCATGGTACTGCAGTTCAGGTACAGCATGATAGGTGCTGGTCTGGCACACATTAGTAGCCTTAAGTGACCACATGATGCTGCATGATGATTGCTTATGGTACTACACCCCATCCAGTTATAGTAACCACATTACTACACATAGCTTTCATTGCTATACACCTCAATATTGTGTGTGTGCAAACATATGCACCTATACACAATATGCATAGCAATCACCATTTGCACAAACTGACACATATATGTCTTGTAATGCTATTGAGTGGCTAAGTCACAAGACACACATTGAGTATGTGTGATGTTAAATGTTGCAGTTGTGTTGTAGTACCATGTCATGGCTGGCACTGTCATGTTCACAATATGTTCTACACTCACCATAACTATTGTACATTGGCTATGTGGACCAATGGTATTCCAGCAGGTATACATGCACCACTGATCCTGTGTGTATACACAGCATGCATGGGCTAAACTTGTGTCCACAATTATCTGCTAAAGACACATTTGCTCTAATCAGAAATGGATATCTATGTGACACACAGATACACATCCAGCCATGGTATGTATACCTGTGAGTGATGGTACACAGGACAGTAAAGAGCTTTAAATACTTGCACAGCAATGTTGTGTCCATGTATGCATTGCATTCCAGGGTGAGGCCAATTATCGAACAACAACACACATGCAACAAAGCCATGTATACTGTTAGCAGCAAGGACTGTCTACACTCGCACTACATGCTGTTGAGCAACACATGTCCTGCATGCTGACATGTGTGATATGACTGTTTGGCTTGTGATACTGTACCCCACCATCAACTGCTATTGAGTATGTTCTGGATTGCTGGTGGTGTGTGTGTGTGTGTGTGTGTGTGTGTGTGTGTGTGTGTGTGTGTGTGTGTGTGTGTGTGTGTGTGTGTGTGTGTGTGTGTGTGTGTGTCTGTTTTAGTGAGGAGTGTATTTGTGTGCATGTGTTCATGTGTGCATGTGTGCATGTTTTCTGACATCATGTACAGGTCGTAAAGTGTGTTTCCTGTCCTCCTCTCACAGGTGCTAAGGTTGGGCTGGTTCACTGCAGCAGGGAACCTGATGTCACTGACACAAATAGTGATAAAGAGGATAGGTGTGTTGAGGCACAGACATGTTTGCCAGGGTCTGTTGTTGGGCCACCAATCGACAGTACACAAATGTCCACCCCATCCATGCACACAGTCATACTTCTAATACATCCATCATCACCAGTGCCCTTAGCTGAGGGACAGTGTACATTCGGCAATGGCCAGGACAGTGTGATATCTATGGCACATGCATCCAGACACAGCAGCCATAGCCAGATGTCTGGAACAGTACCACATAGGCAGATGTCCAGGAGTTCTCATCGGAGCACTGCTGGTCATTATGCCCCTGGCAGATGTGCCACAGTCGTACAACCTCATGCATGTTCCAGGCTGTCATGGAGGCACAGGCACGTATGGAACGGTACACCAGACAGGGACTAAGGGCACAGAGTGCACATAATACCAATGTAATTGACAGTATCCATGACCTAGCAGGTGCCATCCGTAATTACACTGAGGTCACTGATAGACGTTGGGGTGAGACATTAGATGTCCTCTGCAATGTCATGTCCATGTGTCAGGACAGTGTGCAACGGTTGAGACGTCAACGTGGATGTATGCCAGCAACATCAGCAGCTGGCCGTCACCGTGGACGTCGATCAAGTCACAACCGCTCCTGTAGTGCCAGTACCAGCCCCAGCAATGTTGGGGGTTGGGCTGTCCATAGACTGCCCTAGAAGACCATGTGCACATGGCTCTGGCCAGTCCCAGCAGGGACCTGGATCCAGTGTACATATGTCTACCTCTGAGGATAGTACCCAGTCTGGCTTAGTACCTGATACTGTCTGTAGCACCCCTGCCAGGCACAGGTACCGTATCTGTGGCCAGAGATGGTGATCTGCAAAGCCTGGCAGGTACAGTCTGTGGCTGTCCCACAAATCCCCATATATGGCAGCCACATGGTGGAACTGTGTGCATGCAGACACACACACACATAAACCAGACACCTAGGGCTAACACATACCTGCACAAATTACATCCACATTGGCCCATACCAGTACTCTTGGCCCACACACACACACACACACACACACACACACACACACACACACACACACACACACACACACACATGTCGATTGTATGGCTCAATGTAGGCCTCTGGCAAACCAACAACACACACTGTGCATATGATGAAACCTTTGCCGCCTCCTGTTATCTGTAACATTGATGCAGGAACAGGCTAACATGGTGCTGATGCACAGGGTGACTTTATAGCAGTATAGCAATGTTAGCATGTTGTCAGCAGAAAAGTGTAATGATATCCTTAAAGGTGTAGCTGAGCAGGCATAATGCATTAAAGCTATGATTGTCAATGCAGTATTGTTTACACAAGTGTTAATTCCAATAGTGTATTGTCCACCCACATGCCACTTGGCTGATGTGTGTAGTATTGGCAGCATGTGTTAGAGAGTGGACAGTACGTGTGGGATGTGTGCAGCACAGATTTTCAGGTGTACATTTGTGAACATGGTGGAGGTGCACTGTCTGCATGTACATGCATAGTGGACACATGGGCAGGGTGACATGCCCTGTATTACACAGTGTTAACACTCCATAGTTTCTATTGGTGGCCAGTATGCATTGTACTACACACATTTTGGAACTTGAGTATACATGTGTGTATGATATGGTTTTACACTGTGCTGTGGGTGATACTGTTACTGTCTGTCATTGGTTTGCATTCTGGTAGTATACATAACATCAACAGCCTGACCATAAACAATCGTTAGATGGTGTCTTGACAACTGACACACAGATGTAGGACACACAGTAACATTTGGATCCTTCAGGTACTATACTATGCCAGTAACCAATGGTATTCACCTGCACCCATTCCTGGGACTATTCCTGTTTGGCATATAGCTCTCTTAGGTACAAGCAAACACAGTAGGGATATGTCCATCCACATTTGGAAATGCATACTGTGGGTTATAATGCATTCTGCAGATGACACACACATCCTCCACAAGGGTATCATACAGACAGATACCTGTTGCCAAACCCATGCTGTAAAGATATAAGCCAACTAAATCATAGTCATCCACTTTTACAAAACATTGTATCCCCACAGTACCACATAGGTAGTAGCCCCAACATGTTGAAGAGGTACTGATGTGTACATACAGCCAGGTGTTACGTTATCTCTCGTTTGTTAATCACATTTCCAAAGTTATTTTAAAATCCCTCGGTGGATCACATGAGCAATAAGGGGTCTGCATGCAGATCCACAAAGGTTGTTGTACACCTATAATGAATAGCCATCACTGTTAGACTTTTCTGTATTTGAACAGGTCTGAAATATACCTCAGGCATAAACCCTCACTCACACTACTCAATAGAAACCGTAATGAGTGTGTGTGACATGGGTGACATAGGCCAGGGATCACTGCAGTGGCTGGGCTTGTCACAAGGATACAGATGTGACCTAAGGTCTGGAAAGTGGCAGCACACTCTGGCAAAGATAACATATGTGTTCATGGAGAAAGCAGGGTTCCCACCTATGAAATAATTGAGGTCACATGTACGTATATGTATTTGCCAAACAGCTACCTGACATGTGCAATGCATATACTGTTGTCATTGTGATATGTCATACAGTAGTAAAAGCAAAACCCACAACACATTGACCAACAGTGTCACACACATAGAGCACACACTCACCAAGTGCAGGATTCAAACCCATATCTAACTACTTTATGATACTAAAACAGTACACATTAACACGACGTGCTAAACACATTATTGGGAGCTCTTCTTTCCACAGGTATATTTGTAGGATGGTGACATCATCAGACTTGACAAAGATAAGTATACCACTTTTAAGGTGTTGCAGTAGTCCCCAAAAAGGTTGCTTTTCTCCAGGGAGATACACACACACTCTCATACAGTTGTCAAGTGCAGTATTCAAACCCCTACCTAACTACTTTATGATACTAGAGAAGTATGCATTAACACGACGCACTATACACATTACTGGGAGATTTCTTTTCCACAGGTATATTTGTAGGATGGTGACATCATCAGACTTGACAAAGATAAGTATACCACTTTTAAGGTGGTTTAGTAGTCTCCAAAAAGGTTGCTCCTCTCTAAGGAGATACACGCACACAGTTGTCAAGTGCAGGCTTCAAATCCCTACCTAACTACGTTATGATACTTCAGCAGTACACATTTACACAACCTGCTATACACATTACAGGGAGTTCTCCTTTCCACAGGTATATTTGTAGGATGGTGACATTATCAGACTAGACAAAGTGGGTTACATTAGGTGACATTAGATGGGCTACATAGAAGGAATATCTAAACACTTTGGCAATGTGATCATCAAAGGAGAGTTTACTATCTACCTGGGTCCACAGGGCCATAATTACATTCTCCGTACATACTGGATTACCACCTATGTGGTAATTTGTGTGCACTTTGTTTTATCCAAATGGGATGACTATGCATTCTTTGGCATTCTGCTTGAGAGCATTGTTTTGATACCAGGTATCGGTCTCTGTAAGACCCTTCTGGAGGATGTCTGTGTCAGCCGTAGAGTCGATTATGGACCACAGTTAGCAGTCATCTGAAAACTTGTTCAGCCATACTCCTCCCGTGCTTGCCTATACCTCTGAGCAGTATCTGCTGAGCAGGTGGGGTACCAGGACCAAGACCTGTGGGATGCCATTTGTGACTGGTTTAGAGTCGGACATGGCACCCGCAACTCTGAACATGTGTCTTTGATCTATTAGCCAGTTGGCCACCCATCCTGTGACATAGCTGTTAATGTTCAAGCTGGTAAGCTCGTCCATGATGCCAGGGTGGGGAATGGTGTTGAAAGGCGTTAGTGAGGTCCAGGTGGGCTGTGTGGACTACTTTCACCTCCATCTATGTCCTTCGTAACTGTTTCAAAGAAGTCAACTAGGTTTAGGAGGCATGATCTGCCATTAACAGAGGCACGTTGGGTAGAGTCCAGTGTCTGGAGGTTCCCAATGTCGCTGTTTATGGGTTCCATGATAATTTGCTCCATAGCTTTGCAGACCAGGCTGAGTAGGCCTATAGGGTAATAGTTTCCAGGTTCTGTTGTGGCACCCCCTTTGTGGAGCTGCATGACTGTTGCTGTATGCCATTCTTTGGGTACATAGCCTGTGGTAAGGCTGAGTCTGGACAGTGAATGTAGGTGAGGGTGTAGTTCCTTTTGGGGCTGGTGTAAGACGCAGCCTGGGACACCATCCAGTCCCACTGATGCTGTGTTCTTAGCTTTGGAGAGAGCTGTTTTTACCTGCATGTCCATGAAGTCTGGGGCTCTGCATTCTTCTGGGATGGACACAGGCCCTTTTGGGTGTGATGGGGAGAGTTTGCACTGAACTTGTCCGCCAGGATGTGGGCAATCTCAGTTGGTTCAGTGTATTTTTTGCCATTTTGCAGTAGCTGACAGCATATTTGAGAGTTGCCACCTAAATGTTTGGTATGGCTCATGAAGGCTTTGTGGTTATTATTCTTGCATTCCTTGGCAATTTGTCTTTAGAAACTGGCCTTGGATTTCCACTTTGGTCTTGGGAAGTTTGCAGTTTGCTTTTGAAAATGTCTTCACAGTGGTTTCCTTGACTGGGAGTGGGGCGGGATGTAGATGTCCAGTGTGATTACTTTATGATCTAATATTACAGTGAGGGGTTTATCTCTGTTGTGGAACACTGGTACCCCATGTAGGTGATGATCAGGTCCAGTATGTTGTCACCTCTAGTAGGCGTGGTGACCAGCTGTTCCAGGGCGTTTGAGTTTTTAAACTCTAGGAACTATTGGGCAAAGGACGTTGTACATGAGTAATTCTCCCACTCAATGTTTGGGTAGTTGTAATCTCCTCATGTAATGGTGTTTGGTAGGACCTTTATATTTTCCACTGTTCTCAGGAATACTGAGTGAGGTTCCTGAGACAAGGTAGGTAATCTGTAGCAGGCTACAATCTGATAAGCAGCTTTGCCCAATGTTAGTTGCACTTGCATGGTCTCCAATGCCTCATGCTGTGCCACTAACCTGAAGGTGTGGGTATCCATAAGGTAAATGGATATACCCCTTCCTTTTGTATTTCACTCTGAGTTTTGTGTCCAAAGATCAGAGAGACTGTGAGTGTTTTACGTGGAGCATGTCCAACAGCTCTGTGTTTGACATAGCTTTGTATGTTATTCAGAGATCACCTCTGAGTAGGCGATATGCGAGAGAGTACAGCTGGAGCATTTTGAGACAGTCTGTGTATGGCATGTATTGCAGGCCACTAATGCTCTTTGTGAGGTATTTCTGCAGGCTTTCCAGTTGTTGTAGATGTCTTGTGAGGTACATAGCAAAAGGGGCATTGTACTCTATTATGGATCTAGTGAGTGATGAGTAGAGGGGAACAATGTCCTCTTCTATTCTGCATGAGACACCTTTTGTGATGAGGTGTGCCACGTAGAAGGATTTCCTGATTACTGTGGGGATGTGATTATCACAGGTGTGTCCACTGTCCACCTGTGACCCAAGGTCTCTTATCACCCTTTCAGTGTTAAGTATACTACCGCCTATGTAATAGTTTATGGCTACAGAGTTTTTATCAAAGGGGATGACAATGCACTTTTTGGCATTGAGCTTGAGGCCATGGCTTTGACACCAGGCATCTGTTTCAGTGAGGCCCTTTTGTAGGATGTCCACATCTTTAGTATTTACAATTATGGCTCCTAGTTTGTAGTCATCTGGAAACTTCATTAGCCACAGACCTTCCATGTTAAAGTTTACTTCAGGGAAGTAGATACAAAACAGGACAGGACCCAGGACTGAACCCTGTGGTACTCCACTAATCACTGGTCCAAAGTCATACTTGGAGTCTGCTACTTTCACAGTGTGTATTCTGTCAGTGAGCCAGTTGGCAACCCATCTTGTGACATAGCAATTTATACCTAGTTTAGTGGGTGTATCTATAATTCCAGAGTGGGGGATGGTGTTGAAAGCCGTGGCAAGATCTACATAGGCTGTGCGAACCACCTTACCCTTGTCTACTGTTCTGGTGACTGCTTCAATGATGTCTATCAGGTTTAGGAGACATGATCTGCATTTTACAAACCCAACAGGGTTGTGGTCCAGAGTTTGGAGATTACCAATGTCTTTTTTTATAAGTTGTATAATGATACATTCCATGGCCTTGCAGAGCAGGCTCATCAGGCTAATGGGGTGCTAGTTCCTGGGGTCCGTGGTGTCTCCACCCTTGTGTAGTGGGATAACCGCCACTGCGCCATTCAGCAGGCACAAAGCCTGAGGTGAGGCTATGACTGAACATGGTACATCAGTGTGGTGCCTGTTCATTCTGTAGTTTGTGTAGAACACAGCCTGGGAAGTTATCTGGTCCCCTGGATGCTGTGTTCCTGACTTTGGAGAGTGTTTTTTACCTGTGCAGCTGTAATGACAGCAACTTTGCAGTCTTCCATTATAGAGATGTGCACTTCCATGGGCGAGAGGGGAGTAATGTTAGCACTGATCCGATCTGCCAGGATGTTGGCAATATCAGTTGGGTCTGTATATTTAGTGCCATTGAGCTGTAACTCAGAGCAGATCTGAGTGTTGCCATTGAGATTCTTGACATAGCTATAGAATGCTTTGTGGTTCTCTTTAGAATCTGTGTCAATTTTGTTTTCATAACTAGCTTTGGAGGATTTTATCAGGGATCACAGCTTCTTACTGATGTTGACCATGGAGCTCCTCCACTCATGGGATTTTACTCTCCTTTGCAACAGTTTCTTCCTTCTGTTGTGCAGTTTGTTTATGGCAGGGGAATACCAGACTGGCTTCCTTTTCTTGGAGGATAGCGTCTTGGTTCTGTTTGGGATAGCACGATGCATGCAGTCATGTAAGTGCTTATAAAGTGCAATTGGGAAGGATTCAGTAGTCGTAACTGTATTGTCCATCTGCATGGGTGTCTTGCAGTTCAGCACTTCTGTCTTAAGAAGCATGAAGTTGGCTTTGGAGACATTTTTTAACATGGTTTCCTTAATGGGGGTGTGGGGCCAGAATGTGGATATGTAGGGTAATTAGCTTATGGTCAGATGGGACCAATGAGGTGCTAACTTCAAGTGTGGAACACCGGTCACGTAGGACAAACCAAACCCCGTAACCAACACAAATAACCACAAAGTGAGCTAAATGCTACTCATTGCCAGAAGTCTCAGCTTCCGGATGCACACGTGAGGCATTTCTCATTATGGAGAATATTGATATCTGTGCAGTTACAGAAACCTAGTTCAAGGCTCCAGACAGCACACCAGCACTACCAGGATACTACCTATTCCATACCTTCCAGCATCAGAACCTGAATCATAGCACATACGGTGAGGATGTATCCATATTCATCAAGGATACCTACACCTCTCTCTACATGCTCTCTACAGGATATCTACACATAGATTGTTGCACAGCAACATTCTTCACACTCCACAGGGGTGAGGCCACAAAAACCCCTTGGCATTCATGCTCTATGAGCCTGACAAATGTGTTCTGCAAGGCGATGGAGCCAATCATAATGGAAGTCAACAATATAGAGATTGGGAACCTTCACCCAGTTGAGTGCACCAAGTTTGGCTTTGTGAAATGCAGACCAAGCCTCCTGAACTGGGAGGATTTCTTTGACAGTTACCCAGGCTACAGATGATTGAAATGAGCTCAACACAGCCTACCTATACCTCGCTAAGGCCTTTAACACCATTCCCCAGACAGGTATCATAGATGAACTCACCAACCTGGCCATGTATCCATACATCACAAGATGGATTGCAAACTGGCTCACAGATAGATCCCACACATTAAGAGTTGCTGGCTACATGTCAGAGTCTACATCGGTAATGACTGGTGTCCCCCAACGTTCAGTCCTAGGGTCCCTCCTGTTTGGTATAGACTTCTCAAATGTACATGCCAACACAGGAGGGTTGTGGTTGACTAAGTTTGCTGGGAACTGTAAAGTGCTTGCCATAATAGATTCCCCGGAAGACAGACATATTCTCCAGAAGGGACTCTATGAGACAGATGTGTGGTGTCAGAATCATGGCCTCAAGTTCACTGTGGAGGAATTCATAGTGATCCTCTTTGTTGAAAACAAAATACCCACAAACTACCACATAGGTGTTACCCCCTTAAAAATGACAAGGTGATAAGGGATCTGGGGACACAAGTAGATAGTCATCTTTCCTTTGACAACCATGTTGCCAAAGTGATTGGGAGATCCTATGTGGCCCACCTAATCAACAAAGGGTTTACATCAGGATCCAAAGAGGTAGTGTTGGCACTCTACTTTTACATCATCAGACCCATCATTGAGTACAGTGCACCATTTTGGATGCACTCAACTTAGCATATCCAGCAGCTGTAGAGACCACATAGGTACCTCACCAAGAAGATTACTGGCCTCAAACAGTTGTGTTATGCAACACAACTGGTAAAACTAAATATGTTCTTTGTTGCGTACCGCCTTCTCCGAGGCACACTCTGCCTAACATACAGAGCCATGTCCAACACATAACTGTTGAACATTCTGTATCTACAGATAACAACATTGAGTCACCCTACACATTCCAGGGATATGAACCTCATCAGAACGATGAATACAACATGCTGGTGAGATAGAGTTGCATCCCAAACACTTGCCTTACTGTGGAACAGAGTCCCAATGTACATGAGACAGAACCCCTCTCTGACACTCTTCAATTGGAACCTTGATGAGTGAATGGGAAACAGACAATTCATGCCAGGCATCACATCAGCAGCCCCACTAGAAAGGGGCTTAGGGTACTAAGTATTAGAACTAGGCCTTGGGAGACTACCCAATGGTCTGGTGAAAGCTGAACAACTTGCGTAGGCTGATATATGCCTTCGTGGAGATAGTCTACTACATACCTATGAACCTATGTGACAGGTACATGTCTACAGATAGTAGATGTGTAATTCATTGTACAAACATGTTGTACAGCAGGCACATGGACCACATACACTGTAATGCTTACAGATACTGGTGACTGTTATGTACAGTGGGAGAGATGTGCACCTCATGTCTTTCATGCCATTGGGATGTGTGCTGGGTGGGACAGTCCTGGATGGCTCCCTCTCATGGTCACCATCTTACACATATCTCTGCCCATCCATCTTTGGCTTATTATACTGTGTTCCCCTTACATATATATATATATATATATATATATATATATATATATATATATATATATATATATATATATATATATATATATATATATATATGTATATATAGGTACATAGGTAGGTAATAGGCTATCTGCCTGAAGGCATATATTAGTATAGCCAGAGTGTGCAGCTACCTTCATCCATGGAGTTAGTTCCCTAGGCCTCTGTGTAGTAGAGCTGGTGAAGTGATCCATGGTGTGAAAGTTCAGTTTCACATACACTGATCAATGCTTCTCTGGAAGAGTGTCAGTGAAGGACACGGCTTAATGTCGGTTGGGAGCCTGTTCCAAAGCAAGGGAAGTCTGTGAGTTAGTAATGTATCCCTCCAACATGTTCTATTTAATGTTGTGATGATGATATTCCTAGAACATGTGGTACAGTGAGCTTGGGTTTACTTTAGATAGCGCATGTACATCAGCTCTGCATTGGACATGGACCTGTCTGCTGGACAGAGATCTCCTGAGTAGACAGTATGCAACAGAGTACAGATTTAGTTAAATTCAGTCTTGTTGCATGGGACAACTGTTTGAGGCCAGTAATCCTCTTGTTGATGTACTTCCGTGGTCTTTCCAGCTGCTGAAGGTGCCTAGTCAGATTCATCCCAAGTGTGTTGTGGTACTCTCTGACGGGTCTGATGACTGATGAGTAGAGGGAACCTCCTTTGACCTACATGCAAAGACCTTGGCAGTTTGTGGGAACACATAGCATGATTTTCTGACCACTTTGTGAATGTGTTTCTGGAAATAGAGATGACTATCCACATGTGTCCATAGATCCCTTATTATCACCTCCATATTTAGGGTGTTGGCACCTATGTGGTATTTGTATGACTGTAGCTCAAGGCCATAATTTTGACAACACATCTGTCTGTCTGAGACCCTTTTTAAGAATGTCTCTGTTGTCCCAAACATTGATTATGACAACTTTTTTGCAGTCATCAACAAACTTTGCTAAACATAGCCCTCGTGTGTTTGACTGTATTTCTGAAATGTATACACCAGACAGGAGGGGTCCCAGGACTGAGCCATGGGGGACAACAGTTATTACCAGCTTGAACAGGAGACCACAATTCTTACCTTGTGGGATCTATCTGTGCATATGCACAGCTGTTGCTGTTAAAGAAATGAGCAGCTATGGACCTTCCCTGCACCCGTCCTGCACATCCTGAGCTATTTTCCCTACTGTCTTTCCCTCTTTGTGCCCCTTTTACACCACTTTCATATCTCCCCATTTTCTTTTCTTTCAAATAAATGAGTGCGGAGATTAGTGGGAGTAAGCATTATTATGCAGTAGTTAGCGGGTTTGCATGAGTGTGCGCTTGTTTGCGCTTAGCTATGCATCGCTAAGCACCGCACAAACCCAGGCAAACCCTCTCACAACTGCTTAAAAGTGCCTTAGTCACTCTATATGTCAGGGCCATTGTTCTGCTCAGCAGCAAAATAAAACACCTCTGTCAGTCTCGAACCCTGGAACTTGGACACACTAGACTGCATGAAGTACAACTAAGCCACTGTAGACATACAGCAAGTTGGTGCTGAAATAAATATATCATGCATCAGAATGAGTGAATATAAAGGAAAAATAGGAATGCCGTAACACAAAATTTGTTCTGTGGAACTTTACCAGCAGTTGTTGTGGAATTGCATTACATGACTGTGTAAGAGAACCAGCCATTCTAGCAGGAAATAATGTTACAGCACACTTTACAACCCAGACACAGTATCATAGCAGGACAAACAGTGGCATATCTGATTAGGACCAAGGACATACATCCCAACTGTGACTACTTTTCAGGGATGTCCCTGATTTTGAAACATATGTTAGCTGTGTCCCTCTGAATCCTCTGAAATGTACTGACGTTAGGCAGAAAGGTGGGGTCTTACACCTAATGAATAATGACAATAATAAGAGTTAGACACCGCTTGTACTTCAGAAAAGGTGTAGTCCATATGCATTGGTTCTCTCTAAGTCTCCACTTACTGTTTCTATTATTTTGAAGGTGTATCTCACTTTTACCTACCTTTCCCTGACTCTGTTCAATTATGTACCTAAGTGTTTCAGAGGCCTGGCAGAGGCAGAAACACACAGGCATATCAGCTTTTCTGCTGTTACACACTGTGCAAATAGCTTTGGAAGGAGTTCCACAAGCATACCCTTATGTAGGAGTACAACACTGAAATATCAAAGGATGTGGCCATGTACCGGTAGCAACTGACTGTAACAATGCCATTGTACCAGTGCTGAAAAGACCTGTGCATTGCACAGACAAAGAATAACATGCTAACATCTGGCTACCATCTGGATATATCCACAGTTGGGAGCTATGCAGACAGATTACTTGCCTTGATAAACTAACAGGTACACAGCAACCCTTTAAGTCCAGCAAGATAACATTCACACAATAATACATAATGCTGTCTGTATGTCTGCATCCCTACCCAAATGTACAATATATCTGTGTGTTCAGGGTCTACCAAGGATGTAGGTAGGCATATTCAGTACTGGAATTGTCCAGTTTTCATGAGCAGCCTGTGCTAATGTCAACACTAAAAAAACACAAACTGTTCAGAAGTGAGTACATTAATATTCACAGTATAGCAGTTCACAAACAGTTCATGTGCCAAAAGAATACAACTCAATAACTACTTTTGTATGGCAGTTAATTGTATAATTAGAAAAGAAACTACATACTCCCATGTATCTTGTATTAGCATTTGCTGGGGTGAGTACAATTCTACACTGACAAGTGTGTACTGGAAGTGGCAACATTCAGGTCTGAGTACAACATTTAAATCACTGGCTACACCCCTAGCTTCAGATATAAGAACTATACCAACCTTCTGACTTAAACAACGGTGTCCACAGCAAACAAGTATGAACCCAACTTTGGAAAGCTGAAAGGGCTATGCCTACCTGACTTAGCAATTTATAGCATTGGGTTGCTATGACAGTGAGTACTGCAATTGCCACACAGCAGGCTGCATGCAATTACCAAATGGTGGCCACCAACTGGTGCAGAGGCCATCACATGCACATGTGCAGATACCTATAAAAGCAGGCTGTACTTTCTGCCCCCACACACAATCACTCCATTGCAGACACTGAGAGAGAGAGAGAGAGAGAGACAGAGAGACATTAACAGCAAAAGCAAACTCAAAAGCAAAAGGAACACAGAAAGTAATAATACCAACACATACAAAGGAAAGGTATGTAACAGATATGTATTTACTGGCATGTAGTAGATGTCTTTGAAGAGTACTCTACATACTTTGAAACATCCATATGTGGCAGCAATACATATCTATGCACAGATATCCAGCATAACTACTGCCATGGACAAATCAGTGTGTAGCTGTGTGCAGGGGGACATAACTGTGACATATGTAGTTCAGCATTATATGTCAAACATCTGATCTATGTTATCTGTGTTCAGTACAGTAGTGTGGACAATGGCTGTTTGGGGGAGTAGTGCAAACATCTATATAAACATGGATGTGACAGAGTAACACATGCATGATAGTCATATTAACGTGTAGCTTAGCATTGGCAACTGCTGTACCAGGCTAGTATGCTAATCTAGCATTTGTAGCTATATACACACCCTCTAATATTACTGTGTGCTCACATGTGACACCTGTTCATGTTGCAGCATGGCCCAACAGGTCAGCCGTGAGGTCCAGGGACTTACAATAGTGTGGACCTTGTGTGTGTATGGCACACACATACGGAGATATATATATGTGTCAGATATATTAACATTTGTACATGTGCATAGAGCAAGGGACATACTGCAACTGTATGTGAAGGGTGGACATATATATGTTGGTGAAGGTTGTTATGTGCATATTTGTATGTAGGTTGTAGTGTGTGGCAAACAAGACAGCATACAGTGCTAGTATATGACATGCGGTAGTTAAACACTGTGGGTGTGATTTGTTAAGTTTGCAATGTTGCAGCCAGTGAGATCTGCTAAAGCTACATGGGCTGAGAACACCTTCAATGCATTTCTCACAAGACTGTGTGATATCATTACATTACTGTATACCACACATCCTTTGCATAATTGATATTCCCACCATGAAAGGTGGACTGTATATGTGCCTATATGTATATGTACACCAATGGATGTGTATATGTATGTATGTATGTATGTATATATATATATATATATATATATATATATATATATATAGATAGATATATATATATATATATATATATATATATATATATATATATATATATATATATATATATATATATATAGAGAGAGAGAGAGAAAGAGAGAGAGAGAGAGTCATATATAGTGAGACAGATGCCTGGTGTCAAAGCCATGGCCTCAGGCTCAATGCCGAAAATTGCATTGTCATCCTTTGGGTAAAAACTCGGTACCCATGAACTACCACATAGGTGGTAGTCTACTTAACACCAAAAGTGTGATAAGAGACCTTGGGACACAGGTGGACAGTAGTCTCCCCTTTGATGATCACAGTGCCACACTAGTCAAGAAACCCTTCTATGTGCACACCTCATCACAAAAGGCTTCTCATCCAGGGAAAAAGAGGTCATTGTTCCCCTCTACTCATCACTCATAAGACCCATTATAGAGTACAACGCCCTTTTTGGTATGTACCTCACAAGACATCTACAACAACTGGAAAGGCCACAGACATACCTCACAAGGAGGATTACCGGCCTCAAACAGATGCCCTATGCAGACCGTCTCACAAAATGACAGCTTTACTCTGTCGCATATTGCCTACCCAAAGGTGATCTCTGCCTAACATACAAAGCTATGTCAAATCCAGAGCTGTTGGACATGCTCCACATAAAGAAATCCCAATCTCTCCGAGCTACACGCTCTAGGGACCTAAACCTTGTCACCACAATAAACAAAACATGCTGGAGGGATAGATTGCTATCTCAGAGACTTCCGATACTCTGGAACAAACTACCTATCTATAGCAAACAAAGCTCCTCAGTAGCACTCTTCATGAATAATCTTAATGACTGGATGGGAGATAGGTAATACACCCCTGGGATCACCTCTATGGCTCTGCTTGACAGGGGCACAGGAAATTAATTTCCTTGGGTGGCAAAGGCCAGGGTACCATTTGGCTAGGCTTATATAGGCCCTAGGGCCAATAGCCTAGTACCTACCTATGAACCTATACACACCCACATGTACTTGCTGCAATACATGCTATGTGAGGTTGACTGAGTGTGATGGTCAATGTGTTGGTGAATGTGTCAAAGTTGTGTATATGTGGGATAGCCTAGTGGGAAACTGTTTCTGACATGGTATTTTGTGTCCTAGCTTTGATCCCAGCAAAAGATGTGTATGCTATTGCTAGGCAGAAAAAGCAGTATGGCATATGGTCTGATGTAGTCTCTTGGTGTTGACTGGGGTGTGTCATTGGAGGCTAAAGCAGTACATGTATGCCTATTGATTGGTAATGCTGGTGAATCCAACTCCTGTATGAACAGTAGTACTACCTGAAAATGTAGGCCTAAACAGCACAGTATGGTATATGTCCACATTGCTTGGAACCACTGTTTTGTGTGTTCCCTGTAGTCCTCACAGATTACATACCTCAGGCTTAAGGTTTTGCAAGTACTGACACACAGTACTGTATGGTACACATGTAAAGCTCATCTGGTTTGCCATACCTTTGTGTCTTGTAAGTATGTCTGATGTGTGTGTGTGGGTATGGCTGTAACATGCCCTCTGTCATATGTGTGTTACTGGATATAAGTGCGTATCTAGCAATATGTTTAGTCTAGTACAGCAGTATGCCACCCATATTCATGAATGTGCACATATATTAGGCAAGGGTTTGACATCAACAAGTAGTGTGGTATAATGGTAATACTGTAACTGGACCATACAATCATTGTGATGGAGGACATATTACGTTATGCATTAGCTTGATCTATACCTTCTGTGGCTAGCTGGTGCATTGTGTCGCATACAGTGTGCCATGAACTGTTGTATAGTCTTACATAGTGATTTCACTTTGTTGCTGTGCAGAACATGGTGTAATATACAGAGTGTGACAGGCACTGTCAGGCAGTTGTGGGGTGAGTACTGATATGTGGTATTGAAAGTGTGTATCCTCTGACAGCTAATAGGTTGCTATATATGGCAGTTCAGTGATATCTGTACTGTATAATGTTAAGTGTGCCATATGACTTGCTCAGACATATTGTTTCATTGTCCTCCATGGATCATGGCCCACTGTCGCAACCTGAGCTATAGTAGTGCTGAGGACGACATCATTACAAGCAGTCTGATCCAGCACTACAGTGTGCTATTCTCAAGAACCAGCCAGGACCAGCATGAGCAGACTGCACTGTGGCAAGATGTTGTCCGTAGGGTAAATGACATAGGCTTGCATAACCGGACATATGAGCAGGTACACCATCACTGCAGTGATTTACTTAGACATATCTGGCAGCATGCGTCTGATGTCCATAGACAACAGCTTGCTACAGGTGTTGGGATTACCATCCACCCCCCCTCACCAGAGTGGAGGAGCTGCTCCTGAGCCTGGTGGCTCCTGGCCAACACCAACAGCAGCAGACATGTATCGTCATGGAGGTTGGAGCCACCCAGCAAGTTCACATGGAGCATGCAGGTAACATGGCATATCTGTAGACTACTGTTACCTCTTTTGGTAGATCATGCATATGTGAGATGTGTACTTTATAGTTAGAAGATGTGGAGCCTGGTGTTGAGCAATACTGATAATTTGGAATGTAAGCTGTAGGCCTGTGAATGTAAACAGTTGTACTACTGTAAGATTGCAAACCCACAGTAGCTATGCCACAGTTGTTGCCACTGACAAACTGTCTCATATCTTTGTAGGTCCCTCTGGTGTGACAGCAAGGCAGCAGACCCATGCTGGTGAGTGTGTTCTACATTTATTGTTGCAAATAAAATGTGCACGTCATAGGTAAGGTGTAGGCCATGTACACATGTAACACACTTACGCCTAATGCATGCCCTGCATGTTTGCTGTGAGACGATGCACAGCTCAGTAATGTGATTAGCTGCCTCAAACACATGCAATACACAGAGCATCCCAAACAAATGTGGCTACACTGTAGTGGCCATTGGATAGGCAGATTTGATACACATGCACACAACATACACAACTATATCATACACAAAACATGTTAATATGCTACACATGATGTATTCACACAGCGTCTGTAAAGTCACACTCCAGTATCCCAAATGTCATCCACACAGCACACATAATATACCTGAGGGGTAGAGGCCTATCATGGGGTGGTGAGACACTCTTCCACGCACAACACATTCTTGTTTGGCAATGCTCCTTATTGGACACCTTACAAACCCATGTAACCACCAGCCATGAAATGGTGGATGTAGCCATGGTACTGCAGTTCAGGTACAGCATGATAGGTGCTGGTCTGGCACACATTAGTAGCCTTAATTGACCACATGATGCTGCATGATGATGGCTTATGGTACTACACCCCATCCAGTTATAGTAACCACAGCACTACACATAGCTTTCATTGCTATACACCTCAATGTTGTGTGTGTGCAAACATATGCACCTATACACAATATGCATAGCAATCACCATTTGCACAAACTGACACATATATTTCTTGTAATGCTATTGAGTGTCTAGGTCACAAGACACACATTGGGCATGTGTGATGTTAAATGTTGCAGTTGTGTTGTAGCGTACCATGTCATGGCTGGCACTGGCATGTCGACAATATGTTCTACACTCACCATAACTACTGCACATTGGATGTGTGGACCAATGGTATTCCAGCAGGTATACATGCACCACTGATCCTGTGTGTATACACAGCATGCATGGGCTAAACCTGTGTCCACAATTATCTGCTAAAGACACAGATGCTCTAATCAGAGATGGATATCTATGTGACACACAGATACACATCCAGCCATGGTATGTATACCTGTGAGTGATGGTGCACAGAACAGTAAAGAGCTTTTAATACTTGCACAGCAATGTTGTGTCCATGTATGCATTGCATTCCAGGGTGAGGCCATTTACCAAACAACAACACGCATGCATCAAATCCATGTATACTGTTAATAGCAAGGACTGTCTACACTCGCACTGCATGCTGTTGAGCAACACACGTCCTGCATGCTGACATGTGTGATATGACTGTTTGGCTTGTGATACTGTACCCCACCATCAACTGCTATTGAGTATGTTCTGGATTGCTGGTGGTGTGTGTGTGTGTGTGTGTGTGTGTGTGTGTGTGTGTGTGTGTGTGTGTGTGTGTGTGTGTGTGTGTGTGTGTGTGTGTGTGTGTGTGTGTGTGCATGAGTGTGTGCCTCTGTGCATGTGTTCATGTGTTCATGTGTTCATGAGTGCATGTGTGTATGTGTTCATGTGTGCATGTGTTCATGTGTGCATGAGTGCATGTGTGCATGTGTGCATGTGTGCATGTGTTCATGTGTGCATGTGTGCATGTGTGCATGTATTTTGACATCATGTACAGGTCATAAAGTGTGTTTCTTGTCCTCCTCTCACAGGTGCTGAGGTTGGGCTGGTTCACTGCAGCAGGAAACCTGATGTCACTGACACAAATAGTGATAATGAGGATAGGTATGTTGAGGCACAGACATGTTTGCCAGGGTCTGTTGTTGGGCAACCAATCAACAATACACAAGTGCCCACCCCATCCATGCACATAGTCATACTTCCAATACATCCATTATCACCAGTGCCCTTAGCTGAGGGGCAGTGTACAGTCAGCAATGGCCAGGACAGTGTGGTATCTATGGCAAATGCATCCGGACACAGCAGCCATAGCCAGATGTCTGGAACAGTACCACATAGGCAGACATCCAGGGGTTCTCGTCGGAGCACTGCTGGTCATTATGCCCCTGGCAGACGTGCCACAGGTCGTACAACCTCACGCATGTTCCAGGCTGTCATGGAGGCACAGGCACATATGGAACAGTACACCAGACAGGGACTAAGGACACAAAGGGCACATAATACCAATGTAATTGACAGTATCCATGACCTAGCAAGTGCCATCCGTAATTACACTGAGGTCACTGATAGACGTTGGGGTGAGACATTAAATGTCCTCTGTAATGTCATGTCCATGTGTCAAGACAGTGTGGGATGGCTGAGACATTGACGTGGATGTATGCCAGCGACATCAGCAGCTGGCAGTCACTGTGGACGTCCATCAAGTCACAGCCACTCCCGTAGTGCTAGTACCAGCCCCAGCAATGTTGGGGGTGGACTGTCCATAGACCGTCCTAGAAGACCACGTGCACGTGGCTCTGGTCAGTCCCAGCAGGGACCTGGATCCAGTGTACATATGTCTACCTCTGAGGATACTACCCAGTCTGCCTTAGTACCTGATACTGTCTGTAGCACCCCTGCCATGCACAGGTACCATATGTGTGGCCAGAGATGGTGATCTGTAAAGCCTGGCAGGTACAGTCTGTGGCTGTCCCACAAATCCCCGTATATGGCAGCCACATGGTGGAACTGTGTGCATGCAGACACACACACATAAACCAGACACCTAGGGCTAACACATACCCGCACAAATTACATCCACATTGGCCCATACCAGTACTCTTGGCCCTCACACACACACACACACACACACACACACACACACACACACACACACACACACACACACACACACACATGTCGATTTAGTGGCTCAATGTAGGCCTATGGCAAACCAGCAATACACCCTGTGCATATGATGAAACCTGTTCCACCTTCTGTTATCGGTAACATTGATGCAGGAACAGGTAACATGGTGCTGATGCACAGGGTGACTTTATAGCAGTATAGCAATGTTAGCATGTTGTCAGCAGTAAAGTGTAATGATATCCTTGAATGTGTAGCTGAGCAGGCATGATGCATTAAAGCTATGATTGTCAATGTAGTATTGTTTACACAAGTCTTAATTCCAATAGTGTATTGTCCACCCACATGCCACTTGGCTGATGTGTGTAGTATTGGCAGCATGTGTTAGAGAGTGGACAGCATGTGTGGGATGTGTGCAGCACAGATTTGCAGGTGTACATTTGTGAACATGGTGGAGGTGCACTGTCTGCATGTACGTGCATAGTGGACACATGGGCAGGGTGACATGCCCTGTATTACACAGTGTTAACACTCCATAGTTTCTATTGGTGGCCAGTATGCATTGTACTACACACATTTTGGAACTTGAGTCCACATGTGTGTATGACATGGTTTGACACTGTGCTGTGGGTGATACTGTTACTGTCTGTCATTGGTTTGCATTCTGGTAGTATACATAACATCAACAGCCTGACCATAAACAATCGTTAGATGATGTCTTGACAACTGACACACAGATGTAGGACACACAGTAACATTTGGATCCTTCAGGTACTATACTATGCCAGTAACCAGTGGTATTCACCTGCACCCATTACTGGGACTACTTTTGTTTGGCATATAGCTCTCTTAGGTACAAGCAAACACAGTAGGGATATGTCCGTCCATGTCTGGAAATGCATACTGTGGGCTATAATGCATTCTCCAGATGACACACACATCCTCCACAAGGGTATCATACAGACAGATACCTGTTGTCAAACCCATGCTGTAAAGCTATAATCCAACTAAAGCATAGTCATCCACTTTTACAAAACATAGTATCCCCACAGTACCACATAGGTAGTAGCCCCCAACATGTTGAACAGGTACCAATGTGTACATACAGCCAAGTGTTACGTCATCTCTCCTTTGGTAATCAAATTTCCAAAGGTATTTTGAAATCCCTCAGTGGATCACATAAGCAATAAGGGGTCTGTATGCATATCCACAAAGGATGTTGTACACCCATAATGAATAGCCATCATTGACAGACTTTGCTGCATTTGAACAGGTCTGAAATATACCTCAGGCATAAACCCTCACTCACACTATTCAATAGAAACCGTAATGGGTGTGTGTGACATGGATGACCTAGGCCAGGGATCACTGCAGTGGCTGGGCTTGTCACAAGCATACAGATGTGACCTAAGGTCTGGAAAGTGGCAGCACACTCTGGCAAAAATAACAGATGTGTTCATGGAGAAAGCAGGATTCCCACCTATGAAATAATTGAGGTCACATGTACGTATATGTATTTGCCACACAGCTACCTAACATGTGCAATGCACATACTGTTGTCATTGTGATATGTCATACAGTAGTAAAAGCAAAACCCACAACACATTGACCAACAGTGTCACACACTCACCAAGTGCAGGATTCAAACCCCTACCTAACTACTTTATGATACTAGAGCAGTACACATTAACAGGACGTGCTAAACACATTACTGGGAGTTCTCTTTTCCACAGGTATATTTGTAGGATGGTGACATCATCAGACTTGACAAAGATGAGTATAACACTTTTAAGGTGTTGCAGTAGTCTTCAAAAAGGTTGCTTTTCTCCAAGGAGACACACACACACTCTCATACAGTCAGCAAGTGCAGGATTCAAACCTCTGTCTAACTATTTTATGATACTAGAGAAGTATACATTAACACAACACACTGTACACATTACTGGGACTTCACTTTTCCACAGGTATAATTGTAGGATGGTGACATCATCAGACTTGACAAAGATAAATATACCACTTTTAAGGTGTTTAAGTAGTCTCCAAAAAGGTTGCTCCTCGCCAAGTAGATACACACACAAACACACACACACACACACACACACACACACACACACACACACACACACAAACACAGTTGTCAAGTGCAGGATACAAACCCCTACCTAACTAATTTAGGATACTACAGCAGTACACATTTACACGACGTGCTATACACATTACAGGGAGTTCTCTTTTCCACAGGTATATTTTTAGGATGGTGACATCATCAGACTAAAAGTGGGTTACATTAGGTGACATTAGGTGGGCTACATAGAAGGAATTTCTAAACACTTTGGCAATGTGATCATCAAAGTAGAGTTTACTATCTACCTGGGTCCCCAGGGCCATAATTACATTCTCCGTACATATTGGATTACCACCTATGTGGTAATTTGTGTGCACTTTGTTTTATCCAAAGGGGATGACTATGCATTCTTTGGCATTCTGCTTGAGACCATTGTTTTGATTCCAGGTATCTGTCTCGGTAAGACCCTTATGGAGGATGTCTGTGTCAGCCGTAGATTCGATTATGGACCACAGTTAGCAGTCATCTGAAAACTTGTTCAGCCATACTCCTCACTTGCTTGCCTATACCTCTGAGCAGTATCTACTGAACAGGTGGGGTCCCAGGACCAAGACCTGTGGGATGCCATTTGTGATTGGTTTAGAGTCGGACATGGCACCTGCAACTCTGAACATGTGTGTTTGATCTGTGAGCCAGTTGGCCACCCATCCTGTGACATAGCTGTTAATGTTCAATCTGGTAAGCTTGTCCATGATGCCAGAGTGGGGAATGGTGTTGAAAGGCCTTAGTGAGGTCCAGGTGGGCTGTGTGGACTACTTTCACCTCCATCTATGTCCTTGGTAACTGTTTCAAAGAAGTCAACTAGGTTTAGGAGGCAGGATCTGCCTTTAACAAAGCCAAGTTGGGTAGAGTCCACTGTCTGGAGGTTCCCAATGTCTCTGTTTATGGGTTCCATGTTAATTTGCTCCATAAGTTGCAGACCAGGCTGAGTAGGCCTATAGGGTAATAGTTTCCAGGTTCTGTTGTGGCACCCCCTTTGTGGAGATGGATGACTGTTGCTGTATGCCATTCTTTGGGTACACAGCCCGTGGTAAGGTTGAGTCTGGACAGTGAATGTAGGTGAGGGTGTAGTTCCTTTTGGGGCTGGTGTAAGACGTAGGCTGGGACACCATCCAATCCCATTGATGCTCTGTTCTTAGCTTTGAAGAGGGCTGTTTTTACCTGCATGTCCATGAAGTCTGGGGCTCTGCATTCTTCTGGGATGGACACAGGCCCTTTTGGGTGTGATGGGGAGAGTTTGCACTGAACTTGTCCGCCAGGATGTGGGCAATGTCAGTTAGTTCAGTGTATTTTTTGCCATTTTGCAGTAGCTGACAGCAAATTTAAGAGTTGCAACCTAAATGTTTGGTATGGCTAAAAAAGGCTTTGTGGTTGTTATTCTTACATTCCTTGGCAATTTATCTTTAGAAACTGGCCTTGGATTATTTTATGAGCAATCATTTTTCTTCCTAATAATGATCAGTGATACCTTTCCTTTTGTGAAGTTTGCTCTATCATGTGTCCATTTCCTCCATCTGTTGTATAGCTTATTTATAGGCAATGACCACCAGATTGGTTTCCTATTTTTGGAGGAATGCATCTTGGTTTTTTTGGGGATGTCTCGATCCACGCATCCCTGTAGATGCTCATTGAATGCACTTGTAAATGATTCGGCAGATTGTATAGCATTATCCTATAGCAAGGGGGCTTTGGAACTTTCCACTTTGGTCTTGGGAAGTGTGCAGTTTGCTTTTGAAAATGTCTTCACAGTGGCTTATTTGACTGGGGGGTGTGGATGTCCAGTGTGATTACTTTATGATCTGATATTACCAGTGAGGGGTTATCTCTGTTGTGGAATACTAGTACCCCATATTGGTGATGATCAGGTCCAGTATGTTGTCACCTCTAGTGGGCATGGTGACCAGCTGTTCCAGGGTGTTTGAGTTTTTAAACTCTAGGAAATATTGGGCAAAGGACATTGTACATGAGTAATTCTCCCACTCAATGATTGGGCAGTTGTAATCTCCTCATATAATGGTGTTTGGTAGGACCTTTATATTTTCCACTGTTCTCAGGAATACTGAGTGAGGTTCCTGAGACAAGGTAGGTGATCTGTAGCAGGCTACAATCTGATAAGCAGCTTTGCCCAATGTTAGTTGCACTTGCATGGTCTCCAAGGCCTCATGCTGTGCCACTAACCTGAAGGTGTGGGTATCCATAAGGTAAATGGATACACCCTTCCTTTTGTATTTCACTCTGCGTTTGGGGCCAAAGATCAGAGGGATTGTGAGTGTTTTACGTGGAGCATGTCCAACAGCTCTGTGTTTGACATAGCTTTGTATGTTAGACAGAGATCATCTCTGAGTAGGCGATATGCAAGAGAGTACAGCTGGAGCATTTTGAGACAGTCTGTGTATGGCATGTATTTCAGGCCACTAATGCTCTTTGTGAGGTATTTCTGCAGGCTTTCCAGTTGTTGTAGATGTCTTGTGAGGTACTTAGCAAAAGGGGCGTTGTACTCTATTATGGATCTAGTGAGTGATGAGAAGAGGGGAACAATGTCCTCTTCTATTCTGCATGAGACACCTTTTGTGATGAGGTGTGCCATGCAGAAGGATTTCCTGATTACTGTGGGGATGTGATTATCACAGGTGTGTCCACTGTCCACCTGTGACCCAAGGTCTCTTATCACACTTTCAGTGTTAAGTATACTACCGCGTATGTTGTAGTTTATGACTACAGAGTTTTTTACAATAGGGGGTGACAATGCACTTTTTGGCATTGAGCTTGAGGCCATGGCTTTGACATCAGGCATCTGTCTCAGTGAGGCCCTTTTGTAGGATGTCCACATCTTTAGTATTTACAATTATGGCTCCTAGTTTGCAGTCACCTGGAAACTTCATTAGCCACAGACCTTCCATGTTAAAGTTTACTTCAGGGAAGTAGATGCACAACAGGACAGGACCCAGGACTGAACCCTGTGGTACTCCACTAATCACTGGTCCAAAGTCATACTTGGAGTCTGCTACTTTCACAGTGTGTGTTCTGTCAGTGAGCCAGTTGGCAACCCATCTTGTGACATAGCAATTTATACCTAGTGGGTCATGGTGTTGAAAGCCATGGCAATATCTACATAGGCTGTGCGAACCACCTTACCCTTGTCTACAGCTCTGGTGACTGCTTCAATGACGTCTATCAGGTTTAGGAGACATGATCTGCATTTTACAAACCCAACATTGTTGTGGTCCAGAGTTTGGAGATTACCAATGTCTTTTTTTATAAGTTGTATGATGATACATTCCATGGCCTTGCAGAGCAGACTCATCAGTATAATTGGGCGCTAGTTCCTGGGGTCCATGGTGTCTCCACCCTTGTGTAGTGGGATAACCGCTGCTGTGAACCATTCAGCAGGCACAAAGCCTGTGGTGAGGCTATGACTGAACATGGTACATCGGTGTGGTGCCTGTTCATTCTGTAGTTTGTGTAGAACACAGCCTGGGAAGTTATCTGGTCCCATGGATGCTGTGTTCCTGGCTTTGGAGAGTGTTTTTTACCTGTGCAGCTGTGATGACAGCAACTTTGCAGTCTTCCATTATAGAGATGTGCTCTTTCATGGGTGAGAGGGGGGTAAAGTTAGCACTGATCCTATCTGCCTGGATGTTGGCAATATCAGTTGGGTCTGTATATTTAGTGCCATTGAGATGTAACTCAGAGCAGATCTGAGTGTTGCCATTGAGATTCTTGACGTAGCTATAGAATGCTTTGTGGTTGTCTTTAGAATCTGTGTCGATTTTGTTTTCATAACTAGCTTTGGAGGATTTTATCAGGGATCACAGCTTCTTACTGATGTTGATCATGGAGCTCCTCCACTCATGGGATGCTGCCCTCTTTTGCAACACTTTCTTCCTTCTGTTGTGCAGTTTGTTTATGGCAGGGGAACACCAGATTGGCTTCCTTTTTTTGGAGGATAGCGTCTTGGTTCTGTTTGGGATAGCACGATGCATGCAGTCATGTAAGTGCTTATAAAGTGCAACTGGGAAGGATTCAGTAGTCGTAACTGTATTGCCCATCTGCATGAGTGTCCTGCAGTTTAGCACTTCTGTCTTAAGAAGCATGAAGTTGGCTTTGGAGACATTTTTTAACATGGTTTCCATAATGGGGGTGTGGGTCCAGAATGTGGATATGTAGGGTAATTAGCTTATGGTCAGATGGGACCAATGAGGCGCTGACTTCAAGTGTGGAACACCAGTCATGCAGGACAAACCAAACCCCATAACTAACACAAATAACCACAAAGTGAGCTAAATGCTACTCATTGCCAGAAGTCTCAGCCTCCAGATGCACACACTTGAGGCGTTTCTCATTATGGAGAATATTAATATCTGTGCAGTAATAGAAACATAGTTCAAGGCTACAGACAGCACACCAGCACTACCAGGATACTACTCATTCCATACCTTCCAGCATCAGAACCTGAATCATAGCACATACGGTGAAGATGTATCCATATTCATCAAGGATACCTACACCTCTCTCTACATGCTCTCTACCGGATATGTACCCATAGAATGTTGCACAGCAACGTTCTTCACACTCCACAAGGGGTGGGGCCACAAAAAACCCTTGGCATTCATGCTCTATGAGTCTGATGAGTGTGTTCTGCAAGGCAATGGAGCCAATCATAATGGAAGTCAACAATACAGAGATTGGGAACCTTCACACAGTTGAGCGCACCCAGTTTGGCTTCGTGAAATGCAGACCAAGCCTCCTGAACTGGGAGGATTTCTTTGACAGTTACCCAGGCTACAGATGATTGAAATGAGCTCAACACAGCCTACCTATACCTCATAGATGAACTCACCAACCTGGCCATGTATCCATACATCACAAGATGGATTGCAAACTGGCTCACAGATAGATCTCACACATTAAGAGTTGCTGGCTACATGTCAGAGTCTACACCGGTAATGACTGGTGTCCGTTCAGTCCTGGGGTCTCTCCTGTTTGTTATAGACTTCTCAAATGTACATGCCAACACAGGAGGGTTGTGGTTGACTAAGTTTGCTGGGAACTGTAAAGTGTTTGCCATAATAGCTTCCCTGGAAGACAGACATATTCTCCAGAAGGGACTCTATGAGACAGATGTGTGGTGTCAGAAACATGGCCTCAAGCTCACTGTGGAGGAATGCATAGTGATACTCTTTGCTGAAAACAAAATACCCACAAACTACCACATAGGTGTTACCCCCTTAAAAATGACAAGGTGATAAGGAATCTGGGGACACAAGTAGATAGTCATCTTTCCTTTGACAATCATGTTGCCAAAGTGATTGGGAGATCCTATGTGTCCCACCTAATCAACAAAGGGTTTGCATCAGGATCCAAAGAGGTAGTGTTGGCACTCTACTCTTACATCATCAGACCCATCATTGAGTACAGTGCACCATTTTGGATGCACTCGACTTAGCATATCCAGCAGCTGTAGAGACCACATAGGTACCTCACCAAGAGGATTACTGGCCTCAAACAGTTGTGTTATGCAACACAACTGGTAAAACTAAATCTGCTCTTTGTTGCATACCGCCTTCTCCAAGGCACACTCTGCCTAACATACAGAGCCATGTCCAACACATAACTGTTGAACATGCTGTATCTACAGATAGCAACATTGAGTCGCCCTACACATTCCAAGGATATGAACCTCATCAGAACGATGAATACAACATGCTGGTGGGATAGAGTTTCATCCCAGACACTTGCCTTACTGTGGAACAGAGTCCCAATGTACATGAGACAGAACCCCTCGCTGACACTCTTCAATTGGAACCTTGATGAGTGGATGGGAAACAGACAATTCATGCCAGGCATCACATCAGCAGCCCCACTAGAAAGGGGCTTAGGGTATTAAGTATTAGAACTAGGCCTTGGGAGACTACCCAATGGTGTGGTGAAAGCTGCACAACTTACATAGGCTGATATATGCCTTCATGGAGATAGTCTACTACGTACCTATGAACCTATGTGACAGGTTCATGTCTACAGATAGTAGATGTGTAATTCATTGTACAATCGTGTTGTACAGCAGGCACATGGACCACATGCACTGTAATGCTTTCAGATACTGGTGGCTGTTATGTGCAGTGGGAGAGATGTGCACCTCATGTCTTTCATGCCATTGGGATGTGTGGACAGTCTTGGATGGCTCCCTGTCATGGTCACCCTCTTACACACATCTCTGCCCATCCATCTTTGGCTTATTATACTGTGTTCCCCCTACACACACACATATATATATATATATATATATATATATATATATATATATATATATATATATATATATATATATATATATAGGTACATAGGTAGGTAATAGGCTATCTGCCTGAAGGCATATATTAGTATGGCCAGAATGTGCAGCTATCACCACCCATGGAGTTAGTTCCCTAGGCCTCTGTGTAGTAGAGCTGATAAAGTGATCCATGGTGTGACAGTTCAGTTTCACATACACTGATCAAGGCTCCTCTGTAAGAGTGTCAGTGAGAGACTCGGCTTAATGTCAGTTGGGAGCCTGTTCCAAAGCAAGGGAAGTCTGTGAGTTAGTAATGTATCCCTCCAACATGTTCTATTTAATGTTGTGATGATGATATTCCTAGAGCATGTGGTACAGTGAGCTTGAGTTTACTTTAGATAGCTCATGTACATCAGTTCTGCATTGGACATGGACCTGTCTGTTGGGCAGAGATCTCCTGAGTAGACAGTATGCAACAGAGTACAGACTGAGTTAAATTCAGTCTTGTTGTATGGGGCAACTGTTTGAGGCCTGTAATCCCCTTGTTGAGGTACTTCAGTGGTCTTTCCAGCTGCTGAAGGTGCCTAGTCAGATTCATCGCAAGTGTGTTGTGGTACTCTCTGATGGGTCTGATGACTGATGAGTAGAGGGAACCTCCTTTGACCTACATGCAAAGACCTTGGCAGTTTGTGGGAACACATAGCATGATTTTCTGACCACTTTGTGAATGTGTTTCTGGAAGTAGAGATGACTATCCACATGTGTCCATAGATCCCTTATTATCACCTCCATATTTAGGGTGTTGGCACCTATGTGGTATTTGTATGACTGTAGCTCAAGGCCATAATTTTGACAACACATCTGTCTGACTGAGACCCTTTTTAAGAATGTCTATGTTGTCCCAAACATTGATTATGACAACTTTTTTGCAGTCATCCACAAACTTTGCTAAACATAGCCCTTGTGTGTTTGACTGTATTTCTGAAAAGTATACACCAGACAGGAGGGGTCCCAGGACTGAGCCATGGGGGACAGCAGTTATTACCAGCTTGAACAGGAGACCACAATTCTTACCTTGTGGGATCTATCTGTGCCCCAGTTGGCAATCCATCAGATGACATACATATTTATGCACAGGTTGCTGATTTTGTGGATACGACATGTGTCTGGGATGTTGGAAAAGGGCTTTTCAAGGTCTATGTGGGATGTGTGTAGCTCATTTCATTGATGTATGTCCTGGGTGACTGTCTTGAAAACAGTCTAGCAAGTTTGGGAACCATGATCTGCCCCTGACCAAACCAAAATTGGTAGGGTTGGGTGTTTTTAGGCTCTCAATAGCTCTGTTTATGAGTTCCATCATGATGGACTCCATAGCCTTGCAGATCAGGCTTAATAGGCTTATAAGGAAATAGTTCCCATGGTCTGTTGTGCACCAACACTTGTGGAGTGTGCCAAACATTGCTGTAACGCATTCAGCAGTTTCATATCCTCTACAGAGGGTGAGTCTTAACAGACTGTTCAGGTGCAGAGTCTGTTTGTTTTGGAGTTCACACATGACACAGCTAGGGAAACCATGTCATCCCATAGACGCCATGTGTTTAGGTTTGGAAAGTGCTGTTTAACCACTGTATATGTGATTTCTGGGTTTTCACAATCTCCAGGTATGATAATGGACCCTTTTGTCAGTGAGAGGGGGGTAAATATGTATGAACTTGTCTGACAAGATGTTGGCAATGTCAGTCATGTACATGTATTCATTTACAGTTTGCACTGACTCAGAACATATATGAGTTTACATTGATATTTATGACATAGCAAAAGAAAGCTTCATGGTTCTCTATGTACTCTTTGACAATATTTTTGCCAGAACATGGATTGGATAATGTTAGGAGTGCTCATTGTTTATTGGTGATACTGATTTGGAGATTTATTGATCTTCTTTGAATTTTCACTTTCTTTGAACAACTTAAGTACTTGTAGTACATAGTTTGATTATGACAGGAGTCCAATATATTATATGGGTCTGTTTTCATATAACTGTATGTGCAAGGCAGGATTGGTGAATAGTGACAAGTTTCTGGGGTAAGAACTGCAACTGCCAGATATGTGTGGCCCACTGCTGTACTCAGACATGGCCTAAGTGTGTGAGCATGCCCAGTATGACCTTTTAGTATGTTGTTGACTGACATTTGCTTTGTTTATTTAAGTGTGCGAGCATGCCCAGTATGACCTGTCAGTATGTTGCTGACTGAAATTTGCTAAATTTGTTTAAGTGTATGAGTATGCCCAATATGGACATATATACTATATGTGTGTGAAAAACCAAGTTGGTTTTTACTTCAGGGCTCACCTTTGTGTTGTACATCATCAGGAAGCACACTCTGCCTGCAGGGCTTCCATGAGTCACTTTGCATAAACTTATCAATATTTCTACATACAGGGGGGAACAGCTATTATTTGTACATTTCTACCCAGGGGGCACACCTGATTGTTACTGTGGGTGTACATAGGATGGGGGGTTCACCTGACACTTATACACATTTGCTAGGCCTGCACTGCTATGTCAGGTACTCCAATTCAGTCTGTACTGTTGCCTATCGTACTGGCTTGAGGCATACTACTGTACTACAGATCTTAGCTTCCAATTTCACGTATATTAGTTTGTGACTTCATAGCATACCCAACCCACATCACACTGCCTGGCCTGCTGTTATCTGTCTGCATAGGCCTGGAGGGAAGTTCAGCGGGCATAATACAGCATATGTTTGTGTTTGCATTAGTCTACAATTGTCCTGCTGTGTCTGTGCCAGTGAAATGCTGTCATGGCTTAGTGGTTCAGTACTGTGACTATAGTGCACAGTATCCTGAGTTCAAGCCCTGTCACTGATTTTTATCTTCCTGCTGGGCAGACCTGACTGGTTAAGGAACAGTAAAGCAGGTGTGAGCGTGTTTACCCGACTTTGCTCGACTTTGCCTGACTTTGCCCAACTTTGCCCAACATTGCCCAACATTGCCCAACGTTGCCCAACGTTGCGCTAGTTTGCGCAGTGCACAGCTCCACGCAATTGTGCTTAAGTATGCTAAACAGTGGTAAAATGTGCTTAGCACTGCTTTATATTGCTTAAAATAGAGCAATCTTGCCTCAGGTGGTACTGCAGGGCTGCCTATGTCGGATGCACATAGTACACTCCCTATACATGTTTGAAAACAGGTAGTGTCAAGTTAGTCATCCCTTTTATTGTATGTGTGAGTCAGAAAGAGGTGTAATTTCCAGGGTTCCTACTGAGTCAGTGTATGTGCTATGCGTTGCCTCTTTGCCAAGGCTAAGGCATACTGGGCACGCCTCCTTCTGCCTACTGGGGCAGGCTCAGGTTTTCCTCCTCTGAGTCACACTTTGCCTGTGCAGGCCTTGGCAGTGGTGGGGGGCTGTTTGGCCCTGCCCCATGCTGTTCCTGCTGCAGCTATTTTCACATGATCATATTGTGTAGCATGGCACATACCATGACAATTTAGATACATGTAGTTGGTGAGTACTGCAAGGCTCCACCAGATGTGTCCAGGCACTGGAACCGTGATTTGAGCATCCCAAACACACGCTCAATTATGTTTCTTGTTTGTGCGTGTGCCTCATTATGGAGTTCTTGTTCAGGTGTGTGTGCATTTCTGATGGGTTTCATCAGCCACGGCTCCACTGCGTATCCAGCATCCCCCACTAGTTGACCATCAGGGATGTCCCCATTGGCAAATCTCTGGTACAGCTGCGTCAGATGCCAGATGTGGGAATCGTGATACTTTCCAGGGCAGCCAGCACACACATTCATTATTATGCCCTGGGCATTGCACACGACCTGGCAGTTGATGGAGGGGAAGCCCTTGCGGTTGATGTAAACCCTACCCCACTCACCAGGTGGTGCTTTGATGTGTATGTGCGTGCAGTCTATTGCACCCACTACCTCAGGGTATTCTGCTATTTGGTAGAAAAGACGCATATTGCTGGCCAATGCCTCACGGGAATTGGGGAAATATACATGCTCACTGACATGTGCTGACATGGCATCCATGAACTGGTGCAGTACCCTGGATGCTGATGCCTGTGAAACCCCCATCATATCATCAGTTGGTCTCTGGAAGGTACCTGTAGCTAGTATTCGTAGGCTAACACATACCTTGGTATCCACTGGAATGGGTTCCCCTCTGTTGGTTCTGTGTGTGAGGCGTGGCCGGCACAGCTCAACAATTTGCTGCAGGAGGTCTCTGTCCACTCTATAGCGCTCCACTATCTCCAGCTCATGTAGCCCCTGGTAGGTTACCCTGGGTCTGTACACTTTTCTCCGTCTCCTCACTGTGGGTTGCTCAGCAGCATTCACAATAACACCACCCACAACATCTTGCACATGTTGGCTTATGATAGCAATAGCAGCCCCTAACATTTTGTCTAACTTAAGCTTTTTAAGTTTTCACTCTTTGTATACTGCAGTGCTGCAGAGTTCTTGAGAAAAAACATGGGGGAATGGTGTTTGCAGAGTTTAAAATGATGGGCAGGGCTGGGCTAGTCTACTGCCTGTGTATTTGGCTGATTCTGATATATTTTACCTGGCAGCTCTGGTAGTTCTCCTTGGTTAACTTCCTACTACTTCTTTTCCTTCATTTTCCCTTTCTGTTTCCACAAGAGGCATCATCGCGCAAACAAGCACAAACACACGCACATAAGCACACATGCGCACACACAGGCTTACACAGGCTTACACAGGCTTAGACGGGTGCACATGTGTGCACACAGGCTTACAGGTGCGCACACGTGCACACGCAGTGTAAGCACGTTTGCAAGAAATTTCAGATATATCCAAGGCGTACACCTTTGGTTTCTGGGTTTCAGCTAGGACAACTGTAGACAAGCCTCTTGCAATCCTGAGCAACTCATGGCAAACATAAGCCACTCTGCTCCAATAAGCTTACAGTCTTTCAGACATACCCCCTCATGATGTCACCTATCTTTTACTCTACTACTCCCCTACTCCTACACTTGCACTCTAGGGACATGGCTCACATACCAGGGAAAATTGGGATTCACTATCCTTATCCTCATTTGCATAGGATTGCCTACTAATGTTTGGTTACATCTCTCAAACTGAGCTTCCCCCCTTAGCAACCACTACTCAGTAGCCATGTTGTCTTCAGCCTGCCATTCACCTACATGGCAGAATAATCTTGTTATTAAACATGCCTATTTTTGGCTATTTTTTAATTATTTTCTGGTTTTTAAAGTGCCGCACATTTGCACGGCGCTGCGCTATGCTTAAACATCGGAGATCGGGGGAAAAAAATAAAAAATAATTTTTATTAATTTTCAACCTATAAAAATGCCAGTGGCCTTATATTTGGCCATTGGCATGCTTCCTCAACTGGATGCATCCTTTATTTGGAGCTATCATAGCTCTGTTTAGCTATTTGCAGAACGGTACTCCTTTACCAACAGAGTACATTTCTGCAAATAACACTATTCTTCCACGGACAGGTTAGTGTTTCCTGGATCGCAAATTTACCTCATTTGCATAGCTTTCAGCAGCAAATGAGGTAATTTGCATAACATAACACTGTCCATGCAAGAGTAGCTTTAGAAGCTCTCATGCACGCCCCTGCTGGCTGTTGCTGGATTGCTCGGCAGACATATTGGCTGTCTGCCATCTTACACTACTCTTAGACTCCGTGCAAGCCTTCATAAATCTGGCCCATATTTTATATATATATATATATATATATATATATATATATATATATATATATATATATATATATATATATATATATGATTCTATGTCAGATGATCGAGTTTTCAGAAACTCAAAATTCATAAGGTCGAGACCATATGATTGAGTTGCTGAAAAATCGAACATCAAATAAAAAAAACAAAATTTGTTTTTTTTTTATGTTTTTGCAGCAAGTCCCCCTGCACCCCTCAACCTCCCATAAATTATATAAACCAACTTGGAGATCGCACTACAGTGAGGAAAAGTGTACATTTCCTAATCTGCACTGTACTGCAATCTCCATTCGAAAGCTTTGAGTTTTAGAAAACTCGATCATATGGTCTTGACTATGAATTTCGAGTTTCTGAAAACTCGATTAACTGACAGGGACCTATATATATATATATATATATATATATATATATATATATATATATATATATATATATATATATATATATATGAAAGCAAAGGCTGTTTGTGATACACAGAGAGCTTCTTTCTGCTTCAGTAGAACCAGGCTAAACTTTCAATATGAATTCATTATACCATGAAGAATCCACCACAAATTTCACCTCACTACAAGATTCGCAAATAACCATGAAGTTTTTTATAGATATAAGGAAATCCACTGCCCTTGGAGTCGATGGAACAGTATATTACAGTGCTGTACAATCCAAACTGCAAGCTGTCATCAGCAGCCCTGTGAACAAATAAAGTACTAATTTCAGTACTTGACTTGGACTGCTTATGACTGATGCACAGAGTGGCCAGGCAATGCATGAGCAGGCAAATTATTATTTTTTTTTCTTGTGTATAGCTAATCATTGTTATTGTGTCTCCACTATGGTTAAGTTTTGTTTTCACATTTGTATAAGATATCTTGCTCACCCACTTATGCTTATGTTGCTGAGAGTGCTGTGCCCTCTGGAAAGGCATCTGACCTGGGCTGCTTATGTCTAATGTACAGAGCGGCCATTCAGTGCATGTGCAAGCACTGTCTGTATTGTTTGCATGTATTATTGTTAGTGCCTGAATTTCCTGGATAGCTCAGTTTATGAGGTGTGATTCACCTATATAGGCAAAGTTATTTTTACTGTCTGCTTCCTCTGTTTAGGTATTGTAGTATTTGATCAAGAAAGCTGATCATTCAACTGTAGTGCGGTTGATAAGAGTGTCCTAGTAGTCAGCTAGTGCTTTGGTAAGCAAAGTCTGGTTTGTTAGTATGCATCAGATTTACTCTCGGTATCTGCTGAGCTCTTATTTTATTTCTGGAGTGAGTGTAGATACAATTTACTGCCTCTTAGCCAGAGCCATAACATATTGCACCTGCTACTCGTCTGTTGACCCATCCTCTGACCTCATCTGGGTGACCTGCTGCTGCCTTTAGTACTGAAATCTGTCTTGCTCATACTGGGTCACCCTGCTATAACTGTTTTCTAAGTATAATATTATGTAAGATAGCACACACAGTCAGTATTTTAGCAGATATGGCAGAGTCATATTGCAGGGCACCTCCAGATGCATTCTGACAGTGGAAACATGACTTGAGCATGCCAAACATATACTCTGTGATGTTTTTTGTTTTGTAAGTTGTCATGATTGTGACCTTGCTCAGTGGGATAGCAGGAATTTCTCATTGTAGTCATAAGCTAAGGTTCTAAGGGTTATTCAGAATCCCCCACTAGATGCCCTTGTGGGACATCACTGCTAGCAAACCTTTGGTAGCTGTCACATGTGTGCTACATGTGTGAGCTATGGAAACTGCCTGGGTGGGCTGCCCACACATAGTAGATTGTACAATGGGCATGTCAGACCATCTGGCAGTTGATAAAGTGATACCTTTTGCAGTTTACATACCTCCATCATACTTCACCAGATGGAGCATTTATTTTATTTTGGGTGCAATCTGTGGTCCCCAGTGCCTCAAGGAAATGGGACATGGCATATAAATTTTGAATATTTCTAATTCATCTTGATTATGGGGAAGCCACATATGGTCCCCCGCATGATAGATAATTGCATCAAGGAATTTGGAGTATTCTATAGGCAGAAGCCCATGAAAACCCAATTGTGTCCCCAGTAGGTCTCTGAAAGTTACCTGCAGCTAAAATATGTAAAGCTACACATATCTTATTGTCCAGTAAGATGGGTTCTCCACAACTCCCACAGGGCTGCAGATGGTAGTGGCACATTTCCACTATTTGCTGTATGGTGACCCTGTTTATGATATATCAGTTCATTATTTCAATTTCAAGGAGCCTATAGTAAGTTAAATATGGTCTGAAAACTCTACACCTTCTGGGTTGATGTTTGGCATCAACAGCAGCTGCACCTTCTGTCAGAGCCTCTTACAGATATAGGTTTATATTAGCTGCAGCAACTCCTAACATAATTCAAAGTATTCTGGTGGCTGAATGCATGTATATAGCTAAATAATTAAAAACTAAAGGACCATGACGTGTTTTATACATTTCTGCATCACTCCACCATGTTTTTTTATTTATTGACTGGGAATGTCCGACTAGGACAGAGCCTATTTTCAGCAGAGGTTCAAGATAAATGCTTCAGACACATGTCTTTGGATTGTGGGAGGAAACCCATGCAAATGCAGGGATAACATGCAAACTCTACACAGAAGGCACCCCAGCTGCGATTCGAACCGAAGAACACCTTGCTGTGAGGTGACAACATTAACAACTGCACCACTGTGCCAGCCATGTTTTTATAGCTCATTAATATACACCACAGCTCACTATATGGTCATTGGTATATAATTCTGCTAACACGTGTTTTCAAGTTGGCCACATCCTGTTAAAGTGTTTCCTGAATTGCACTTCCATTGTTCATCTCTGTCACAGCACAAACAAGCTTAGTGTGACATACTAGTGTTCATAAATCCCAACCTATGATTCTATCACTTAAATAAATGTATTTCTAAGTACCACTACAGTATAAATGAACTTTATTTGGAAAATTATATACTTGGTACTGTTTCTGTCTTGTATAATATAATGAGTTACCAAAGAAAAAAATGATAGTGGCTCCATTTCTTCTTGTGACATTAACCTGAGACAAGAGTGGGTTTATAGGAATACACTGTCATTTATAGTTTCTCTAGTTAGATAAACCAAGAAGAAGCAGGAAGCTTACACTAAAGGTATATTTCTATTTTGCTATATGTATGTGAACCATTAGGCCCCATTCATCATAAATCAGTTTATTGCCAAGCAGTCTATAATGCCAAATTATATATATATATATATATATATATATATATATATATATATATATATATATATATATATTTTTTTTTTTTTCTCTTAAGTTTTACTGTATTTTGCTCTTTTTCTTTCCCCTTATTTTCACTTCCTCCATCTGCCTCTTTCTTTATTTCTTTCCTTCCTAATTTTACTTACTTTTATGAACCATTCAGATGTCCCAATATGTACCAGGTCATGATTGGACTGACACTGACACTGACTCCAGGGGAAGTGGGAAAAGGTCCTTGGAAGCTAGGCCTACAGCCCATTTTGGGATGTTAAGTGTGAAATATTTTCTTAGATGTGGATGGTGTAGGTCCACAGCACAGGACACAAGTATATTTTCTGCCATGCTCTTGTGGCAGACAAAATCAACGATCCTGCTCTATTCAAGACTTGATGTCTGTATTAAATGAGGGCTAATAACTAGCTGATTTATCAGAGGGAGATCATCCCTGTTAAACTTGGTGGACTTCTTCTAGACAGTCACCTAGACCCTTGATAATGGGAAATCTGTGCATACAGTCTAACTAGACTTAGCCAAGGCTTTTGACACTATCCCCCACTCAGCCATAATTGACAAACTCACCTACCTAGGTATCAACCTGTATATCATTAGATGGGTTGCTAACTGGATCACTGATAGAACCCATATAGTCAAAATAGGGGAGGCCACCTCCAACAGCAGACCTGTAACCAGTGCTGTTCCACAGGAATCAGTCCTGGGACCTCTACTGTTTGGAATCTATTTCTCAGAAGTGCAAGCTAAAACTATATGTCTGTGGCTGATAAAGATTGTTGATGACTGCAAACTGGGAGTGGTTATAGAATCTCCAAACAATGTCAATATCCTACTAGAGGATCTTACACAAACAAATAACTGGTGCCAAAGTCATGGCCTTAAACTCAATACAAAAAATGTATTATAATCCCTTTTAGTAAGAGCAATGTTCCTGCTAACTACTATACCAGTAACAACACCGTGAGTATGCACTCAGTGGTGAGAGACCTGGGCGCACAGGTTGACAGCAACCTTACCTTTGATCACCATGTCTCCACAGTGATAAGAAGGGCATTATATATTGCTCATCTCATCAGTAAGGGAATTGTCTCCAGAAAAAAAGAAGTTAAAACCTCCCTGTCCTCTTCCCTCATCAAGCCAAAGTACCTTTTCAAGCACCTGCAGCAATTGGAGAGACCACAAAGGTTTCTCACAAGAAAATTCAAGGTCCTCAGCATCAGTATGTATATGAGAATTGTCTGTCTGAAATCACTGTCACTTTATTCTGTTTCATAGAGATTACTCAGAGGCGATCTCTGCCTTGCATATAAGGCAGTCTTTGACCCTGCTTTATTGAAAATGCTGCATATCCATAAGTCAAATTGTACCCAGGTTACTTGCTCATATGACCTTAACCTGGTATGTGACATTAATAGAACCTGCTAGAGGGGCAGATTTCTTTCCCAGAGGTTAGCACACCTTTGGAACAGACTCCTGTTTCATGTCAAGCAGAGTACCTCATTGACCCTCTTCAAACGCAATCTGGATGATTGGATGAATAACCATAAATTCACCCCAGGAATTCCACCTATGTACTTCTTGGACAGGAGTGATAGATGTTGATTGTGGAAATAAGGGTGAAACTTGGCTAGGATTGTAAGGACTCTATGGTCATTAGCCTAGTAACCTCTTATGATCCTATGATCCTATAAAACATATGCAGAAAAAATAATGTCAAGGTATCCACTAATAACAGTAACATCTTATGGACAGACTCCCACTTTCCTTAAAACAAGGTCAGTTCATCTCCTCCTTTAGAAAGGATTAGTCCAGATAAAATCACTTTAGCTAGCAATAGCAGCCATTTATAAACAAAGGCTGGCATGTCCAGGGGAGCTGATTGGAAGAAAATCTGGGAGATGGAAAAACAAAGAGCCAGTTCTAAAGCTTAGAGATTAGTCATTTATTTGAATGCTCATGCAAGACCTGTGAGGGTTTACCATCTCTGCAGGCTGTGGAACCTCATTCTTAATTAATTTTTTTTTGAACAAACAAAAACATGGCAACACCCCTTGAGCTACTACTATAGAACTATGTTTAAGAAAATACTTTTTCCTGAACTTCATCAGGTTCCTCTAATAGAATGGTTAGTAAAGTGGTTTACAGTTTGATCACTGAAAATGCTTGCTTTTATGAGGCCATCACCAGACTTTCTTAGTCTTAGTATCACATGCAGTATGAGAGACTGTGTTTGTCTTTGTGTGGCTCATATTCCTTGAAGCAAATTATGAAACATTTATTACAAAACTTTTTCCAGCCTGACTTGTCCTTATGAATGTTTTTCCAGCCTGACTTGTCCTTATCAATGCTCTTATCACATTTAATATGAGAGGCTCTGCCCACTTTTACAGGGCTTATATTTCCTGAAATAGTTCTATAGTGGTAGCTCATAGTGTGTTGTCATTTTTTGTTTGTTAAAAATAAAAGCCTTTTTATAACTCAGAATGATGATCCCACAGACTACTGAGCTGGCAAATACATTCAAGTATATTCAAATAAGGGACTAGCCTCTAGAGGCCCTCTACGCTTTGGGACTGGATCCTTGTTTTTTCATCTCCCAGGTTTTCCTCCATTCAGCTTCCCTTGACACTTCCACCATTGTCTGTAACTGGCTTTAAATAACTGACCTGTTGAAAGCAATGTATTGGAACAAGAATACTCAGCCACCTACCTATATAACTGAATAAACTACTTGAAACTTCAATAAGACATCTTTATTCCTCCCACGGGGAGGGGGGGGGGTCAGAGAGACAGTCTCCCAGATTTGTTAGCTAAATTTTTTATCTGGTCTAATCCTGTGTACTCTGTTTTGTGTTAGTCCTGTCACACTCTGATCACAGGTGGGATATGAGACAAGACTCGAGCTTCCTAGATTACCTCTGTTTACTTTAGAAAGGAATTAGATAATTGCAAGCATAAATGTAAATCTGAATATGGAGTGATTCTGGTCAAGCTTCTTGAAGGCAACTAGGCCATAAGCTTGTTCATAACCGGTCAATGGAACTACGTGGTTATTAAAGAAATGATGACAAATGAATAGATAAGAGATCTGCTACTGTAATGTGTGCATGCTTTCATGCACATGCATATGCATGTGTGTGTGTGTATGTGTGTGTGTGTGTGTGTGTGTGTGTGGTTCAACAGCATCAATGGAGAGATAGACAGACATATAGATAGATAGACAGACATTAAAACTGCAGTATCAAAACAATATGTTAAACAGTTCAACCAATGCAGAAAATATGTATATTACCTGATGCAACCATACTAAAATATTGCATTTATTCCAAGCTGACTTACCTGAATGAGGCATTCATAAAAAACTATTAACCTAAGAATAGAATTAAATTCTAAAATGGAATACGCAAACACACACACACACACACACACACACACACACACACACACACACACACACACACACACACACACACACACACACACACACACACACACACACACACACACACACACACACACACACACACACACACATATGCACACGCACACACAAATAAATAACATAGCCCTTAAGCTTTCTTATTGCTCTGGGCAGCAGGCTAAAAATGCAATCATTTTGTACTTAAAATGTAAGAATGAAAAAAATTGAATTTGCAAGAAGCATGAGAGAGTACTAGCTAGGCAGAAGGTGCATATTATGTATCAGCTTGTTTAATCCATAAATTATACCACTGCTGTGTGTTAATGCCAGTGAATCTAATGTGCAAGTAATTCAAGGAATTTTGTGGGTGGAAGGCAGTGAAATAAGAGACCATCCAAGAATACAAGTAGCACTGGGCAGTTGGTAAGAGTTCATTTTTTTAAAGATACTTATCTGCATTCTTGAAATACTCTTGTAAAGCACAGCTTCACATCTCATAAAAAGTTTAGCTGTGCCTTGTTTATATCATTTGCAAATGGCATTTCTGGCTGTTTATAATACTAAATTCTGCCAAAAGTAAACCCCTTCCATTAAACAGTCCTGTTATTTTGCCTTCATTTAAATAATCAGATGTTGTCAGACGTTTCTGCTTTTAGTTTCTTCAGATGATACTCATAGCGTACCACTAATAATCGATGAGTGTTATACTGCATTCTGAAACTTCCCATGTCCAAGAGAAAATATTTTGCTGGGATCTTCCAGTTTTGTTTACAGACATCACATCTTTTATGCACTTGATAATGCTACTAATATAACATTTTGCATTGTTATGTTTATGCAATGTTCTCAATTGTCATTGTACAGATTTTTGGTAGTATGGTAGCATTCTAATTATTATTTTGACTTCATCACAAGAGCTTCAAATGCAGAATTACTTTATTATTATTATAATTAATGTCTTCTTTTAAATACATTACTTTTTTATTATTTTGTTTATTCTTTGTTTAATGCGCTAGTCACACTAGGCCACTGGTCTCTGCAGAAAGACAGCTTGAGACAGAAAGAGCTTCAAAACCTCATCTTTTAACTCCACACCAAGCCTCACACGAGTAAACAAAGCATGAAGTAGGAAACGACTATCAGATTCAACGCTTTAACAATCAAAAATAAGCAGTTTTATCGACGCCATGCTCCAGGACTACATTAGCAATTATTTAGTCTGCTGGTTACTGCAAGAAGTAACCTTAAGTGTTTTCTAATTTCTTTTAATATTGACTTTTATTTCAGTACAATCAACACAGCCGTTCAGTTTAGAGCTGTCCTATGTTCTGCTGTAATCTTCTGGGCAAAGGCAAAGTCACAAGAATAAAGGCACTTCCTTATGTGAGCTGTCTGACTTTTGTAAATACAGTGGCAATACCCCTTATAATTATTACAGACAATATAATATATGGTGTAAAGTGTGAAGCACTGGTTTCTATGTTGTAAGGCAGTAAGCACATTACTAAGGGTAAGGGATCATGTTTAGGCTATCAAAGCAAATAAATAAAATGCATTTTTTGTGTTGATTAGACAGTAAGAAAGTCATTAATCGTAAGAAGTCATTTGAATGCCAACAAAATAAATACAAATGCAATACACTGTTCACACATTCACACCAAAAAAAGAAAGAAAGCCATAACTAGGATGGGGTGAAGAGAACAAGTTCCAGATGCAAGCTGTTAGAGGATGCATTCGGCATTTGCTAGTGAGAAGCAAATGGAATACCTGAATTTATTTTTGAAACCATGGGTGATACCACAGCTTCTTAAATGAAAGTATTCAGTAGCATTTTTCTTTTTTTTGGTTCTCAAGTTCAGGTTGAGGGGGTGCCTGTCTGGGGACTGCCCATACTGCCAACTGACTTAGCTATGGCTCTGCAAAGAAGTACACTAATCTGAAACAGTTTTGGAAAAGGTGCAACTTTATGATTGGAGGGGAGATTTAGACACAATAACTGGAAGGAAAAACAATTAAGGGTGGGGGAATGTGTTCTCAAGGGTTTTAATGAACTGGCTAGCATTAATCTGAAGTAAAAAAATAGTACTAAATAGGGAACACATTTCAATGCATTTAATATTTTAAATTGTCAGCAAATGTTATTGTGGTTTTATAAACGACTATGAATTGCTTGCCATGAACATGTTCTTTTTGGAATATTGAAAACATATCTTTGGTTATATGGTAAAATTTTGCACTTAACAGCATGTTTTATTCTTATACTATCAGGACATAAACAAAAGTAATTACTCTTTTTTTGTGTATTAAAGTGTTGAACTTGACAGTCATTCTTCCTGCTTTGTATTTTATATATCTATATATATATAATATATGTGTGTGTGTATGTGTGTGTGTGTGTGTGTGTGTGTGTGTGTGTGTGTGTGTGTGTGTGTATGTATATATATATATATATATATATATATATATATATATATATATATATATATATAAAATACATTTTTGCACTTAGTGCCTACTCATCAACCATCTCTTTCTCTGCCAGTTAGATCATTTATTTCCAATCAACAAGATGAGGGTCATTTGAGATGGGATATCAATCAGCTAACCATCAGTGGTAGTTCAAGGTTGTTACTGTTTATTTATTTATTTTGCCCTACAGCCATGTGCATACATCAGTAAGGTTACACATGGGAGCTGTGCAGTAGGTTGACAGTGCTGGATGGTGCCCCATTTACATAAGTCTGCTCCTAGCAAACAGCCCTGCCCCTGCCATAAGGCAGTAGTAGCAGTCCTTTCTGGTCTCTGCTACAGAAGAACATACCCATGCATGGACCCCCTGTGCATACACACTCTGTTCTTCCCTAAAGGAGGAGCATGGAAGCCAGCTGTCCACTCCTGTCTCCACTCTGCCTGGCTCCCCTCGCACTAGAGCTGACAATGCAATGCCCATTACTTTACTTGTAATTAGAGCTTCTTCACACTACACCATGGAGAGAGGGAGTGGGGAGTTTTTAAATTCACTGTGATGTTCCCCATAGCTATTATAATGTCTTTATAGTTCTCTCATTATTGCAATTCATTTCAACGAGGTTTGGTAATCAGAAATGAATGTAATCTATTGCTTTATTCACATCATGTTCTTCATACTGTTATTAGTCCAGAAATCTCATTTGTACAACTTTCCAAATGGCTCCTGCATATGGACTGTATGGGTGACTCCTTAACGAGTCCAACTCACAAGTTCAGTATGCAAATTACTTTCCCAGTGTGGCATTTAGGGGAACTAGTTATGTTTGCATGGGCCACTCATTTTGTAAAGTATTTTGGAGTGCTTATTATTTCTTAACGTCAATATTTGTAAAAGGTCATTGGAAACACATGATGGTGAAGAAATAAATGGTCGAGTATGTTCAGTATTATTTCCAAAATATTGTGGTGACATTAAATTGAATATCACTTGTAAAACATTCAATTCTTAGTTTATTTGACATATTAGGAGAAGGCAGAAAACTAGATTTGCAGCATAAGCATTGTCAGTTCTTGACATGGATATGTAGCATAGAGAGACAAAGCTCTGAGAATGACCTGGATGATCTAAGTTCAGATCATAGATTGCACAATGGAACAGCTGGGGGAGGAGGAATAGGAGGAAATATCCAATAGCAGCTCACGCCATCATAGGAGGGAAAGACAAAAAGGTGGTTCTAGTTGGCCCCTTGCAAATATACAAGCAGAGACTTGCAAGGCAGCAAAGAGGACTGCAACCAGGGATATAGGCTAGGAGATCCCAAGGCAGTCATGCTGGCCTTTGCACATGTGGGTGGAAGCATGCACATGTATGGGGAAGGCATAGTACAACTGCAGTAACATAGGTGCTCAAGTCAGCCACCAAACATAGGGCTAGGGCCTCATTTCATTTGCTGTTATTAAAAGTATGCCAGTGAGGGCACATGTAACATTCACAGCTGCATATACAACAACCTTTCTATTCAGCTATTGCCCAGTGCTGAGGATACCCAGTGCAGGTGATTAAATGGACTCAAGACCAATAGGAGAGGTTCAGTGTTCAGTAGGTATGGAAGGAAAATGCATGAGTGTTTAAATGACATGATGGGTTCTACAGTTAGGTTTGTATAAGCTGGCATTCAAACATGTGGTGATGTTTTTTTGTGTAACCGATATGAATCTAGTAGGTACACTATTGTTACAGGTGGATAACTTGGGCATCAGTGTGGATTTTATGGATAATTTGGAAGAAACAAGTCCACAGAAATACTATCAACACTTTCTCTCGAAGTAGATTGTTATTAGGTTTCTGTACTAGTTAGTTCATGCCTCACTGACCACATTGCTAGCATGATGCCTCAGATGGAGATGTGAGAGCAGTCATGTACATCTGCAAGCCAGGTGAAGGATACAGAGCTTAGCTCACTGTTTCAGTTAAATCCTGTGACCTGTGAGCTATCAGTCACCGTTCTCAGAGCTAGCATGAATCATATAGAAATGATCATTTAGGATTTAGCAGTGAAGCAGAATAAGTAAGCATGGCCCTGGGTAATCTCATGGAAGGAAATCATAGGGACTCCCATCTGATGGCTTTTGTCAGCCTTTCCTCAGGTCAGTTGCACTACTTGGTGACCAAGGTCTGTAAATCCTTTTGTACAGATGCTGCTGGGAGAAAGTCAGTCTCAAGGGCACAAAACACATTCTTCTTTAAAAAGGTGAAGCGCTTTTCATTTGTACTATCACAAACTTCATCAGACCAAAATCCCATTACTTAACGAATACTTAAATAGCATTATACAGCTCCCATCCCAAACCATCAAAAAGGAATGATGTCATTAATACCATATAAAATATTCCTATTAAAGTGCTATTACTGATATATTTATCAGAACTGAATCAGCACAAAAGACATATTACTACACAAATTAATATTAAAATTAATTCAAGTTAAACTAAAACCCAGACTTATTTAAAATATATATATAAATCTAGCTAAAACTTATAAAGCAACATACGTCCTATAAAATCAGAAAATCAAAAAAATTATATATTTTTTACCAATTAATTTACATGTATTAACAGTTATTATATATACATTTTTTATATATGTATACATATGACAAACTCTAATCTACCTAAGCAATGCCTTTAATTTCAATATGCTATTAACTGCACAGTAGTCATTAAGTCCTGGCCAACAATATGAATACAATGATAGTTGCCACATTGTTTGTGTCTTTCGGCTTTTCCCGGTTAGGGGTCGCCACAGCGGAATTCCGGTCCACTAATAATTGGCAGTAGATTTTTTATGTGCTGAGTTTGCCAGCCCTGACGCACAACCTTCAACGAAGATACGCCCATTCATGCATGTCTCCACACAGAAGACACTCTAGCTGAGAATCGAACGGCACTACGTCTTGCTGTGAGGCGACAACGCTACCGCAGCACCACCACCGCAGTAATGATAGTTGCCACACTAATTCAGCTTTTTCCAAATGTAGCATCCTTGGACCTCCCCAGCTTGCTCTTTTACTTGTTGAATACCACAAAACTCAAAATTATGGTCATTCTACATATGTACATGCTTGGCAAGAGCATTGGTTAGGATGGATTTTTTTATGGTATATAAATGCTCATATACTCTTTCCTTAAGAGCCCACATAGTTTTTCCTATATGATAAGCTGGACACTGCTTACACATGGAAACATATACCACCCCCTTTGAACTACAAATCAATTTATGATGTATAAAATACTTTCTGCCATTAATTTCAGCATATTGACCTTGATACATAAACTTGCAAAAATTACATATTCCATATTTTTTCATACTTTCTACTTGCACTTTTTTTGCATTGCTACATGCTTCAGTGAGACATTTTAAATTCCTACCCCATCTTGCTATCATCCTAAATGCATCCTGAAATTTATTACCAATAAGTACTTCATCAACAATCAACCTCCAGTTCTTGAGAATTATTGTCTTAATTTCATAAAAATGCACACTGAATGTTGTGATGAAAGTGGTCGTGTAATCTATATCTGTATTTTTCCTCTGGCTGCCTAATGGACATCTATTCTGATTAAGAATAGGAGTAAAATAGCCTTTATTCCTTTTATGGCTAACTTCAGTGTCTATTTCATTCAATAAACCATTCTGATAACCCCTACTTGCAAACATATCCATTAAATGCCTGCACTCAAAAATAAAATCAGCATCTAGGCTGACCATCCTGGCAGCCCAGACAAATTGCCCCTTTTATTAGAAAAGGGATGTAAACTCGTGAAATGAGAAAAAGAATTAGAATAAGTGGGCCTTCTGTGTATTTTGGCAACAGATTTCCTGTTATCTCTAACCTTTCTCAAATTAACATCAAGATAGTTAATTTCCTGACCATCAATGGTATGAGTAAATTGTTAATAATGTGTAGTGCTATTGATGTAACCCAAAAATTCATCCACGGCTTGTTGGTTACCCTTCCATAAAATAAAAATATCCAGGTAACGGAGATATAAAAACAATTTGGCTGGAATAAACACTCTCTAGGATGTACCTCTTTTTCCATCCTGCCATAACAAGATTGGCAAATATGGTTCCACAAGGTGACCCCATCGCAACACCTACTTTTTGAAGATAGAAGCTATTACTGAACATTATGAAATTGTTGGAAAGCACAATTTCAAACAAGTCAGAATACAAATTGATTTCCAACTGCGGCACCCCTTGCTCAAACAAAAATTGCTCTATTACTTGAATACCCTCCTGCTGAAGTATAACAGAAAAAAGATCTTTTACATCAATTGTCAAAAACCCCATACCTCATCATTGATGGCCGTCATTCAATAACCTATGCTTGTGCAAAGTTTCTTGATAGTAGGCTTAAAAAGTATTTGGACTGGCAAACACAGATATGCAAGGATTCATGGCACTTTCTTAGCTTGATGAATGGTATTGAATATTCAAATGAGATCATCTGTTAAATGTTCAATAACAGCTACTATCTTCAAAAAGTAGGTGTTGCGATGGGGTCACCTTGTGGAATCATATTTGCCCATCTTGTTATGGCAGGATGGGAAAAGAGGCACATCCTAGAGATTTTATTCCAGCCAAATAGTTTTATATCTCCGTTACCTGGATGATATTTTTATTTTATGGAAGGGTAACCAATGAGCTGTGGATAAATTTTTGGGTTACATCAATAGCACTACACATTATTAACAATTTATTCATGCCATTGATGGTCAGGAAATTAACTATCATGATGTTAATTTGAGAAAGGATAGAGATAACAGGAAATCTGTTGCCAAAATACACAAAAAGCCCACTTATTCTAATTATTTTCTCATTTCATGAGTTCACATCCTTTTTCTAATAAAAGAGCGGTTGTAAAGGGGCAATTTGTCTGAGCTGCCAGGATGGTCAGCCTAGATGCTGATTTTATTTTTGAGTGCATGCATTTCATGGATGTGTGTGCAAGTAGGGGTTATACAAATGATTTATTGAATGAAATAGATACTAAAGTTAGCCATAAAAGGAATAACGGCTATTTTACTCCTATTCTTAATTAGAATAGATGTCCATTAGGCAGCCAGAAAAAAATACAGATATAGATTACACAACCACTTTCATCACAACATTCAGTGTGCATTTTTATGAAATTAAGACAATAATTCTCAAGAACTAGAAGCTGATTGATGATGAAGTACTTATTACTGTTAGGTGCTTTTAGTTGCTGGTGCTAAGTACCGTTAACACATAGGTTTATCTGGGCATTTCTGTGTCCGCGTAAATAGCATGCGGACAGCACTCTGATAATGGGTTACATACTGAATGTGGTCTGACCATAGGAGTTGCTGGTCAATGTCAGTGTTTGCTGTTCATTGTACGATGAACACATTGCTTTCGGGCCATTGTTCGCATAATTGAGCTAAACTCTACACTGCACTAGGTTTAATCTCCTCCAAATGAAAACCTCTACATGTGTTACGGTATTTGGTGTGTGGCATTGCCTGTATGGATAGTGTTGTTAATGTTGCAGCTTGCTAGTGGGAGTTTCTGTTATGGACTCATGTAACTGCTGCCTTTTTACTGTTTTTGTACATGCTAAACAGCTGCTGTTCACTTAAAGCTCTCCAAACTGTATTTCTGCTGCTGAACCTTGTGTAACTGGTATTTCCGGTTCCACTCTTCAGGATTACAGCTGCTATCTGCTCATACCCGAGTGTTGCTGTCTTCTTCCAAAGTGTACATGATTAGCTGCAAACAGTAATTTTGCCGCTGAACCTTATGCAACCGGTAATTCAGGCTTCATTTTAAAAGGTTAAAACTGCTATCTGCTCGTACCTGAGCATTGCTGTAACAGGACTGTATTTTCTTATTTGTTAGCTCCCAAGGTGTACATGTTTTTGCTGCCAAAGTGTGATGTTTTCGACTGCTTGTTTATTATTATGATTACCTCTGCTTTAAATGCCTGTTTTGACCTGGTTCCTCTCTGTCCCTAATGTCTGCATGCTCTCACCTCCACTACGAACCCATCTCTAGGTTACCTGCCATTTTTTCTACACTGACCCTTTCTTAATCAAAGTCTTTCCCCCTATGCTAGTAATACATATAGTTATTTTCTGTAAAGTCTTACCTATTTGTTCCTTTTCTTTACAGCTCAACTATAGCCATGCTACCCCTGGTGTCTCCCTCTATTCAACTAATCGCCAGGCTTCCAGCCTCTGCATTGAACCACCTAAAGGAAATTTCTGCAGTGGTTCCTATCCACATCATCCTACCCACTATCTAGGATTTATTAAGTGTATGTAACCCTGTGTTATAAACTAAAGTCCCTGCAGTGCTTTGTCATTCAGCTGTTATGCTTTACCAAGCGTACACTCGCTAGCAGCATAATACAGCCATATAACCACCTTATTCTCCTGACCCTTTTCCTACGCCATTATCTGCCTGTCCTTATCCTGTAGTTTGATCTTAGTCTGGCCACTAGGTGGCAGCATACTCCCTTGCTGACCCCATAACCAATGTTAATATTCCTGTCATTCTATTTCTATCAAATTACATAGTCCTGGCCAAACCATAGTTAGCCTACAGCTCTGTCTCTATAAGGATACCCTGTGAGTGGTTCCTTACCCCCAGTGTACTTCTTATTTATCTTTTAATCTAAATACATAAAGACCCCATTCCCTACCCCTGTTGCCTTCCTTACCTTCTAACTGGCTCCCTGCTTACTGATTGTTCCTTGCTGGCTGGTCTTCTTTTTTCTCCTTTGACTCTACCTGCTTCGTTTGCCCTATGGGCTCACTCTGTTCCCCTACCCTGCCCCCAATTACCACCCACCCCACTACTCCTACACTTACTCTAGCCAATACTCCCCACCCCTTCCTCTCAGCCAATCCAGTCACATCTCCTCATTATACTCTCCTCTTCCCATCCTCCAAGACTTAGTTCCCTTCCCTTCCTCTCAGCCATTCTAGTCACATATCTTCATTATCCCCTCCCCTTCCCATCCTCCAAGACTTAATATCCCCTCCCCCATCCCAAACCATAAGGTCCTATAGTCACTTCTATACTCCTCCCTCTCCCTTACACTCTCACAGTCCCCCTGACATCCAACTACTTCCTTTATACCTAACTTCCAACTATTCATTTATACCTGATCACACAATGCTTTCTCCATTGTCTCAAACCGTTCTAATTCCCTCCTTCAGCTTACTTCTTTTAATTCCTCTATGCCATGCTACCTCTTATACCTCTTACAAGCTACCCCTTCTTTCCTATCCCCCACTTCTACCTCCAGCACCCATCCTCACTCTACCAGATCTCACTTTCATAATATATCCTCCTCACTAGTTCAACCTAACCCACTTCACTGTTTCAAACTAAAACTTCTACCCTCCTCAATAAAACTTCACATACCTAAAGCAATATTGCACTTCCCACAAATCTGAAGGAGCAAACCCAAACCCCTGCTCCCATTCCTCTTTGACTGCTTATGCTTAGCAGGAGACATACACCCCAACCCTGGATCTAATACCAGTAAAAACCCAACTTCCCCTATCACAGCCAATATTACATACCCTAAATATCTCAAACTCCTAACCATCAATGCCCAGAGTCTAAAAAACAAAATAGCCCACTTCCATGCCTGGCTATACCATACCCTACCTGACATAGTAGCTGTCTCTGAAACATGGATAAAACCCAACATTTCTGACTCTGAAATCCTACCCCTTGGGTTTCAAGCTCTCAAATATGACCACCAAAATAGGAAAGGAGGATGAGTAGCCTTAATCTACTCTTGCCTACTGCCCATCACTCTCTACCAAAATCCTATTCCTCAGTTCAACAATGCCGAATTAGTCATAGGAATACTCAAGATAAATAACTATAAAAGCATTTGTGTTATAGCCCTCTATACCCCCCTGGAAACAATATGACTACACTTGAAATTCTTCTATGGGCCTCAACTAATATTAAACTTGAAACATACATATTAGGAGATGTAAACATCGACTGGAACAAAATTAATAGCAATAAGCTCTCCATATCGATCAATCTATTGAATTTCACTCAACTTACAAATGCCATTACTAGACCCAATAAAAATAACCCCCCAGGCTCCATACTTGACTGGATCCTAGTCTCTCACCCAAATAAAATCGTCCACACTGGCACCTTACCAGACTCCATTAGGGATCACTTGCCAGCCTTCATCCATAGAGCAACCCACCCCCACTCCTCACCTACACCAGTATATCCATATTCGAAACCTCACAAACTTTAACCCCACAACTTTCTCCAATTCTCTCAAACTAATAAACTGGGACAATCTAAAAACTCGTCCTCTAGATAATGCCATTGAATTCTTCAACTCAACCTTCTTAAATACCTTTAACTCCCAAGCTCCTCCAAGAACAAAACATATAAAACCCAATTCCACCCCATGGCTTACTAAAGATACCAAAGTACTTATGCAACAAAGGGACAAGACCTGGAAACTTTACCATCACAATAAGCACCCCGACACCCTTCTTAAATATAAGCAACTCCACAACCTAGCCAAAAAAATATTATACAGGATAAAAAAATCATACTATACCAAACTCCAGTCTAATCATTCCAAAAACCCCAAACAGTTTTGGAACTCCATCAACTCTCTTCTCAACCCAGGTACCAAAAACAATCCTTGCCCTGACACTAGTAAATCTGACCCAGAAATAGTTACTCTATTCAACTCCTTCTTTACTAACTCCATAGCAGAACTCACCAAGACCTTCCCAAACAACAACTCCTCCCCCCAACTCAAACCCTCTCCCCAACCTTCCATCCCTAACACTCCTCCCATATTTCATCTGAAACCTATCTCCACCTCATATATAAAAAAAAACTTCCCTCTAAGCTTAAGCCATGCTCCAATGCCCGTGACAACATCCCCTCACTCTTTCTAAAACTTGCAGCAGATGGTATTGCCATCCCCATTAGCACTTTCATTAACAGAGAAATACAGGAATCATTTGTCCCCAAACTGTGGCATGCAGCTTTTATCCTACCCCTCCATAAAGGAGGCAAAAATAATAGCATCTCCAACTTCCGACCCATAGCCATTCTCTCCCCTATCTCAAAAATTCTTGAGAAATGTATCCACCTCCAGCTCATGCCTTTCCTTACAAATAACCAACTCCTCACCCCAACACAACATGGGTTCTGTTCTGGCCACAGGACAATAACTGCTCTTCTCTCTTTCCTAGACATATTAAACCATGCCCGTGACTCTGGATAACTTGTATCCACAGTCCTCCTCAACTTCTTTAAGGCTTTTGATACAGTCTCCCATACCCACCTCCTAAATCACATTTCTAATCTTAATCTCTCACAAAACACCCTTACCTGGTCCAGCAGCTACCTCTCTGACAGATCTCAGGCATAAAATGGAAAATTGGCACCTCAGCCTTCCTTCCTACCCCAACCGGAGTACCCCAGGGATCCATACTCATCCCAATGCTCTTTAATATCTTTATTAATGATTTCCATGCAGCCATTCCTAACACTAAGATAGTACAATATGCAAATGACTCAACTTTAGTTTGCTCTGCTTCTAACCTCCATGAGCTCCAAACAAAAACTCAAACTGCCTTCTCAGCTACTGAGAACTAGATACTTCAAAATCACCTTTCTCTGAATGCCAACAAATCTAAAATTCTACTATTCTCTCTCTCAAAATCACTCCCTCTTGACAAAACCTCTTTCAATATTATCAGCCATGCCAACTCCACCATAGAAGTTGTTCCTTTTGCTAAACTTCTTGGGGTTACTATTGACGAACACCTAGAATTTGATACCCATATTCAGCTAAATATTAAGAAAACACATCAGAAACTTGACATGCTGTACAGAAACTCCCACTTTCTCTCCCCTTCTACAAGACAGACCCTTGCCACTACCTACTTACTACCATCACTGATGTATGGTGTTCCCCTACTATCCTCCTCTATCTCTTCTAAACTGGAAACCTGTTACAACAAAATTTCACAATTCGCCACCAAATCCAAATACTCCATCCAACACTGTATACCTCTCCACCTGCTGCAATGGCTAGAACTTCCCAACTACCTTGACTACCTCCAACTCACTACAGCCCACAAGCTTATTTTTAAAACAACTAAATGCCCAGCACTAACAAGCATCTTACCATCATACACCCCACACAGAACTCTAAGATCTGCCCACCAAAATCTAATTTATGTATACAAACCAAATCGTCCCGCTGGTCAGCTTCTCCTGTCCTTTTCCTTAGCCAAAAAATGGAATTCACTCCCTCCTTCTCTAAGACTTTCTGAACACTTTGAACACTTCAAAACCCAGCTCCATTCCTCCTCTCCTATAACTGGAAATGCAATTGCACTCTACCTACCTAACCTGCTTATTACATGAATGCATTCATCACACATAAGGTACCTTCCACCTTTACCCTCCCCTTTTAGGGGATTAATCTTATTTACTGCCTACTTACAAATGTTGCTTTTATACCATTCACAGATGATTTAAAACTTCTGTACAATTTTACTCTGTACTACTTGTTCTCTAGTCTGTAAGCATGTAAATATGTATTGTACATTTTGCTGTTTTACTTTGCTTAGTTTTCTATATAATATTACAATTTGCTTAATTGGTACTATTTCTACTATGTACTATGGAGCTTTTCTCCCTGAGCCTCCACTGAAAAAGGGGTCCTTGAGCCCAATCGACCTCCCCGGTCATCAAACTAGAAATAAATAAATAAATAAAGTAATAAATTTCAGAATGGGTTTAGGATGATAGCAAGAAGGGGTAGGAATTTAAAATGTCTTATTGAAGCATGTAGTAACGCAAAAAAAGTGCAAGTAGAAGGTATGAAAAAATGTGGGATGTGTACTTTTTGCAAGTTTATGTATCAAGGTCAATATGTTGAAATCAATGGCAGAAAGTATTTTATACATCATAAATTGAATTGTAGTTCAAAGGTGGTGGTATATGTTGCCAAGTGTAAGCAGTATCCGGCTTATTCTATAGGAAAAACTACGAGGGCCCTTAAGGAAAGGGTATATGAGCATTTATATGCCATAAAAAAATCCATCCTAACCATTGCCCTTGCCAAGCATGTACATATGTAGAATGACCATAATTTTGAGTTTTGTGGTATTCGACAAGTAAAAGAGCAAGGTAGGGGAAGACCATGGATACTACTTGTGGAAAAAGCTGCATTAATGTGGCAAGTATCATTATATTCATATTTTTGGCCAGGACTTAATGACTACTGTGCAATTAATAGCATATTGAAATTAAAGGCATTGCTTAGGTAGATTAGAGTTTGTCATATATATATATATATATATATATATATATATATATATATATATATTGTATATAATAGCTGTTAATAAATGTAAATCAATTGGTAAAAATATATAATTGTTTTTTGATTTTCTGATTTTGTAGGATGTATGCTGCTTAATAAGTGTTAGCTAGATTTATATATATATATATATATATATATATATATATATATATATATATATATATATATATATATATATATATATATATATATATATATATATATATATATATATTTTAAAAAAGCCTGGGTTTTAGTTTAACTTGAATTAATTTTAATATTAACTTGTGTAGTAACATGTCTTTTGTGCTGATTCAATTCTGCTAGATATATCAGT